>NC_137921.1:31425165-32025165 GCF_963457725.1 Sprattus sprattus | reverse complement strand
CTTAAAGCCTTGTCGCAGGACGTCCGCCTGATGAGGAAGAGTCTCAGGCGGGATTCAGGCCAGCTCGTGGGCGCTGTGAATGGGCTGGTGAGGGCGATTAAAACGTTGTCTCGCCACCAGCAGGAGACAAATGTATGCTTAAAAGCCATCACTGCAAGCATTGCAGGTGGTGCGAAGGAGGACCCTCCAGCACCTGCGCCACCCATACCCTTACCCCGCAGACCTGCAGTGCGAGGCAGACCAGTGCGAGGCAGACCAGTGCGAGGGAGAGCAGTGCGAGGCAGACCAGAGCGAGGCTTTGATTCTGGCGACGGGCCATCCACCTCACAGCAGACTCGAAGTCTAAGGACTAGACCTGCGAAATAAATCACTTTATAAAACAGTCTGGTTTGTTTGTGACATTATTCCAATTTTATTTACAGATACAAAACATTGAAACGTAATTTAAGTGAAATATCTGTCGATGATTGCTTGGCGCGACCTTCTTCCCTCAGCCACTTCATTCCCTACGTAGGGAGGGGCATCTATGTTCTACGTCCCCTGGAGCCTCCAGAGGCATACCGTGTCGGATCGCTATATTGTGGACAATACAGGAAGCCACCACAATCTTGCAAACTTTCTGTGGCAAGTATAATAACGCTCCCCCTGTTCGGTCCAAGCTGCGCAGACGGCTTTTTAGGACACCAAACGTTCGATCAACTACTCCCCTTGTCTGGATGTGCGCGCGGTTATAGTCTTGCTCTGCCGCCGATGCTGGGTTGGGACAAGGAGTCATAATCCATGGCTGTTGGGGATACCCGCCATCACCTACAGCGAGATGTTTAAAAGAACAAGATTATAAAGAATATGCTATTGGGTGGCATTAATGCATAAAATGTCTAATATAACAATATAGATGTGTACATGGCGTGATTAATAATTTCTACAAGAGACATGGGTTCACTACAATATATCCCCACTGAAACAAATAAACTTACCAAGTAGCCAGGCCTCTCCAAAATCCCCGTTGCTCAATTTTGGATAGATGGCACTATTCCTGAATATGAAACTGTCATGGACAGATCCAGGCAGTGGCGGTCCGTGCATTTCACGACTGGGCCTTCAGCGATGTCCTACACGATGTTAAACTGAGTGAATCCACCTCCTAATACTATCACTATGACGCCATGGCTCTCGAACCATTATATTTATCCAGAAAGGCAGTATAAGTGAGCATTGCATCACCTTAACATAGTCGAGTACAACAGACTTTATTAATATTTCCGGAGCATTTAAAATCAATACACCCGTATTAACAATACATTGAGAGTAGTAAACTCTCAGTTATATGATCGCTTGGATATTACTGTCACAACTTAAAAATAAAAGGCGATTTTCAGGGATTAGTCTACAAAGTTTTATTAAGTCTACCGAAAGTAGCCTATGAGAGCTTAAACAAGTTTGTCCACTAAACATCGCATTGTCCCACCTGCAAAGCAGTTTCATTAAACTTCCCATCCTCACGATATCCAGTTTTTCTTGAAAGTTCCGTCTTGAAAATGGCGTTGTAATTGTATCAAAAACTGGAATTATGAAGTTGGTGTAAACTAGTTTAGTCTTACCAATTGAAACAACTAGCATAATAAGCATTGAAACCGATGTACGTCGTTCTCCGTTTTCGCATTAGCCAGCTAAACTGAGCACTGAAGCACTGCACCGGTCTGCCTCAGTATCCAATCAAAGGACGTTTACGTGTCACGTTCAACGCGAGGAAAGAAATATTCCGGGCCTTCTAGAAGGCCCAGTGTCGCCAACTCGAAATCTGATTGGTTGTCACAACTGTCTGTTTCAGTTCATTCAACTTAAATGAACTGAAACAGCCAGTTGTGAAAGCCAATCAGATGTACACGGGCCTTCAATGTGAATTCTGAAGGCCTCAGGGAAGAATTCTGTTCTCGGGGAAGGTTTCTCTGAGCGTGGCAACACATGATAGCTGAAATATATGGAGGATTATCGGGGCCAAAACTAAATAAATAAATAACTAACTAAATAAATAAATGAATGGTTAAATACTTGGATAAATACATAATTAGATTTATATATACCTACATTTATTTATTTATACTTACATATATTTATTTATACTTACATATATTTATTTATACTTACATTTTGTCATACATTTTGTCATACATTTTGTCAAACATTTTGTCATACTTACATTTTGTCATACATTTTGTCATACATTTTGTCATACTTATTGTCATACTTATTGTCATACTTATTGTCATACTTATTGTCCACGGTGTAACTTGCTTGCAGCAAAATAAATCCGTCATCCCCCGTCACCAAGTCAGGGGGCGGGTTAAAGCCTCTGATTGGTGTTACACACCAGGCAGGCTCAACCAGTCGATCAGGCTCGAGGGATACTGAATTTTGGCGTTTATGGATGCCAAGCGCCAGATTTAGTTTAATGAAAGTTTTTGAGCATTATTTAAATAAATCAAGATACCAGAATGTCCCAGAAGACATACCCTCAGCTGCTGCGTGAGGCTGCATCCTTAATTTAAGAGGCCCTCAACTCGTCTACTACTAGTAGTATTTCTAGTAGTGTTATGAAATGTTGGGTTTAATGTGGCCTACTGGGTGCACTGGCCGTAGTAGTCGTAGCCAGGTCGTAGCGCTGTCGTTACCCCATCACGTCTATCTCTTCCATAGTTTGCATCAGGCTGCTATTAGAATGTTACGCTGTAGCATGGTTCTTATGTCCTCAGTTTTTGAATCACCAGTGATGAAGAAAGTGTTTTGTCCGTCTCTTCATAAACGGATGACTAAGAGTAAGACCACATTTACACATAGCCGGGTAATTACAGAATAGAGAATATTTCTGCCCTTCCGTTCAAAAATAACGTCGTACACACAAGGTCTTTTTCCAAAAAACTTTCTGTTTACATGAACCCGCATATACGCCCCCAAACGCCATCATAACTATGCTAAACCTGTAGGTTTGCATAAGTAGGCTGCTAATCCATTAAATTGGCTATGAGTCCTAGATATGTCCTTTACGTTTATTTGGCTACAACAGGTAGACAAGATGGAATGTAAAACTCGTAGTCCACTGGTGGAAGTGCAGGGGATACCATTGTTAAAGCCAATAGTCACACACTGGGGAAGGGTTGAGAGATTCAGTTATAGGGTTGAAAGAATGCAATCCTGCGTTTGCATTAACGTATAAATGAGCACTACGTTAACAGCATCCATGATCAGTAAACAGTAAATATAGGACACTCACATCACGAATGCATTTTAGGCGCATATGTGACGCAAACTCCGTTTGACCCAGTGCACACGCAAAAACTGAGTTTTCCTGAAATCTCCACTTTGGCCGGAGTTTTTAGAAATGATCGTTTCCCGTGATAAAACCTCCGTTTTTTCTCGTAAATGAAAGGCCAAACCGCATGAAAATATATACGTTTTCCCACCGTATAAACGGGGTCTACGTTCAGTTGAGTTCTGGATTTTAATACGTTTATCAATCTGTAGATTGGGAGAGAAACCCAGACCTCTGACAATAAAAAACAACACAACACCAGGCTTAGGTCTCAATCATGTCTCTCTCCGCTCTGAAGGCCGGAGGACCATCTTTTATAGGGCACAATACTATAAACATAGTGACAGTCAAGCAGTAATGACGTTACAACAGTCTCAGAGAAAGAGTCTCACAGCTCCCCAACAAATGACAACTCTCAGACTAGAGAGTTAATAGTTGGAGCTCTCCTTTTAGTCATGACAAGGGACGTTTACCCATTACTTTCTCCAGATCCCGAACATCTATACCCCTGACACAGACACATTCTACTCTTATTAATACCTGATACCACTCTGCTGCATTTGTCGCTTGATAGTGCGCTTGGACACTCGAAAAAGGTTCGCAATATCTTGTATTTTCAGGCCAGAGAGTGCGAAGTGTTCAATTGTGCCAGCCGAAGATCACACAGAGTACGACCACCTCCAGGATGTATGACCATCACTCAGCCTCATCTGCTACCATCTCGCTGAGGATCGTGAACACATTTTCATCTATGTCTGTGTCAGTCAGGGCCGATACCGTTGATATAATCTCAGCGAGGCCCTCAATATGATTTTAAAAACAATGTGAATTGCAGTTGCCTCCATCTCCTCAGCTACAGCCAACATTTCGACTACTGTAGCATGCAATATTCCATTTATTTAATCCACACCGGGTGCTGCCATCTTGAATTAGTCAAAAGCAGTCAATTCAAGTTGAACCACCAATCAGAGGCTTTAACCCGCCCCCTGACTTGGTGACGGGGGATGACGGATTTATTTTGCTGCAAGCAAGTTACACCGTGGACAATAAGTATGACAATAAGTATGACAATAAGTATGACAATAAGTATGACAAAATGTATGACAAAATGTATGACAAAATGTAAGTATGACAAAATGTTTGACAAAATGTATGACAAAATGTATGACAAAATGTAAGTATAAATAAATATATGTAAGTATAAATAAATATATGTAAGTATACATAAATAAATGTAGGTATAAATAAATATAATTATGTATTTATCCAAGTATTTAACCATTCATTTATTTATTTAGTTAGTTATTTATTTATTTAGTTTTGGCCCCGATAATCCTCCATAGAAATATGATTGGATGAAAGCTCTAACATAAATTAACAACGCTGGAAGCTATGAAATGAAGATAATGGACTATGAGGAATAATTGAATACATATTTATGAAAAGAAAATATTAAAATTAAATGTATTTATTACATTTATTTTCTGATGATGTTTAGGCCAGCAGAGAAGGCCTTGAAGGCCCTGACGGACCACCACTGGATCCAGGGTATTTGGCTACCACGTTTGTAATCGTCATGAGTGCATCACATATAACCTGGACATTCATGGAATATGTGTGCTTTCTGTTCTGGTAAATGTGTTCATGGATTGAAGGTGGGACTGTTTGAATGTGGGTGCAATCAATAGCTCCAATTACGTTGGGAAAGTTTGCAATTTGAAGAAAGTCCTGTTTGGTGGCTGTAATTTCGGCTATGGTAGTGGGGAAATGTATGTATTGACTAGTGCGGTGTAGCAACGCATCGAGTACCTGGGTGAATATGTGGCTGAGTGAAGGCTGAGATATACCAACTGCTGATGCTATGACTGTTTGAAATGATCCGGATGCCAAGATTTGCAATGTTGCCAGGAGTTTAACAAGTGATGGAATGGAATGTGATCGCTGGGTGGAGGGTTCGATGTCGTCTCTGATCTGGTCCAGTAATTTAAGTATTGCGTGGCTGGTTAACCTGTACTGTCTAATGATTTCTGGTTCGCTTAATTGAAAAAGTGTTATACGAGTTTAAAAAATTCTTTCCGTGCGCTGCCTCTGTCTATGTCTTCGCTTTGCTCTTATTACTGCTGCCATATCAACGTATTCAGACTCAGTGGAAATGCGCTTCCTGGTTAAGACGTGCTTTTATGAGGCGGAGAATTATCCTGCAAATTGGAGACGTGCGCTCGACAGGCAGTTTAGTAAATACCACGCATGACATCATTAGGCGCACTTACCTTCTCTCCTCCCATGTAAATTGCGACTCACGCCTACGTTACCACCCACGTCCACGTTACCGCCCCTGTTCACACCCACAGGCGTTAATATGCGCTGCGGCCCCTTAGTAAATACCGTTTTATGTTTACGACCGCTATTTTACGCCAGAAATGGGCGCAATCCTGTTAGTAAATCAGGCCCCTAGTATACAAGATATGCAATTTGTTTGAATGTTTTATATCTGCATTATGAAGTTGATGAAATTGCGATTATTTTATATTTCCTCAATACTGGGTCATCAGGTCAAATAATTCTGGCAGTGTTCTATACAATGTCTTTGCTGTGCTTTGGCCTAGTTGTTTTTCAGGTTGTTCAGGTTTTATTCCTGGGATCTATGGAGGCCACTAACCCAAATTATACCACTACTGGCATCTCCCTCTGTGTTTACAATCCATGTTCTGCCTAATTTTTTTATTTTCGTGTAGCACCTTCTTGATGCTGTTGTGATTTAAGGCTACATCTGCAAGTCTAGCCACTAGAGGTGCACCGAAAATTTCCGAAAACGCAAAAAAAGACACAAAAGCCAAATGAGTGGCCGAATCGGAGGCCGAAAAGTGGTGATGACGCAAAATTATACAATCTTGTCTGATTACACAAGCAAGGAGCACAGGCCACCTATACGGTCTCAAAATAGTAAAATGTAACAATGACGCCACCCCTCAAGCTTTTTATGGGTCGTCAGAGTTCCTAATTTCCGTCTCCTCAATGCAATGTATTTCTGCAATTTGTCTTCTAATGCCTTCTCAGCTAGCTTACGTGATCTTCCCTGCGCCATCATATCCTCTACACTTCTCTGTTCTTCCCCATCAGACATCGTACACGTTGCAGAGTTAATGCTCAAGCTGTATGCCACAGCTCAAAAGCTCTTTCTTACACGGAACTTTTCTTTATAAACGAGTGCAAAGCAGCTTCTCAAAAATCGCTAAAAACTCCACATGACTGATTCAAGGCAGGCTATCAGTGTAGATTCGTGCTAGGGTGAATCACGATGCTATTTCCAGCATGGAGCAGTTACAGTTTAACTTTCGTTTTTATCCAATTTCAATAGTTATCTTCATTCATCCGTATATCTTCGTATCTTCTTAATACTGAAAGATAGAAAGGATTTTTCGATACCTGTTCTCGTAGAATGCTTCAATGAATTACCAGTTCCAACGGAGACGTCCTTTTCACCGGTGCAGCAAGCTAGCTGCGTTCCACTCCTTGTACAGGCAATCCAGCGAAGTTCAGATAAGCTAGTTTTTTGACTAAAATGTAGTGGCACTCCGTCTGTATGAGTCTTCTGTACCACGTTTTTTGAGTCCAGTTCTAAAGCTATTAATTGACACGCGTGAAACGACATAAACTTCAATAAAAAATGTTTACTAGATCAAAAATAGAAATACAAGTTTGCACAGTCAAAAAACTATGTCGCTTCCAACATCTGAGCTCAAAATCTAAAACTTACAGTTCCTCAATATCAGTTCTCCAACATTTGAAGATTTCAAAAACATTTTTCCTTGAAAAACATGTCTAAACATTTATTGTAAGCAGTAGATTTAAGCAATATTTAAAAATAGTGTTTTGACAACTTTAAACGTCATTTTCGGTTTCGGTTTCGGTATTCGGCCAAGCGATTCATTATTTTTCGGTTTCGGTTTCGGCCTCAAATTTTCATTTCGGTGCATCTCTACTAGCCACTGTATGGACTTTGTCCTGTCTTACTTGTATTGTGATGTAAGGTTCAGTACTAGTGCTTGGCAGTTGGCTAATACTGTCGGTTGCATATTTGGCCCTGGAAGTTCAATCAATGCCAGCTAAGTAATTTCCAATTACCTCTAATGTACTCACACACCTGGGCTTGTTTGATGTTATACAGATACAGGTATTTCTTTTCAGGATTTCCACTGTTGCTAGTTTAGTGTTAGTTTATGTGTCTTCTATTATGCCACTATATAATTATGTATTATATTGTGCTGCAAAATGTCCAGTCTATTTTCAGTTCCATTCTTTTCATCACATTGCAATTGCATACTTAACTAGAATGCGTTTCGTGAACGAACTGCGAGAGTGTGCTTGCTCTGTTGCGGCCATGACCGACAGAACAAGTGCCTTGGAATTGGGGCAGGTGTCAGCTCTCCAGCTCTCCCTGCTGGATGAGCATGCACTAATGAGTATGCACAAATGAGTATGCATGAGTGAGTATGCATGAGTGAGTATGCATGAGTGAGTAAACATGAGTGAGTGTGCATGAGTGAGTATGCATGAGTGAGTATGCATGAGTGAGTATGCATGAGTGAGTAAACATGAGTGAGTAAACATGAGTGAGTAAACATGAGTGAGTATGCATGAGTGAGTAAACATGAGTGAGTATGCATGAGTGAGTAAACATGAGTGAGTACGCATGAGTGAGTACGCATGAGTGAGTAAACATGAGTGAGTAAACATGAGTAAGTATGCATGAGTGAGTATGCACGAGTGAGTATGCACGAGTGAGTAAACATGAGTGAGTATGCATGAGTGAGTAGAGCCCTGGTATGGAAGGTGTCTCTTAATATTCCTAGTTATACAGTTGAATGGAGAGGGACAGAGAGAGAAGAGGAACCGTGCGCAGGTGTCAGTGAGAGTTGTCAGTGAATCACAGGTGCAAGCCAGTTTAATGAGCCTATTATGATGTCATAATGCCTCAAAGTTCTGCCATGCAAGTCTATGGAGAAAAAAGGTGATGGAAAAAGAGGAATAAAAAAGGAGTGGCAAGGAGTACCGCCACGAAAAGTCATAGCAGCTTGCACCGGATCGGGCCGGACGTTTTGGTGTTTGAACGGCGTCTCTATCTCAATCGGGCGAGGAGTAGTTAGCTGCAAGAAAAACTACTAGAATAAAAAAAATAGTAAAAAACGAAGAACAATAGTGTGCTTCCCTTCGGGCAAGCACACTAATTAACAACAAATGCATTTTCACAGGACATGGTTATACTCAAGGCTTCATTGTTGGTCTGTATGGCAAAAAGTGTAATATGTAAACAACTGAGGAAACTCTGGCATAAGTGGGACATAACACACACACACACACACACACACACACACACACACACACACACACACACACACACACACACACACACACACACACACACACACTCACACACACACACACACTTATTCACACTGACATAGAGTTTCACACTTACGTATGTATAGTCACACAGAAGTTAGTTCACTGCCACCACACTTTCTTCCCGTGCCCTAGTTCATGTTCCTGTGATGGCATAAATCAGTCAGAAATAAAGATCTGCACTTGATCGATGAAGCAATCAGTTAGACTAACACTCAAGAAGAGCGTTGAACACCTTTGCCCTTCCTTTGTCATGTAGTCCATAGTGTAGCCGCTTTGCTTTGAGCTAATTGGATCACACCAGTATATAAATCACCCCAAAAATCTTTAGCTATATAAGTAACTTCCACTGAGAGTTAACATAACGGAGGGAAAGAATCAAGCAACTCCTCATTAGGTGGCTGTTGCATTCAAAGAAAACCTCTCTCTTGATAGAAGCACCGATCTGCTTGACCAGACTAAAAGTTGGATGACACAGTTAGTTCACACATTTTCTACTCTATAATGTCTCACATTTTCCTCTTACTTATCGTGCTTAAGGAGTAGGCAATGGAAAGTCATTGGTAATATGTAGGAGGCAGGTAAACTACAGTGGGATCAGGCTTCAATTTGAGCATTGATTGTAAGTTATGGGGGAAAGAACTGGCTAGTGCTCCAGGCTTGAAAAGATACATAAATGAAATGAACTGTTAAAACATGGCTAAGAACATGTGCCATGCCAAAATATGAGCACATTTTCTCAGCTTTGTCTCTGAAATTAGGTATAGCCTGGGCCCAACTGTCAGCTATTAGGCCCGAACAATGTAGAATCAGATTATAAATGTCAGTCATCTAAATAAGTGTTGGTGTTGCTAAGAAATAGGGCCAAAACAATCACAGTTGCAAGCACAAGCACCTACACATGCTAAGATGCTTTGCTTGCATACTATCGACTTCATGTGAGGCATCTAAATGGAAGACTTAACTAACAAACTTGCCATGGAAAAGCTATTAAAAGCACCAACAACTGAGAAAGTCCCCTTTCTGTCTGGAATATGCTGCAATAATGACCACCGCACAACCACTGGCAACATTATTTGCATAAATTGCAGGGTAATTTTTATATATTACAGCAAGGAAACACTGGATCCTCACACTTGGATATCTAATTGTTAGCCCACGACAATCACCAGCTTTATCTGTAAACCCCCAAGTCCCAGGTCAAAGAAAAGAGTCTGTTTCTGTCGTAAGGATATTCAGCTAGAGATGTTCCATGCTTGAGGACATGTCAGATCAGCTGAAACACTCATCAGCATGGCAGTGACCTGTGACTGTCTGCTTGTCTGAGATGTTCTACCAAGAAATGTCTCATCAGCAAAAGTATCAACTGGGAAGGACAGAACATGAGGTGAAAAAAATTGTGAAAATCCTGGGCTTTCAGGCACTGGACCCATACAGTTGAGCTGCCACGGCCCAATGTGGTCTGTTGTTAATCAGTATTTGTGGCGTCATTCCAATGGCAAAATGGTGGCAAGGTTAAGGCCATTAAAACTCCTTCAGTTTATGATGGTGGACCCCCTTTTTTACAATAGCTGCACTCACATTGACAGTCTGGTTACATGCAAGACTCTTAAATTAATCTCTTTAATGAATGAAATTAACACGTTCCTATGCATTGATTTATTTCACTCGTTTACCCAGCAGACTAAATCTGTTGACAGTGAAGCATGGATCCTTCATGAATGTTTCATTTTTTTTTAAATTGGCAGGATACTGTCACTTTGAACTGTGCAGGCCGCATTGAAAGAACCGTGCCATTAGTTGGGAGGACTAATGCATGCCAAAATGACAGGCCATATTCCCAGTGAAGGAAACATTGTGGCAAAAACAGCATTTTGGCAAAAACTGTCTTTTCACTGAAAACCAAGCCATATATATTTTATGAACAAATGATACAATACCACGCAATTCCACAAAGATAGGCTTATAACAACCAGTGTGCATAAAACTATTCCATGACATAAAAAAACTCTGTAAGCAAAGAGTCTGGAACATGTGATGTACTGTAATTCCCTTTGGTAAGCTGGCATGTTTTGGCCAAAACATGTAAACATTGCACACAGGAGCAGAGCTCTAATTGGGAAAACGCTCATCACCACAGACACTTATTTTTGTTATTGTTGCTTTGACCAGTCTGCGTTTTCATATGCTTGTATGCAACTCCAAATGCTCACTGCTACTTAATTGTATTTGGCAAACATATATTTGAGTCAATTAACAAGTGTCCCACTTGGTCTGGAAATATTGCCTCTCTAACCAGCACTGACACCCTACCCTCTCTTTAACATCTCCTTAAGGCAAAGCGGCGTTCTCATTGGTATACCTGACGTACACCATAGAGTATCAGCCGGGGTTTCAGATGAAAGGAGGAGGTCTCCACTGACTTTGAAAACTCTGCAGCACCGTTTGCCCTATTACCAACTGCAAATTGTGTGCGAGTGGATTTTAATATACAGTGACAAATTATAAGAAACAAGCTTGGTTTGCTAATAAATCTCATTATAAGTCTGACTGTAAATTTGTTGGGGGACACCTGAGTGTCTGAAGTAACAGATTTGTATATTTGAGGTTGTCTTGCACGTTATACGACTGCTGGGGAATTAATTAGTTCTACTTGAATTGGAAACGTTTACCCCTTCAATCTCATTTTAGATACATTCATTTGCATGTCATGTGAGAGAGGGTGAAGGTATGGGAGTAACGTGACTGGAGTATAAATTGGATTCCAAGGTCATTTGGACATTTGCGAGATACCACTGGACAGCTCCACTCAGAATTACTTTGGTCTTTTTGAGTCTCTAATGTCATTAATTCATGAAATAGAGGCAGAATTTCTGTGAAGCAATCAAGCTATGCTAAACATGCTCATCTAGAAAGGGCTCAGCCTTATACCAATCCACATGAGGTGTAATTCAGTGGGTGAAAGTTGTGTATTCCAAACAGATAGCAGATACAATACTGTTGTCTGACTTACACTAAAAGTTGAATTGGCAAATGTCTCCTCAGACGGTGTTGAACATGACTGGATTACACTTTTTTGTACGACTGACAGCTGTCTGGTTTGAGTGGCATTTTTCTTTTGCCTTTTATTTTAAGGGGCGATAGTCATGCATTTCTCATGCCTTCATCTGTAGTTTGACAAGAGGTGTCTCCCACTTATCTTACAACAAAATAATAGCTCATATTTTCCCTACAGGGCCTGCTGACAAAGAAGACATGGCACACAGGCAAATATTTGATATGTCTCTGAGATGGTTCCATCACAGAATTCAGTGGCTTCTGGAACAGCCATGCATTCGGGAAATCCAAAACCACAAAATGTGACTGCTTGCCTTAATGCTGAAAAAATGAGATAATGTTTTGGTTGAATACAGAAGCAATTTCAGTTCATACACAAAACAAAAATGCAAACTGTCACCATCTTGGTATATGCTTGATGACTGCGGAGTGATCTGAATTGCAAAGCACAAGTGTTGATAGAAAAGCTATTTTAACGAACACCCTTCCCTGCTGTGGATGCTTTATACAAGGGAGACTACAATCTGAGAAGTCATACGAGGAAATCCAGTAATCTGTTTCACCCCCAGGAGGCTTAGGCTAGATTCAGGCACATTTGTGGTTCTGTCATGCTTGGATATTTTTGAAAATGTAAGCAACTTTAAAACTGTGGTTTCAAAGTCACATTTTCTGTTTGAGTTATGCACAAAGTTAAATAATATGTAAATAGTATCCATGTCACCCTTATCAAATAATCATACTACGAAAAGCAGTTTTTTGCTTGTGTTGTAATTGTCAGGACTTTGGGCGGCGATTCCCGTAATTTGGCACATTGACGGCATCTAGTGGCCAAAAGGACATTTTACTTTATGTTTGTGTTCACATGTGCCTTTGTTTCTCGTTATGTGCCCTCACCTGTTCCCAATTGTGTGCCCTCACCTGTTTCCCATTGTGTGCCCTCCTCTAACTATGTGCCCTCACCTTTAAATACCTGGTTAGGTTCCCTGCTCTGTTTCTGGTCGTTGTATTGTCTTTGTTCCCCATGGTTGAGAGAAGTGCTCTCAAGCGCCATAGTTTTGTCGTGCTCTCAAGCACATTGTTTTGTAGTGCTCTCAAGCACATTAGTAGTATTTAGTTTATGGCCTTTTGCCCTGTTCTTGATTTTCTGCGTTTTTGTAGTTTCTCCTGTCGAGAAATCTTTTGTGTTTTTGAAAATAAAAAGAAGCTAAGCTCAAGACGACATCCTGCAACTGGGTCCTGTCTGTAGCCCACTGGGTTAAGCGCTGGTTCCCCAAATCCAGCAACTCGGGTCTCATCCCTGAGAAGAGCCCCTGACAGAACGACCAGAGCATCATGGACCCAGCAGATGTTGTCCAACAGCGATGGTTGAAGCAGATGAGAGAGACGCTACTGGGGATACTGCTTCATGGCGAGAAGGTCTTGGAGCAGGAGCGGGAAGATATCCTCCAGCAGCGGGATCCCGCTCGCCAGCGGGAGGACATTGCTCGTTACCTTCAGAGGATGTCAGGACTGGAGCAAATTAGGGCTACTCTGAAGAGAGACGCTGCCTCTACTCCTGCTCACTTGACGACAGCCGCTGCTTCCCTTGTTCCCGCTGCAACCTGTTCCTTCCCGGCACCTCCTGGAACCCCCTCACCAGTGCCAGCACCCCGGCGTTTCCCTGTGCCAGCACCCCGGCGTTTCCCTGTGCCAGCACCCCGGCGTTTCCCTGTGCCAGCACCCCGGCGTTTCCCTGTGCCAGCACCCCGGCGTTTCCCTGTGCAAGCACCCCGGCGTTTCCCTGTGCCAGTGCCTGTCCCTCGCCGGGCTCCAGTTCCAGCACCCCGGCGTACCCCTGCTCCACAGAGTACTGCAGTTCCTCTGGATATCTGGTCCCTTCCGGTCCCCGACCTCCCTGCTCCTATGGTTCCGGTGGTCGCCAGCCCGGAGGTCGCAAGCCCAGAAGCCCCAGCCTGAGTGAACCAGGGCCCCCAGCTGCTGCCGTTCCAGAGGCACCCAGCCTGGATGCAGCAGTCCTGGAGACCCCTAGCCTGAGTGAACCAGGCTCCCCAGCTGCTGCAGTTCCAGAGGCACCCAGCCTGGATGCAGCAGTCCTGGAGACCCCTAGCCTGAGTGAACCAGGCTCCCCAGCTGCTGCAGTTCCAGAGGCACCCAGCCTGGATGCAGCAGTCCTGGAGACCCCTAGCCTGAGTGACCCAGGCTCCCCAGCTGCTGCAGTTCCAGAGGCACCCAGCCTGGATGCAGCAGTCCTGGAGACCGCCAGCCCCGGCGAAGAAGGCAGCCCCGATGCCGCCAGCCCCAGCTACTCGGGTTCAATCCCCGAGAAAAGCCCTGACCGAGTGTGCGTGTGTGCGTGTGTGTGTGTGGCTGTGTCTGTGTGCATCTTTTTCTGTGTCTTACAGTTGTGTGTACGTGTATGTATGCACGTGTGTGTGTGTGTGAGTGTTAAAGTGTGTGCTTCTGTGAATATGTGCCTGGGCGAACCTGGCAGCCCGACTGCTGCCAGCCCGAGCGAACCAGGCAGCCCGAATGCTGCCAGCCCGAGCGAACCAGGCAGCCCGAATGCTGCCAGCCCGAGCGAACCAGGCAGCTCGAATGCTGCCACCCCGAGCGAACCAGGCAGCCTTGCCCCCGTCTCCTCTGTCCTAGGTTCCACTGTCCCAGTATCCAGTGCTGCCAGCTCCAGTGAACCTGGCTGTCCCGGTGCCGAGTCAACCCCAGCCACTGGTCCTGCAACCACAGCCACCGCAGGTGCTACAACCCTGACCTCATCCTCTGACGGGGTCTTCCAGTTCCTGGCCAAGGAGAGGCATCTTGGTCTCCTCAGCTCCATCAAGGCTTCCAGTCGCCTGCCAGACCGTTTGCCTCGTCCTGGTCGTCCACCCGACAAGACTCTGCCTCGCTGTGGCCATCCGCCCGGCCGCCCACCAGACACACTGCCTCGATGTGGACGCCCGCACGGCCGCCCACCAGACACACTGCCTCGATGTGGACGCCCGCACGGCCGCCCACCAGACACACTGGCTCGATGTGGACGCCCGCACGGCCGCCCACCAGACACTCTGACCCTGCTGAGTCCCCGCCGTCCTGGCTCCTTACCCTGGACCCCCTCCACCCACCCGGTATGGACTTTTTGAGTGTTCTTTGGGTCGTCTGGAAGCCGACCCTTAGAGGGGGGGTTCTGTCAGGACTTTGGGCGGCGATTCCCGTAATTTGGCACATTGACGGCATCTAGTGGCCAAAAGGACATTTTACTTTATGTTTGTGTTCACATGTGCCTTTGTTTCTCGTTATGTGCCCTCACCTGTTCCCAATTGTGTGCCCTCACCTGTTTCCCATTGTGTGCCCTCCTCTAACTATGTGCCCTCACCTTTAAATACCTGGTTAGGTTCCCTGCTCTGTTTCTGGTCGTTGTATTGTCTTTGTTCCCCATGGTTGAGAGAAGTGCTCTCAAGCGCCATAGTTTTGTCGTGCTCTCAAGCACATTGTTTTGTAGTGCTCTCAAGCACATTAGTAGTATTTAGTTTATGGCCTTTTGCCCTGTTCTTGATTTTCTGCGTTTTTGTAGTTTCTCCTGTCGAGAAATCTTTTGTGTTTTTGAAAATAAAAAGAAGCTAAGCTCAAGACGACATCCTGCAACTGGGTCCTGTCTGTAGCCCACTGGGTTAAGCGCTGGTTCCCCAAATCCAGCAACTCAGGTCTCATCCCTGAGAAGAGCCCCTGACAGTAATATAGTCAAAAACATACTGAACCACAGTTACAAACTGTTTTGGTCACTTGAGGTGATGCTCTAAGGCCCTGGGTATGCTATAAGCATAAAAGCTCTTAATCACTTAATTTCTATGAACAAATGTATGGCCATTTAACATTAAGTTATCAGTTACATAAATTACCATACATTAACAGTGGAAGGGCTAATGGCCTTGAATCATGCATATGCTGAGGGGGGCTGTTCACACCCCTCCCCCTCCTGACACACAGCCTTTTCACAAGGGAATGTCTTTTGGAGAAGACAAGGCTACTATTGCACAGACATCTCCACATTATGTGGTTTATACACTATATACCAACATATATTTTACACAAATTACACTCCATAACACTCCAAATGCATTATACTGTTTGGGTTAGTATATAATAAAGAACTCACACAAAGCACACACAGCAAACTGAGAAAAAATACTCAATGTATTTACTATTTGTCGCACCACCACTAGCAAATATTGTATGCTAAAAACTAGTGCTGTCAGTTTAACGCGTTATTAACAGCGTTAACGCAACCCCATTTTAACGCCGTTAATTTTTTTATCGTGCGATTAACACGTTTTTTTTTTTTTTTTTTTTTTTTTTAGATTAACGTTCTTTTTGCCCTCCCAAACTGTGTAGTAGGCTAATGTCACGTTTGAGTGAATGATGAGAGCAATACGGCGAAATGGATGATTAAAAAGCTTCTGGATAGAAAGTTTACCTTTAAAAGTTGTGTTGTGCAAAAGAAGCCAGCTTCACTGTTGTCTGAAAATATCAACAGGCAGCTGGTTGAAAGCACAGAAGTAGTTGGCTTACCTTTTATTGGTAACCTAACTGTTACGGTTTATTGTTTTTGAAATAAGAGGCCTCACTTCTATGTTCACAGCAAACTTGAAAAAACAAATATTAAGCCATGGTTTAACTGCACTATAGGCTGAGTCCTTGTTTATCTTCAATGTGCACTTTATAAATTTATTTTGTGCCGCCCTGTTTGGCAATGTTGTTTTTCAATCAAATAAAACATTGCTTAAAGCAAGCCAATCTACTTTTCCATGTTGATAAGAGCATTAAAATATCGCAATTAATTTTGATGAATTTAATCGCGATGAATTTAATCGCGATTAATTTTGAGTTAACTATGACAAAAATGCGATTAATCGCGATTAAATATTTTAATCGTTTGACAGCACTACTAAAAACGTTAGCCTACTCTAAAAATATTAATCTATTAAACACGCAAATCTCCTAGTTTGATAGTTTAATATTTAGGTTGAATCATCCTTCTCAGATTGGAGTAGTTCATCAAGTTGTATCCCCATATTACACTATGTCACCATTGTCCTTGCAATTTAAAAGCTTGGTAAAAAAAAATATTCCAGCTCTCTCCAAAGCACTGTTGACACACAAGCAAGTCAACATGCACTACATCTCCTTCATGTAATGTCATATATACTACCATCTACTTCCAAATGGCAGCGCTTGCCTTAAAATAAAGGAACTATACTTGAACCTGGGTGAAGTTTTATATGAAGTTTTGTCTACAGTGGACTTACTTCCATGTGATCTCCTTCTTTAAAGCCACAGGTAATGTCAAAATATTTAGCGTGTGAATAGAACGTCTGATGAAGGGGTGGTAGGGGTGTTAATGCTGTCCTACTGGTACTGTGACTGAACATTTCACTTACTGTAGGTATTTTTCAAACAGCCATTCTATTTGTCAGTGTATTCATTGGAAGATGAAGCCTCAAGGTTTATGGCAGTGCTTTTATTATGTTGTGATATAATGGTGTGAAGACTGGATTCAAGATTCAAGGCAAACTTGATCTCATTTTTCTGAGCATCGGCGAGGAATGCCGTGGACTTCACACGGTTACTACCCTTTCACTCTTTGGCTACATTTCCCCTGGAACTATGTCATGTTTTGTTTGCATTGTTAAAAGTTTCTTCAACATCAAGTCACTACATTACAGCAGTAAACTCATGTGTTTTTCATATCATCCTATTCATTTTTTGTGATCAATGTGTGTTTTTAGAATATTTAAATCTCTAAAAATGTCCACTTTAGTAGATAATAGGGAAAGGTCACTCTAGACAGCCTTTTTTATCATTCACACGGTCATGAGAGGGTCAAACGATTCTAAAAGATGGTATTAATAAATTATGTTGTGTATTTATTAAACATTATTATCATATTTAAACCCGTTTTTATGTGCTGATCAGCAGTGGAACAGGTCAATTTCACTGAGTATTGTAACTCCGACTCAGACAAATTAGATGCAGAGAATTTGGATAAGTCTTGAATTCTCAAATCAAAATGAATCTGAGACACACAGTGGTTAAGATTTAAAGCGTTAGTCATTCTCTGTTCTGTTCCTCCCCAATGAGATCTTTAATGGCCTTCTCATCAGTAAAGCTTTTAATCGCCCCGCATATCAAAACTTCCCCATGTGCTGCTGCTGCTGCTTCTTCTGCAATTCCTTTTAATTTGGGTCATTGCAGATGAGATAAAGGAATCCATGTCAGAGCACTTCCTAATGCATATAATTTTTCATTTTAAACACAAGATATTATTCTTGTGCTAATGAACTTGCTGAGTGGGCCCTATGAAAACGGAGGAGCACACGACTTTTTTATGAATAAGAATGTACTTCTTGCACTCAAAGTTTTAAATCAATTTGTTTAGCGATATAACACTGCTGATATAGGGCTTTAGGCAGACCGTAGGCTGCTGAGCTAGAGACTCACTAAGTCAAATTTTTCATCACACTGCATTTGTCTCTTTGAACCAAATGAATAATTGAGGTACACAGCTTTGCTAAACTACAGTCAGGTTCAGTGTATCTAACCTGGTGTTTGATGTGCTACAGTGCTGACCCTGGAACAGTTAAATGCACATGTTCAGCACCACGTCATCTTCAATGCGAGGGATACAAGATGGGATATAAGCTGATGGGATCACTTTAAATAACAGCCTTCTGAATACAGTGCAAGTACCTGTACCAGTGAAAGTACCTGTTTAGTACGGTGTAAGAAGAAATAAGTAAAGCGTAAGTAGGCCAGGTTTTCAGTGGGTAATTTACAAACATTTTACAAATAAGGAACTCGTAACTATGATTTCAAATTTGTGAAGTATGGTGTAAGTAAAAGTATAGTAAATGCTATGATTGTAGAAGTAAGTAGTTGTTAGTGAGTAATTTAGAACATTTTATAAATAAAGGAAATTCAAATATTTTTAATTATGACATGTTACTTAAAATGACTTACCAGGGGCTTTCTATTCTTTCACAACTTGGCCAAATACTTTTGCTATAGTGTAACAGAGTAAGTAAGTGAAGTTCTGTGTAAGAAAAAGAATTGCTAAATAAAACACTAAAAGAGACTGGTAAGAATGTCAGCACGCTTTTTTTGGACATTACACACCTCTGTTTTGCATAATTACAACACATGTGCCGTGCAGGAAGTATCTACCTGAGAATAGAATAGTATGTGTCACTTGTGTGGAATAGCAAAATGTTGGATATTACAACATCAAGGTAATTTGTGGTTGCAGATTGAGGGAAGTGTGAAAAAAATACTTCATAATGTCAAAATATAGTACCAAAACTAGCGAATAAATACATAATAACATACAATTTAATTAAACAAAACATGCATAATGGCGTAAAGTATATACTAATATCAAAATAATAACAAGACTTACTAATGAATAAAACAAAGATTAAGTACAAAAGCACAGATTTCAGAAGCATGTCCTTTGCCACAGTGTGCCTCGAAAATCTAAGGGCAAAAATACAATGTCATATTTGGTCTCAGACCAAATAAAGTAGCCCATGTTAAGTCAGTGGTCTGAGACCAAATAAAGTTGCCCTTGTTAATTAGGTCCTGTGTGTTCAAAAACAACACAGCCCACTGTGACTGTGTTGCTCAGGAGTTGCAAGAGAAAAGATCCAGTACCATAAGGAAATAAATGGAGGTAGTTGTTACTCAGTACAAGGACCGTTGGACATTGAATTCAATTTCAATACATGTCATTTGCTGAGCACTGTGTAATGTGAAGGAATCAATATTAGGCTGTCAGTGGGCCTAGCATACAGCCAGGGGTAAGGGTGCTGGAGGTGTTTGCAGCAACTCTTGTCTGGCATTGCTGCCACTAAATATAATGACTACATGTGTTAAATCTATTTTAATAAAGGAAAGGTAAACAGGTAAATGATATGTGCTGACCCTGGGGGTGAAATTAGGGAAAACATGTGACTGTCATTTCTGTTACTAAAATTATTAAATGATTTAAAACAGATTTTAAACTGACAAGATGCATTCTAACCTGTCGGCTGGTTCCCTATCGCAGTTGGGACTGCGATGTGACAGATGGAAATGACGCTTTCATTGACCAATCGAAGTACTTTCTATTCACGCCGGAAGGCCGAATTGCGACAAATCACCGCACTGAGCCCGCCCCCTCAGGTCCCCATATATTGGGGGTGATTACGTCGCCCATCGTCTTTGACTACTTCGCCTTTGTGGCTACGGACCGTCAGAACAACCTTCTACACGCTTTGCGTATACTTTGTCTTTGTGTGCTAATTTACTCTTTGGAGTTGGTGAGTTGCGGATTAATTCCCTTACTAGCTCTGAGTGCTACAAGGATATTCTACGCTTAAGCAAGCTGCTGTCTAGCTGGTGACCACGCTCGTCCTCAACTTGCCGTCTCAATACTGCTTACAACGTACTGCGTTGTTATAGCGCTTGCTAATTTGTGTCACTTTTTCAGATTAACGATGACCAAACTCTACCCAGACTGTGGTCATCCCCGCGAGAAGGGAGACAGACATCGATTCTGTGTGCTCTGCCTGGGCAGAGCACACGCTGAGGCGGCTTTGTCCGGGGAAATCCCTCCCGCATGTGCGCTCTGTGCCGCGATGACGACGGCACGAGTCACGAGGCGCCTCTCTCTATGGGAGAGAGAGGACCTTCGTCCGGGGGCGCAGCCCGTGCTGTCCGGGGTGGTGTCCCCGGTCGGACGAGGCTCCCCTCGCCCTGGGAGCAGCAGCGGGCCAGGCGGTTTCCTTCTGGAAGTCGCGGGGCCCTCCGGCTCTTCCCCAGCGCGCTCGGTGGCCCCAGTCGTGGTGACTGCGGTGGCCCCTGAGCCGCTGTCCGAGCTCGACGTCCAGCTGTACGTCCAGCTCGACAAGTTGGACGTTGACGCCGGAGGAGAGAGTCTGTTGGATGACTCGTTCGAGCACACAGACATGGTTTTGGGGGACGCGCCGCGGGCTACGCAGCCTGCAGCTCTCTCCCGGAACCTGGGCCACCAGCTACACGAGGTAGCGAGGAGGGCGGCGAGCAGGCTTGGTCTCCCCCTCCCTCCCCCACCCAGCGTGCATTCTGCATTGCTTGACGGGGAGTACTATGGTGGCCCACCCCGCCAGCTTCCTCGGAAATCTCCTTCTTCAAGGAGGTTCACGAGGAGCTGGAAACCTCCCACCAGTGGAGGACACCGTGGCAGGTCATCTCTCGCCTGCTTCCCCGACGATGCGCCTCGGCCAGAAACCCGTGCTACCCACGAAGAGCGCGAGACATATGGCGGTTCTGGCCGAGATGGCTTATCTAGTTGCGGGGCAGTAGGCGAACACGTCGGCGCTGCTTCAGCACTATCAAGCCAAGCTCCTCACGGAGCTTGCGGCTCGTCTTGGGGAAGACAAAACCGTGGAGGAGCTGCGGAGGGCGACTGATTTGTCTCTCCGACTCACCAGGGGCCCTATTTTAACGATCAGAAACGCAAGTAGGACAGCGCCAGACGCAAGTAGCTGTGTGGGCGGCTCTATGGCGCATTTGCTATTATAACGGCAGAAAACGTCCGGCGCAAATGTCAAATGGGTTGGTCCAAAGGAGGTTACTCAGCCATAGGTGTGGTTTGGGCGTAATATGCAATAAACCAATCAGAGCGTCATCTCACATTCCCTTTAAGAGTGAGGAGCGCATATTCCATAGCGGCTTGTTATTATAATGTCGGAATTACCTGGAGGAAGACCGTGAGGCCACCAGAACGTGTGTTACCAGAAACAATCACGGCAATATTTTCCCATGCTTGTTTGGAGAAATGTTTCTACTTTTCATTTCTCGTTTGTATTTTTTCAGTTACTAGCATTCGTTTTTTGGTGGCAACATATTTGAAATAAAAGTCACAAAAACATACTTTCCGATGTTTTGGGTTCACCCTCACTGAATCACTAGGTTATGTATGCATGGTAATAATATTGCAATTTGCTCAAGCAATACTCTGGAGATGGCAATGGTTTGCTTACCTCATTATAGAGGAAGAAGCGCTTCTGTCAGGTGAGCTCTCCTCTCTCGTGCTGCTGCTGAGGGCATTTGGGTTTAATGGAATCGGCACATGCAGTTCAACCTCACGTCTTCTAAAGTCCTCTAATCTATCCTCATTTATGTCATTGACACATCCATGCTTCATGGCAATGTTGTGTAAAACACTCTCACATTCCCTTTAAGATCGAGGAGCGCATATTCCATAGCGGCTTGTTATTATAATGGCGGCATCTATAATAAGGATAGTTGGCAAAAACGTGACAGACACGTGAAGTGGCATCGCAAATGGCTTGGATGTTTATAGAATGTGTTCCCTTGCGGTTAACATATATCAGTGCGTTTACTGGGGGGGCACGTATGTGAATATGGGTGCAGTCTATAGCGCCAAGGACGCCAGGGAACCCATACTTCTCCCAGAACGCCTGCTTAGCCCTCTCCTGGCTGTCGGGTGTTACGGGAAATTTTATGAATTCCCCAGCATGTCGGACTAGACCTGACGTAACTGCATGTATAGCCGAACTTATTGCAGACTGTGATATGCCTCCAATAGAGCTGAGGGGTGCTGGAACGACCCAGACGCATAAAAATGCAGTGCCGCTGTTACTTGAACCGCAACGGGTGTGCGTCTGTCCCCAGCTCATCTGCCAGGAGATGGCAGACATCAGAACCGCCATTACAATTAACCTGAATCATTAGGGTCAATGTGTACGCTAGATGTGTGCCTATTTTTAAAATATCTTGGATATGGATATCACAATGATTTCCTCATGTGGTAAATACTTTATTTTCCTTGTAATTATATATGGCTTGCCAAAAAATTGGTGTAAATCTCTCGTGTAGACGACAGAAGTAAAGTGTAGCCTATAGGTCCTATACTGTGCTGCCAAGCACGCGCTCTTAAAATAGCGTCTGTACATGCGTCGGTGACATTGTCAATTGCGCTGGGTGCAAGATAGGGCCCATAGTGTTACACACATAATTTGCATAATGCTGTTGTAAGACATTGTTATCTTATATTCTCGCCTGTTCTCTGTTTAAATCGAGATGGTAAAAAAAATCTGAATAATCAAGGCTGACTCAAACAGCCATAAAGGAGCATCTTCCGCAATGTAATTTGGAATCATTGACTGTCCAAAGTTATTCCAAAATAAAAATTACACTTTTTTCAGTCTGAGGTATGTCATGCTGTCGAAGAAAAAAAAAAGTACGTTGAATGACATTTCACATTATCTGCCTAAGCCATTAACTACATTCTGATGACCTTTTTTTCCCAGCCCACAAGGCATAGAACCGGCATGGCTGATGTCAGCTCACCAAGTGTTCAAACCGAGAGAAAAAAAATTAGGCAGACCATTACCTCCATTAAATTTCACCGAAAGCCTTCAGAAGAAATTGTGAATTGATGGTTTGAGTGAAAGTACCCTGCAAGGCATGTATCCGTGATCACAGAGCTGGGAGATGCTAGCTTCTCACTTTGATGGACCCTTGCTGGGAAGGACTGACTCTGCAAGCTGCACACCAAGAACAATGGGAAGCCTGTGACAGGGCTGTACGTTACGGAGGTACATGTTTCAAGTAAGTAGACATATGACACATCAATGTCAGTGTTAACTCGGAGAGCTATTGATTATGTACGTTTTCGATAGCAGTTGTCTTAACTGTTACTGACAGACATGTGGAAAAAAACATCAGAGATTTTTTTTTTTGCGCGAATGTTAATTAAACTGGTTTGCATATGACAAGAGTGTGACACCAAGAAAGAGGATTGTCACTCAAAACCATTCTGCTGACTCGAGGCCTGTCAACCAATTTGCTCATCCATGTACTGACGAGCTGTCCTGGGTCTCATTTGAATGAAAATGGGAATATATTGGTCATTCACACTTGCTTTTGTGGATATGCTCTTTATGCGCTTCAGTATAAAATTCAGTGATTTCAGAATTGTCTGGACTTGGATTCATGCTAACAAAATACAACCTCTTGAAAATAATAAATAATTGTATCTGATTTAAAGTGGGAGTTATCCAGAAACTATGCTCATATGAAGCTGTTGTTTAGACTGTTAAACATTCTTTATCTTAATTCCAGAACATCTTTGTTCTTTCTGGTCCTCTATTTCGGATATCAAGCCGTGATTAGACTGTTTTCCAGAGCATGATTACAATGAATCATTTGTAACACCATATCAACACCTAGGGAGTATTTTATAAAATAGCTAGACATGTTTTAGTAAAGGGAATGTGGTGTATAATTCAATGATTGTTTGAAGTGATTAAGGAAGAGATCCCAACAACAGACTGTACTGGTAAGCATGATGTCAAGAAAATACCAACTTGAAGCCTCAAAATGACATCAATTAAATTCATTTTTGAATGTCTAGGGGGACCTCTGTGCCCTGTGCTCAGTCCTTTAATGAGCGTGAGTCTGGATGCTGACATCAAAGTGGCTAATGATCACCATTCTGAGGTAGTGAGCAACAGCCAACTTCCGTCTGAACCTTGAAAACCTATGAGCACTAATCACACTATTGGCTTAGGTAATTGCTGTACTGCCTGATGTACCCTGCAGTGCTAATTATCAACCCAGCACAGGAACCAGGCTACATCTTAGTCGTCATGGAAATACAAAAGACCATGGAGCAGTAATACTGTAACTGATTGTGGGACCTTAAGGGGTCTACTCTCCCTTAACTTTGCAGCTGTTGTGGAAGTCAGATTTGGGGTGATCCATGACATGAATTGGGCCCTCAACTTTCAAGTGCAAAATTAATTGTAAATGTGAGGGGTGTCTCTGAAGATCAGCTAGAAATTAACCTGACTCCAGAGATACTCCCAGAAGCTGAGACATTTTAACAGTCTGTCTTTCTGTGTAGAGAATTTACATAATTCAAAACTTTGCCCCCTTTGCAGTGGAATTATACATTCATCTAACCTCCCGTGGCATTATTGCAGTAGATAATGTGGAACTGGTGTATCTGTAATTGTATTTCCATGCATATTCAGCACATGAAGGAGGATGTCCAGCACGTTTCCACAAATGAAATACATAGACAATGATGTGACTGAAATACATTTTTCCTTAATTTCCCTCGGGATCAATAAAGTATCGATCTATCTATCTATCTATCTATTTCAGTAGGTAGAATTGAAAATAACTGCAATATTAACAATAATAATAAGCAGAATATAGACAGAGCTCTGTCAAACACAGATAATACTCAAAAGTCAAATTAATTTCTTCCTTAAATGATACCCAAAATACAATGCTTGAAGGTAACAACACAATGCCAGTGTAAGCAAGACAATACACTAACATTGTGTGAACTGCCTTCTAAAAGCTTCCAGTGTACACGGTAGAGTGTTTGGTCTCGTCTGCTTCTCCTCTTCTATCTATGAGCAAAGGGATCCTATCTTCCTCTGTTTTGCTACCTTCTCTTCATCTATCCTGCTATACCTTCTCTTCATCTATCAGTCTATCCTACTTACCTTCTCTTCATCTATCAGTCTATCCTACATACCTACTCTTCATCTATCCTGCTATACCTTCTCTTCATCTGTCAGTCTATCCTACTTACCTTCTCTTCATCTATCTGTCTATCCTACATACCTTCTCTTTATCTATCCGTCTTTACTAACTACCTTCTCGTATCCGTCTATCCTACATACCTTCTCTTCATCTATCTGTCTATCCTACATACCTTCTCTTCATCTATCCGTCTTTACTACATACCTTCTCGTATCCGTCTATCCTACATACCTTCTCTTCATCTATCTGTCTATCTTACATACCTTCTCTTCATCTATCCATCTATCCTACATACCTTCTCTTCATCTATCCGTCTATCCTGCATATCTTCTCTTTATCTCACTCATTGAGGTCAGGTTATTAGGTTTCCTCCGGTAGGAGGTAACCTATTGTTATTGTAGGCTTTCCTATTATTATTATGTTGCTGCAATGGGAGTCAATGGCAGCCCCTAGAACCATATGATAACTTTTTGTGAAATTTGGCACACTCATTAAGGACAGTCCCTTCTTCATTCTCACCAAGTTTCATGGCTCTCATTACACCACTCTAGCGCCACCAACAGGTCAAAGTTGGACTTTTGTAACACACACAACTTTTGAACCGTATGACCGATTTTCAAAAATGAGGCACCATTGGATTCCCTGGATCAAGACGAATTAAACCCACCCCATGGTGTCAATGTCCGGTTATATAGATTTTCCGCTATTTCCGGTTTTATCAAAAACCTTTGAAAGCCTACTCCTCCTACAATTTTTGGCAAATCTTCTTCAAAATCACCAGAGATGATCTTCAGACCTAGCCTCACAAAAGTTACTTTTTAGAATTTTGATCCTCACAACCGTTTGTCCGGTACAGCCACTCAAATTCAGCAGAAAAGTCGCCAAACAGGAAGTGAGGTCATATCTTGGCAAATCTTTGACAAATCAACACCAAACTTGATATGTCACTGGAAGACACTACAACATGTTGCCATGTGCAAAGGCAACTTCATATCTTGAAAAATGATTGATATAAAGCAAATTGGAAGCTAAAACAATGCTTTACACATCAACAGGTCAAAAAGTGATACTCTGATTGAATCACAAGTTCATGTGAAGACACTTGATAATGTTTAGAACACAAATCTGAAAAAAAAATTGATTGTAAGATGAAAAGTAGATTTTTGGTGAATATTTGAAATACGCATGCTTGGCTAATTGCTAGGGTGTTTCTCAAGTCTGCCTCTCTGCCCCTGCCCCTCTGGTCTTGCGCGCGTGTGCGCTCCAGATTCTCTCTCACACACACACACACACACACACACACACACACACTGAACGATCTCATTCCAGAATGGCTCTTTATTATGAACCACTGGATGAAGTATGGAAAACATGAAACTGAGCACTTTTGTGCCATTTTGATGCATGTGTGTGTGTATGTACAGTACTATGTACACCCCCATATAGCACACACATACATGCCTGTACACTCAAGCTGACATCCACATGCAGACACACAGACACACACACACACACACACACACACACACACACACACACACACACACACACACACACACACACACACACACACACACACACACACACACACACACACACACACACACACAGGGACAGGGACAGGCTCCTTTGACACGCGCAAGCACACACACATAACATTTAAGGAAATTTAGGGATGACCACACCCCTTCTCACTCTTAGCTTGAAGCCATTGCCCTTGAGGATCTTCAAAGTAATGCATTTGAAATGTAATATCCCATTGGCAAGTCTGCAGCATGGATTTTTCTTTACAGTGACAAATTGTCACAAAAATACATTTTTCCCTGGTTCGCAATATCTGGAGGAGGAAACCGCCATCGCTGCTTGCAGCTATATTTATTATGTTAGTACCATGGGAGTCAATGGCAGCCCCAAGAACCATATGGTAACTTTTTGTGAAATTTGGCACACTCATTAAGGACAGTCCCTTCTTCATTCACACCAAGTTTCATGGCTCTCATTACACCACTATAGCGCCACCAACAGGTCAAAGTTGGACTTTTGTAACACACGCAACTTTTGAACCGTGTGACCGATTTTCAAAAATGAGGCACCATTGGATTCCCTGGATCAAGACGAATTAAACCCACCCCATGGCGTCAATTTCCGGTTATGTAGATTTCCCGCTATTTCCGGTTTTATCAAAAACCTTTGAAAGCCTACTCCTCCTACAATTTTTGGCAAATCTTCTTCAAAATCACCAGAGATGATATTCAGACCTAGCCTCACAAAAGTTACTATTTAGAATTTTGATCCTCATAACCGTTTGTCCGGTACGGCCACTCAAATTCAGCAGAAAAGGCGCCAAACAGGAAGTGAAGTCAAATGTCAGCAAATATTTGAAAATCAGTCATACGGTTCAAAAGTTGCATGTGTAAACACAAGTCCAACTGTGACCCGTTGGTGGCGCTAGAGTGGTCTAATGAGAGGCATGAAACTTGCTGTGAATAAAGAAGGGACTGTCCTTAATGAGTGTGCCAAATTTCACAGCTTTCTAGCACAGTATTGCATTTGAAATTTAATATCCCATTGGTAAGTCTGCAGCATGAATTTTTCTTTACGGTGACAAATTGTCACAAAACTACATTTTTCCCTGGTTTGCAATGTTTGGAGGAGGAAACCGCCATCGCTGCTTGCAGCTATATATATTTTGTTTCTTTCTACTTCATGCATTCAGGTTTATAAGGTTTCCTCGTCATTCAATGATTTGCTCTTATTGGCATTCAAACTCTTTATTCAACTGTTATCATTTACAGCTGTACCTATCCATTTGGGCTTTACTGTACATTCTTGTAACATCTAAGTTTACCATGTATTGTATTAATAAACTGTTCATTGATGAACCATTCATATAACTCCTCCTGAGTCATGCCATTACATCTAACACTGCTTGGTAATATTGTGGGTCATTTAATGGGAGTAAAATGTATTGTATTTTTCCACAGTATTAACCACTCTAATATATTTTACTATCCCATAATGTTCTGACACGTGTTAACCTTTGAGCCTGATGTTTTGTCGTCGTTGCCTTTTGGCTGCCCTTACGGTATTTGTGAGAGTGAGAGATGGTGGACAGACATGACTCTCAGGCCAGAGGGGATTTTCTCTCTCTGTCTCTATATAGCGTACAATAGTGTTAATGAATAACATGTGCGTGTTTATGGATTTTACATGTGTATGTTTAAAAAAATGGGAGAGATGGTGCTCACCCTGAGACGAGAATGCATGATGCCCCTCGTACAAGCCATTAGACACCAAGGTCACGAGGTGACACCGAGGTCATGAGTTCCACTCCCAGGTGGACTACATACTGATAGAATGGACAGTACATATCTTGCCTGTACAGCAGCTAAGCATTAAGGATCTGCTGAATGAATAAATAATAATGTAATATTAAGATAATAAAGGTTGATTGTAATATAATATAAGCATGTTCTCTTCGTGCAGGATACAAAATAAAGCTGTGCTGTAAAATGAAGAAATATTCATATGGCTGAAGTGATCGTACATTGTTGCTGAATGTATGTCTGTGGTACCCAACAGATGCAGTGTCAACTCCTAGATTAAATGATCATTTACAAAAAATGTAAAAGCTTACTGTGGCTTGTGTAGTGACACTGCAAGGGTGCTAAATGAAGCTAATATTTCAGTGTATTCTGCCAGGGTACACTGAGCTGTCAGCTCATTAGCGGATATAGCTCATACAGTCTATCTAGATGTTAGCTCATTAGCTTGCATGTGGCAAAAATCTTAGATCACCTGGGTAATGGCGACCAAGTTCACACAGCCCATTCAGTCAGATGAATGAGAAATGTATAAAAAAAATGAACTGCTATTTTAATGTAGAGCTAGGAAAGCGTCATTTTTCGAAATTCGTATTCAGTTTTCTCATGGAGATAATTGCTTAAAGCCAAATTGTGAATGGTAAAATGATGACAGGACTTCAGAGATTCATTTGCGCACGTGTCACTACAAGAAATAAATCCTTTTTTTTGCTCTGGTGAGAACGAAGTATGAGTAGTTTTAAAACTTCTACTTGGTCTTGGCATTGGACATTCTAAAATTTGAAAAAGTGCCCCTAAAGATTTCAGTATTACATTACAAATAGTACTCAAGGGGACCATTCCATCTTGAAAAATGCAATGGTTAAGCCTCGTCTGAGAGGGGCAGATCCAAATTCAAGTCCTAACTGTGAGGCCTGTTTCTAGATAATGTTTCTTTCACAGATCATCAGCTCTATTCATACAGGAACAAACCAGAGAGAAATCAATGAGATTAATTTTCCAATGTCCAATACCCCACCGAATAAACCTTATGGTTTCTTCAAAATACTGCAGCCAGGACAATTTGGACAAAATGTCCCCTATTGGCCCCAAACCCCCAGGCTGTAAGTGTAATTGTGGATAGAGCAAAGATTGTATTGATTTGTATGATAGCCTTGCATGGTTCCACCTCTGTTACATTCCCAGACCTCTTAGGTCTTTACCAAAATCTTTTTTTAACATTGCTGCTTCCAGGCTGTGCAATCGTTTACCATTCTCCATTAGGTCAGTCTCATTAACTGACACTTTTAAATCCAGATTTACAACACTATTGGCCCTGGTGTTTTATTATACTTGAGGTTTATGCTGATGTTGACTGATACAGTATCTGTTATTCCCCCTGCCTTTTATCATCTTACCGATTTAACAGTATTTCTTTCTGTCTCTGCCCTGTGTAAGTTATACTTTACCATTTCTCATTTAGATTTCATAATGTAGTGCTAGATACAGTAGCTGTTTAAGTTAAAATGTTGTCAAATTGAACTTGCAGGTGTAACAAATAAAAATCTAAAAGGAGGAAGAATAAGAACTAGAAAATGCATTTCCTGAAGGAAATACCAGTGCATGAAATGCAAAGGTTAAGAAAGGAAGAAGAAAAGAAAGAAGAGTGAAAGAAGGAAAGAAGAGTGAAAGAAGGAAAGAAGAAAGGATAGAAGAGTGAAGAAAGGAGAGAAGAGAGGATGAAGGAAAGAAGAAAGGAAAGAAGAAAAGAAAGAAGAGTGAAGAAAGGAAAGAAGAGTGGAAGAAGGAAAGAAGAGTGGAAGAAGGAAAGAAAGAAGAGTGAAATAATGAAAGAAGAAAGGAAAGAAGAGTGAAGGAAGGAAAGAAGAGTGGAAGAAGGAAATAAGAAAAGAAAGAAGAGTGAAAGAAGGAAAGAAGAAAGGAAAGAAGAGTGTAAGAAGGAAAGAAGAGTGAAGAAAGGAAAGAAAAGTGGAAGAAGGAAAGAAGAGTGGATGAAGGAAAAAAGAAAGGCAAGAAGAGTGGAAGAAGGAAAGAAAAATGGAAGAAGAAAATAAGAAAGGAAAGAAGAGTGGAAGAAGGAAAGAAGAGTGAACAAGAGTGGCTCTGGATGAAGAGATAAAGAGAGAGTGAAAATATTGAAAAAAGGAGATAAAAATGGAGTGAAGAAGAGAGATTGAGTGTGAGAGAAAGTTGACTGAGAGAGAAAGATGGAGAGATGGAGAGAAAAAAATAGAGAATGGATGGTGTCTTAATGTTCCTAGTTACAGTTAAATTGAGAGGGACAGAGAGAGAAGAGGTTCCTTGGATTTATAATATATCAATGGTTGCTGTTTGTTGTTTCCCCTGAACATCATCATCATTACAGTTTATTGTAGGCTAACTGATTAACTTAATTTACGTGCAAACTACGTGGACATGCTATCTCCCCAGACGTGCGTTTTTGTTGTTGTTGTAAATTATTGTTTTTTTGTTTTGTGATCATTGATTTTATTCTATAACACCTGTGGACCTGGTGTGCGCGGTTGTTTCGGTCCGCAATCTCTTGCGCCTAGCCCAGGTATGGTAACTTAATATATGTCTTTGCTTGTACTCGGATGGAAAGCATACTGCATATAAACATCTATGTACAGTGGTCTTGCTGACGCCGGACGTTTCGCCCACAACACGGTATTCTCCGCATGTTGCAAGTTTGTAAAGCGCAATTGCAATGGGCTCGTCGCCGGTGGGGACAGGCTTTCTGCAGCAAATACTTCCAGGCAACACATCAGGGCCTATCCGTTTCGACCCACAGCTGGTCAGTGAAGTGGGCCTTCACCAAATTAAAAAAATCCCTAGACCGTGCTTGTTCCCAGATGTACGGACGTCTGCGGGGTACAGAACTCGCTGCTATGTGAGTTTGTAAAACATGTTAAAACCGCCTTAAAAACGCCTTCTCTTTCTAGCAACTATTAAGGCAAACAACTAAAATGCTACAGCATTAAAAGTCCCGACGGCAGAGAGGAGGGCGTCCATTCTAGCGTGCACAAAACTCTTCCTCCAAATTAGACTAAAGACTCGGGTGAATGGAAACGGTCGCTCAATGCGCATTTGTTTTATGCGAATCACCGTGAATGCGAATCGTTAATGCGAACGAGCCGAATGGAAACGCACCTAGTAAAGCACAGGTGCAAGCCAGTTTAAAGACCCTATTATGATGTCATAATGGCCCAATGTAAGTCAATGGGAGAAATTTATATTCGTTTTTCTTTAATATCTTAAAAAGTATAAAGTTTAGAAAAGTGAAAAATACATAGCATAAGTGTCGTTTACAAGACCTACGCGACAAAGTTTGAATTAAGTTTCTACGTTAAGCGGTTCGGGCTGAATTAATCGCAGAAAAAGGTAACAAGAACTAGAAAATGCATTTCCTGAAGGAAATACCCGTGCATGAAATGCAAAAGTTAGGAAAGGAAGAAGAAAAGAAAGAAGAGTGAAAGAAGGAAAGAAGAAAAGAAAGAAGAGTGAGGAAAGGAAAGAAGAGTGGAAGAAGAAAAGAAAGAAGAGTGAAAGAAGGAAATCATAGTTGAAGAAGGAAAGAAGTAAGGAAAGAAGAGTGAAAGAAGGAAAGAAGAAAGGAGAGTGAAGAAAGGAAAGAAAAGTGAAAGAAGGAAAGAAGAGTGGAAGAAGGAAAGAAGAGTGAACAAGAGTGAAAGAGAAAAAGACAGTGAAAATATTGAAAAAAGGAGATAAAAATGGAGTGAAGAAGAGAGATTGAGTGTGAGAGAAAGTAGACTGAGAGGGATAGAGAGAAAGATGGAGAGATGGTTAGAGAAAAAAGTAGAGAATGGAAGGTGTCTTAATGTTCCTAGTTACAGTTAAATTGAGAGGGACAGAGAAAAGGTTCCTTGGATTTGGCGCAGGTGTCAGTGGAGCACAGGTGCAACCCAGTTTAAAGACCCTATTATGATGTCATAATGGCCCAATGTAAGTCAATGGGAAAATTTAGATTCGTTTTTATTTAATATCTTTAAAAGTATAAAGTTTAGAAAAGTGAAAAATACGTAGCATAAGTGTCCTTTACAAGACCTACGCGACAGAGTTTGAATTAAGTTTCTACGTTAAACGGTTTGGGCTGAATTAATCGCAGAAAAAGGTAAGAAGAATAAGAAGAAGAAGAAGAAGAAAATGCCTAGGAATAACAATACAGGGCATTTCATGCACTGTAATAAGAATAATAAGAAGAAGCCTAGGAATAATAATACAGGGCATTTCATGCACTGTAATTACGTGCGTATCAGTTTGCAGACGTCAAGGTTGAAGCACAGCTGGTTGGTCCTTTCATTTGGCTCTAACTGATTCCATGAATCGATGTATGTAAATGCAGATGTATTTGTGTACTGGATGTGTATTGGATATGCACTTTAATGTAGCTGCTGAACCTGCCACACAGAAGAGCGTGCGCCGGTGAAACCAGCCGAGGTGGCTAGGCTAGCTAAGGGTAATGATTTAAAAAGTTGTAGGTGACATTACACTTGGGCCTCTTGGGACTCCAACCTAATTGGTGTCAGTCTCAGGTAAAAAAAAATGAGTGGTATTAAGGTTTTAATGCCACTTATTTCCCTCTGTTTACAAATTTCAGGAAGCACAAAGAAGATCCACCCGGGGTGCAACGCCCAAATTAATGTACCATACAAGCATTGTGCACTTGTGCATTGTGAACTGCAGTCATATTACGCCAAGGTTGAAGAGGAGAGACGAGTATGAAATCAAAACAAACCTGGGTAGACAACGTCCATTAAGAAAAATAACAACTGGACTGTTGTCCTTAATAGCAGACATGTCTTGGTAAAGACAAGTCGGGGCTAAGGGCTTATAGAGATGTTTCAAGTCAATAAATGTAGAGATGAGTCTCACCTTTTAAGAATGTTATATATACACATTAAACAAACATACCATTTTACTAAAATGTGACAATTGACCAGCTGTCATGAAATGAATATTTTGAGTAAATTATTCAATTCTGTGTATGTTATTTAATTTCTTATTTTTTGTTTCAGCTTGACAAACTTGCTGCCCTTGATTTCTTACCCATATTACCTTTGGAGAAGAAATGCAGGGGCTGCTTGGTGGCAGACGGTGATTACTCTCGAGATACCTACTTCCTTGCTCCAAAGGGAATATATTATGTGTGAAGCCATGTTAAAGAGTATGTCTTTTTTGTGGTGCTTTTGCTTCTCTCTGACTGGTTTCCCTAAACAATTACCACAGCGTTATTAGTTGAAATTGTATAATAAAACAAAAGCTCTGGTTGAATGGTCTTTTTTTGCTTAAGAATGAAAGGCGCTTTAATACTTTCTTTCTTACCTCCTTTAGTATAGGGTATACAGCAACATCCGTTAGAGAAGGGAAGGAGATAATGCCGTCCCACAACTCCTTGTGGCAGCACCATTTAAAGACCCACATCAGTAACACGGCGTTACATCATTATGTGGCCTAGTGTAAGTGCAGTCGGATTCTCTTAGGAAATGACTAAACCTGGTCCTTAGTCATTATGATTTCTTCTTCACACCTTTCCTTTGGCTCATGCCATTTTGCATTAAGGTCAAGGAAAGGTGGTTAGGAAAAGGACAACTTTTTGACTATTGGACCGTAACCTTAACCCCCCCCTCTCAAATAGGTTCAAGACTATTCTTTAAATTAAGCCTAACAATGTGTAATGCAGTGGAGCGAAAACCAAAAAGATGACAAGTTAGGACCAGGGTTGCTTACTCCTGTTAGTGCATGTACTTTTAGTTATATGGACATAATTCCTTTGCACTTTTGCAAAATTACGATGTCTAAGAAAGCAGCCTAAACTGTTATCTGGACAAAATGAACATTGGATAGTACAGAATGATCAGAGTGTTTTGCATTGTATATGTCCTGCAACCAAAGTATAAATGTTGGCCTAGGATATCCATAACATGGACAGCAATACTTTTTTTCTTTGTACACAAAGTGAAAAGTGCATCCACTGTTGTGTCCACAAAAAGAAAAGCACAACAGCCAATACGGTGCACAACATGAATCATTCATTTTTTATCATTAGTTTTCTGTACACATAAGAATGTGCTCTCACATTGTTGCAATGCCATAATAAAAAATAAAATAAAAAAAATAGCAGTACCAAATGTATACGATACACAGAATTAAGTTTGTTACATTTGGTGGTTGGGCCCAAATAACACATGTCCTATTGATGAAGTATAGTGCCTGGCAACATGAACATAAGGAAGCAGTTATATATTCCAAACAACACCATCCTAACAAGGTTTCAGGCTTTAATTGATAAGTTATCAGCAAACACATGTTTACTGCAAAGGGTCTTAGAACAGAAGGTACATATGACATATGTTCTCACTCATTAATAAGCAAGTTAATAAGGTAGCCGTCACACTTACCTTTCACAAGTTTTTTTGAATTGTGCAACATGGAAATACCATGAACCCTCACCCTTGGTGTGAATATTACACATAGCAACCCTTGTTCAAAGCAATAGAGCACTCTAAAAATCTCCCTAACATATAGAATGTAGATACATTATAGTATACATATGTTAATGTGTGTTTTGATGAAAAGGTTTGTACATTATTAGAAAAAAATCCATGAAAAGGTATATTGAGAGCCTTCTGGTGAGCCATGGAGTTAACTGCATCAATCAAGAATGTCGGCCCCTGGCTTTAGCTTTGTGAATACTGGTTGTGAATAATTCAGAAGTTAGCTAATTACTGCTGCTTGGCAGTGGAATAATGAAAGGAACACCTCATATTGGACCAAACATGGGTTCTGAAATTGTTTTTTACAGCAACATGGACCAATCACACTTGTTACTTGGCAATGCTAAAGAAATAGGCTACATTTATCTTTTGCTTTCAGTAACAGAGCATTTCATTGAAGCAGTTGTATTAGTAGTGTTTAAAAGACAATCTGGGCAGTTTGAACAGAATAGATGAAGCATTTTGATAAAATAAGCTTTTTATAAGCAGGAGAACTTGATTCTGAGAACTCCTTATCCAATTAAATTCATGCTAAATTCTGACTTATTCAGAACCACAATGCAACGAGCAAATGATTAATAGCAGTAAGTGTGGGAAATTAGATTTTTTTTCTTTAAAGGGCAAAAACATTGATCTGTGCTTAGGCAAATGCCCACACATTGAGGAAAGGAATTCATGCATCACAAATAAAAGCTTTCTGTAGAAGTGAACTGGACAACTATATTATAATTCCCTCTCAATTGCTTTCCTTTATTATGGCCTTTCCATTGTTGCGCTGGACTGCACTTACTGTATGAATGACTCTTGAGAAGTTGGAAAGTTTTCAAACTTCTAATTAAATAAAACTGAGATCAACTGCCTCAAAGAAGTGATTTTGAAAAAAGTTTCAGAATACATTCTTACATGACCCCCATCTCCAAAGAATGAACTGCATCTTGCAACATTAAATCCTTATGCATACTGGCAAGTTTATCCATATATTACATTTCAGATCAGTTAGTGAAAAAAGCAGCAATTACCTTCCATGCATGTCGGTTTTGTGGCTACATGTTTGTTCAGTGACCTCTGAAGTAGTCTGAAAACACATCAAAGCCACGCTCTTTTCAACATCTTGTTTTATTTAACATCCATAATTGTCTCATCATCAGTGTATCGTGTTGTTTAATGAGCTGAGCTAAATGATAATGACAATGTAATGACATCCCTCAATAAATATTTAATCTACCCACAGCATGCTCTGTCACCTTGTGAAGGCCAAAACATAAATGAAAACCTTTTCATTTAGACTTTGCCTGTGTCTCAGTTTAATTGATTCTGCTCTGTATTACTTAATAATATTTGGGTAGTGTTGGTTTTCTTGTTAATGATTACCTCGAGATTACAATATAAAGGGTAGCTATGCTCTGGTAACCTCAGGACTTTTCCATAATGCCACACGTTCATAATTATGATAATGAGGCTTTCCCCCGTTTTTTACATTGCTCTCAAGGTCACTGTATAATGGGTACGTGTTAACCTCAAAACGTATTGCTTATAGCTGAACATCAACCCAGTGCCATACCATATACCAATTCAAATGATGATTTCTTATCACTCTCCATACTTGACAGCATTTTTGACATCCATAAGATGTACTGTGTGCCACGCGGTTTGGATGACTCCGCAGCACTCTAACCTTTGCCCTGTGTTTTAGGTTTAGACTTCAAAAACATTTCCCTTATGTTTGTCTGAGGGTCAGCTAACGCTAGGGAAAAGCACACCCAATAAAAATTAGATTTGTTCAAGCTATCCCTGTTGTCTCTGAATGGTCAAACTCTCTTGCATCATGACAGCTCTAAAGTCTTAGGTACGTTCCATGTGAGCAAGAGAAGTTGGACTATATTTGTCATATTTCATCGCTTACAACATGTGAACAAAGACCGACATTTTGGGCATTAAAGAAAGTGAAATGTCTCACCAACGTTAACAGCTCTGAAGAGATCGCAAAGGTCAGGCAAACTTTGAAGACAAGTCTTAAAGTAAAATGTTTGTTTTACATTTTCAAATCTATGTGATGTACACTTTGACCTGTAGTATAATTCATATTTTCACAATTGATCTGTATGACCTTTTGACATGAAGCATTAAACCTTTGGGTGTGAATTCCCAAGAATGATCCAGCAAGCAAAAATGGAGTTCATGTGAGTGTGAGTGTGACTTGAAAGTAATCTGCTACAGGGGAGCACCACTTGCTTCTAATCAGCCTGGGAGTCTTTAGTTAAGGGTGAAGCAGGTATTTAGCATTACATTACACACCAAACTTTTTCCAACGTGACTTGAGCACAATGAGAACACACAAGTATTTCATTATCTGTGTCACTCTGCACTGAGCTCTGTGTCCTAAGGAGAGGCACTGAGATTGCTTCTCCAAGAAGGCAGTCGTGGCCACAGTGATGTTGTAGCTAAGAAGGCTGTGTTACTGTTGCAAGGAAGTACACATATATCATAGTCATATAGTCATACCATATACACATATAGTGAAAAGTGCTTTGTATAAAAGCAAGAAAAGCGTGGTAGGTGGCAGGGACTGAATGTAAATATGAATGTAACAGCAGCACCAACGTCATATAAGAATTCACGATGAAAGCTATGACTGTTTGGTAAAAAGGCCCTGGAAAAATTCCCCTAACCTTGGTCAGGATGTCCAATAACAACCTGTGCTCATGGCAGCTGCCTTAGCCAACTTAACAGTCTTACGTCTGACTGAGTTATGCAGCCAAAGTTTCAGCAGGATGCCAGAAGTGTGGGAGAGTGGCGATAGAATGTAATTGATAGGAGGTGCATTGGCAGACTGAGCCATCGGAAGTAGGAGGGCAGACTTAAATAAAAAATGATATTCCTTTAGGCACCACCGCCTTCTCGTGGTGGATATGCAGACTGGAGATAGATGTAAGATTTCAAATGTTATTGATTAACTTAATATTTAATCACAACAGATTAAAGAGTAATGTGTAAGGATGCCAAAACAAGTTAAAACAGTTGAATAAATTGAATCTCTTAACAACTTCTGTTCAGGAAATGGAGGTAGGCCATGCCGTATGTCTGCTTGTGACCGCTATAGGTGTACGGTTCTGGTCTGGGGGAAGGCTGGTGGGAGGAGAGCCACTACTGATTTGGGCCACAGTTGGGTATATCTGGCTGTGAACTTTTCCTCGTCAATGTTGTCCAAGTAGTTCAGTCACACAGCATGTTTTACTTCCCTACCAGTTCTGGAGTGAGAGCATGCACGAATCCGCTGATATTGGGCTTTGTACTTCCCAGACTGGTTCAAGGTATATTAGACAACAGGTATATTAGACAACGGAGAGATCTAAAACATCACAGGCTGAGGAGAGGAGGTGCCCAGGGATGCTGGACTGATCAACTGGAACTTTTAATGAAGAAACTCCCCATGAAGTTAAAATGCCAATCCCCTGGTTTGGCAATAAAACATTTTTTTTTCTTCAAATTATCTTTTAAAAACGAAACTAAAAAGAGAACATTGCAATTGAAACACTTGTCGACAAACGCCAGGTCCGTGTGTCATGCTAATGCTGCAGGTCAAAAGCTATAGCATAATTTCCTCAGTGACAGAGTGCAAGCAGTTCGGGTAGGCTCAGTAACATCACCTGCACTCTCCACCAAAGGGTTGTGTGCTGAGCCCATTCCACTACACACTGTACACCAATGACTGCACCAGCCCCTCGCCCTTGACCACTCACCTCAAATACTCAGACAACACATGCCATTGTTGTTCTCCTAACAGATAACCATTCAGTTCTGGATTATCATAGCATTGGGACTTCTGATTCAGGCAAGTGCAGGGGTGGAGGGGTCTGTGCTATGGTTAACTTTCTATGGGCTACGGATATAGCAGTCCTGGCATCTCACTGCTCTCCGGTCCTAGAACTACTAACTGTAAAAATCAGACCCTTCTATCTACCGGCGGAGTTTACTGCAGTCATCATGAGTGTAGTCTACATCCCTCCCCAGGTGGATAAGGCTACTGCTTTGGATGAACTGTATAGCATTATCAATGGCCTGGAGAATGTGCACCCAGAGGATGCCTTCATTGTTGGAGATTTTAACAGGGCTAACATGAAGAAGGTCTTACCAAAACTTGCTATACTGCATTCCGGGGCAGTTACAAACCCCTCCCCCGCCCTGCTTTTGGAAAGGCAGATCACCGCTCCATTCTTCTCCTCCCCGCATACAAACAAAAGCTGAAACAGGTCAGACCAGTTATGCGGACAGTCCATCAATGGTGTGATGAGAGTGAGGAGGCTCTCCAGGACTGTTTTGACACCACTGACTGGCTGATGTTTCGGGAGGCTGCAGAAGGAGACATTACTGAGAATACAGACAGTGTTACCAGCTACATTCATCACTGCATTGATGAGGTGGTTCCCAAGAGGGCTGTCCGGTCTTTCCCTTATCAGAAGCCCTGGGTTGATACAGCAGTCAGGGCCAGCCTGAGAGCCAGATCTGTCGTCTTTAACTCAGGGGATCCTGATCAGTACAGGAAGGCCAGATATGACCATGGTGGAGTCCAGTTACAATGGCTCTGATCCCAGGCGAATGTGGAGTGGATTACAAGCCATCACAGACTACAAAGGGAGGGGTTGCAGTGACACCCAGTCCTCTGCACTACATCCGGACGAGCTGAATACCTTCTATGCTCGCTTTGAGAAGGCCAGTGACCCCCCTGCAGTGGAGCTACCTGATGACCTAGACAGCGGCATGCCTACTCTGTCTGTAGGCTGTAGCGGAGGTGAGGCAGTGCCTCAAAAAGGCCAACCCTCGCAAGGCCCCAGGTCCCGATGGCATATCAGGTAGGGCCCTCAGGGGCTGTGCTGACCAGCTAGCAGGGGTCTTCAGTGACATCTTCAACCTCTCCCTCAGCCTGTCTGTACTCCCCACCTGCTTCAATAGGACCACCATCGTCCCTGTGCCTAAGAATACCAAGGCCAGCAGCATGAATGACTATAGCCCGATAGCAACGCCTCTTTTACCTCCAGAAGTTGAGGAAAGAACACCTTCCTCAGAGGCTGCTGTATAATTTCTACCGCTGCGCTATAGAGAGTGTGCTTACATACTGCCTGAATGTATGGTCCTACAGCTGCACAAAGGCGGAGCAGGCAGCCATCCAGAGGCTGATTAAAACAGCGGGAAGGATCATTGGAGTAGAGCTGCCCGACATCTTGTCCATCTCCTCCTCCCGTTGCCTGCAGCGCTCTAAACGCATCCTCACAGACCCTTCTCATCCTGATCATCTGTTCCTGTTACTCCCGTCAGGGAAAAGGTTCAGATCAAAAAAGGCACGCACCTCCAGGATGGCAAAGAGCTTCTATCCCTGTGCAATAAGGCTCCTCAACAGCTTACTCACCCCAACCCCCACCCCCCTTCATCTCCCCCCAGCCCAGCCCGCCCGGCCCCCCATGGACTGCACTCTAACACTTGATGCACCTTAATATGGAAATATGGAGATATGGAAATATATTGCTTTTATTATTTTTATTATTATTTGTATTATTATTATTTTATGTATGATATTTATGAATCTATTTATTAATTGTTATTTATTATTATTTAGCTGTGTAAGAAGTCTGGTTGCCTCTACTGTCTCGTTGTCTTTGTGGCAATAACAAATAAAGTACTTTGAACTTTGAACTTTGAACTCTGTCATCATGAAGTCTCACTTGAACTTTAATGATCATATAAAACACCTGTGCAAAACCTCTTTTTATCATCTAGGAAACATCTCCAAACTCCACCCCACTTTAACCCTATCAGATGCAGAGAAGCTTGTCCACGCCTTTATCTCCTCAAGACTGGACTATTGTAATTCACTTTTCTATGGGATCACTGGCAAGAACATCCAGAAGCTGAAATACATCCAAAACAGCGCTGCCAGGATTCTGATGAAGGTCCGGAAATATGAGCACATAACACCAATATTACACTCACTACACTGGCTCCCTGTCTCTGTCCGGATTGACTACAAAGTCCTTATAATCACCCATACATGCATAAATGGACATGCACCTCCCTACCTGCAAGAATGAATTACTCCCCAAACCTCCACCTGCACCCTCAGGTCTTCAAACAGCTCGCTCCTCCGCGTCCCCAAAACCAAGCTCCGCACCATGGGCGACCGGGCCTTTTGCTCGGCAGCGCCACACTTATGGAACAGCCTCCCTGACCACCTAAGGGCAACGCAGACGCTGGACTCCTTTAAAGCTGGACTTAAAACACTTTTATTCAGGAAGGCATTTCTGGCCTTGTGTTAAAACTTTTCTGTTATGCTTATGTTAACAATTTTTTATTTTATTGTATTATTATAGTTAGTTTCTAATATGTAGGCACTTCCTGTGAATGAAAAGTGCGTTAAAAATAAAATGAATTATTATTATTATTATTATGAAGGGCTGGTCAAATCATTCATCTGCTCCTCACTGCCACCCACCCTGGACCCTATGCAGTTCGCATATCGATCCAACAGGTCTACAGACGACGCAATCGCCCTGACAGTGCACACCGCCCTCTCCCACCTGGAAAAGGGGAACTCGTATGTGAGGATGCTGTTCATTGACTACAGTTCGGCATTCAACACCATCATCCCCTCCAGACTCGTCTCTAAGCTTGTGGACCTGGGACTAAACACCTCCCTCTGCAAGTGGATTTACAGGTTCCTGACGGGGAGGCCACAGGTGGTGACCGCACGTCAGCCACAATGACCACAAACACTGGCGCCCCCCCAGGGCTGTGTGCTTAGCCCTTTCCTGTTTTCCTTGTTCACTCACGACTGTGCGGCAATGCACAGTTCCAACCTCATCGTGAAGTTTGCTGATGACACAACCATCGTAGGCCTCATCACTAACAATGATGAGTCAGCCTACAGAGAGGAGGTTGACACCCTAACAACTTGGTGTCAGGAAAATAACCTCTCTCTCAACATCAGTAAAACTAAGAGGATGATTGTGGACTTTAGGAGACGACAGGGGGTGGAGCATACACCCCTTCAAATCAACGAATCTGAAGTGGTAAAGGTCAGCTGCTTCAAGTTCCTCGGGGTCAACATCAGCAATGATCTCACCTGGTCTGCCCACACTGATAAGGTGGTCAAAGCTGCCCGGAAACGCCTCTTCTTCCTGAGGAGACTCAGGAAGTTTGGCATGAATCCAGACATCCTAACCAACTTCTACAGATGCACAATAGAAAGCATCTTGACTGGTAGCATCTCAGTGTGGTTTGGGAGCTGCACAGCCATGGACCGTTAGGCCCTACGCAGTGTGGTCAGATCCGCTGAGTTCATCATCCGCAGGAAACTCCCATCCCTTCTACCTCACAAGATGCCTCCGAAGAGCTGTCAGGATCCTAAAAGGCTGTCATCACCCATCCTTCAGGCTGTTCACCCTGCTGCCTTCTGGTAGGCGGTTCCGAAGTATCCGGTCTCGCACCCGCAGACTTGAGAACGGTTTCTACCCTAAGGCCATCAGACTCCCAAATGAACAATAATGCACTCTCATCACTTTAGCACTTTCACTGCTGTTTGCACTACATTTGCAATATTGCACCACCCACATACTGAAGTGTATATGTCTCTGTGTTCTAGGGTTAGTATAGGTCCCATGTTAGTTCAGGTTATTATGTGTATCATATGTAAGGGATAATGTATTGTCCGGAGGTCATTAGCCAAAAATAAATCCCGACGGGGCGAACAACACCCCGACGCGCAGCCAAAAACGATAGAAGACATTCCTCCAACATACCTATTTTTAATGATTTAGTTGCCGTTTCATGAGTCCCGTTTAGAAATAAATAGTTCTTCAAGCAAATAGAACTTCGAAGTTTCAGGTGTTGCATAGCAACCCATTACTTGCTGACTTTAAATTACCATGAGTCTGTTACCGGACTTCTCGCGGAATGATATGAAAGATACAAAAAAGATTCAAAACCCGTCACCAATGACAGCGGTCATTATCTTTTCGCAGCGGTCTGTTAGCAGGAATTAATGTATGGAAGAACGTTGGGATGGCCCATTCAAATCAACGGTACTTTTTGGAACATTCTGAAGAGCCGTATAATAAGTTCAGTATAGCTCATGTAGGTATGTTTATCTGTTTAGTATCTGTTTAGTATGTGTATTTATGTCTAGTATCTATATTGTATATTTATTGTTTATCTAGTAGGTCTACTACTCTGTCTTTTCATATGTTTATCTAATGTTCAGTACTTATTGTTAAGTAAGGGATAATGTATTGTCCGGAGGTCATTCTCCAAAAATAATTCCCGACGGGGCGAACAACACCCCGACGCGCAGCTTATAATAAGTTATGTTATGTTATATCATGTTGGAGTACATGTTATATGTTATGTTATGTCTTGTTATGTTATGGTAGTGTGGTATGGTGTCCTGTCCTAAGAATTTCAGTGCCCAGTTTGACTCTGTTGTTCTGTGTATCTGACAATAAAAGACTTGACTTGACTTGACATTGTTGCACACTTCACCCAGTGGTGTGAGTGTAACTACCTTCACCCAGTGGCGGACCTAGTCATTTGGGGGCCTAAGGCGAACATAGCCAGGGGCCCTCTTCATCCATCCTTTTAATGCAAAAAAAAAAGGGCCACCTCAAAGCAGGGGCGGACTGGGGGGAAAAAGTGGCCCGGGAGTTGTCTGTCAGAGCGGCCCACTTAATATACGGCGCGTTGCCCGCTCAATGTATGCAAAATACCCATACACTTAACATGATTTTGGATGATTACAAAGAAATAACATTATATATGTTTTTTAATAACATTTGGATCCACAAATTTGCCTGGATGGACACATGGAATAAAATGATACTGGCTATTGTAACACTCCAAGGTAGGTATAGTTTGCTAGATGAATATGCTTAACTCTGGGCTAGTATCAGATGGTTAGGCCTATATGTATAACTACAGAGCCTTTAGGAATACATGTCAGCAGAGAAAGAGTACACAATTTTTTTGATAATGATTAGGGCGACCTACATTAAGCAATATCATTTTTTTTGTAGGCTGATTAACTCATACAGCAACACCTTTTTGTATAGTAGATGGCAGCACACAATCAAAATATTTCCCCTCTACCTACATAGCTACAGTAGCTAGTTATATGGATGAAAGTTGCATTCAGGAGCCTTCATAAGCAAACATGATTTGGCTCCACATTAAATTATCCCACTTTTTTATTATCCACATGTCTCAAATGTTGTATGATGCAACATAGCTTTACAGGACACATAAAATATGTCCAGTGACAACGTAAAGAAGGGGGCAACATATAAGTAAAAACCAACTATATTTATTGACTGATCTCGAAAGTATTTGCTTACAAAAGCTGAATAAGTCTTCACAAAGAAAATAACTCAGTGTTAGGGCAAAAAGCGAACATCCTCACTGTACAACCTATGAAAAGTGACAGTGGTAGCCTACAAATAAAGAAATACAGACCGCGTTAGCCACTTCACAGCGTGCTAGCCATGATTTTCTTTCGTTCCAATTCTTGCATGTAGGGTTCCACCCTTTGTAGAAACCTGTTGAATCGATACATTTGGTGTAGGAAGTCCTAATTGTTTTGTTGTCAATTTATCTTAATTAGTACGCCGACAGAGAAAAAAAATCTCCTTTTCCTGAAAGCAGTTTGTCGCCACAATCGCCCTTAAGGTCCGCCGCCACTGGTTTGAACTTTATTGTAGAAATGAACAGAACAGAACATACGATGGGGTGTAAACATCAGTGGTAATGGTAGTGTTGCATGCTGGGTGTGTGATTATGTGTGTGTGTAGGGGTGTTAAAGGTGTCTACGAGCGAGACACGCAAGTATTAGGCTAGAGTGATTGACATTTAATAACAAATAAACATAGTAAGACTGACGGAGGAGATTAGAAAATAGTAAGAAAATAGTAACCATGAGTGTGAATACAGGTCACTAGGAGTAGTATAAATAGCAGACAGTGATTCCTTTAGGTTATCATTAGATGTATATTATGTATTCGGTGAAGCAAGGAAAACTGTCGCAACGAACGATATCTGCGGGAGGGCCGGTTGGTTATAGACTTGGGCCATTCCATCGGCCCTTCGGTGCCTGGGTGGGCAAGTTATCGTGGGCTTTCTGCTGGGTGGGGGCCTAAGGCAGTTGCCTATTTCGCCTTAATGGTAGGTCCGCCACTGCCTTCACCTCAATGTCAGCAAATAAAATAAATAGCAACAGGTACCCCGTCACTCCAGTACCCCATCCTGACCAACTTTGAAAAAGTTGAAATGGTTGACAAGCTTTAAATACCTCAGACCTACACTGGATAATGAACTCGGAAACACACAGAACACAAAGGACATAAAAAAAGCAGCCATCAAGACTATCAGCCATCTGTAAACCGAAAGAACCTCCTACTGTCCAACCTAGCCTGCTCTAATGTTCTAACTGTTTCTTCAACATGCTTTGTGGCACACATCCCAACACCCAGCCTCTCAGAGCTCAAACATGCACTGCAATCACACATCCCATCAACTGCCACTTCCCCCAGGCGCAAGTACAGGTCCCTGAGGAGCAGAGGGTCTCGCTTTGGCAAAAGCCTGGTACCCGCAGCCAGAGCAGCTCTCAACCGGATGCCTTGCTGAGGGAACCTGTTTTGTGCCTGCTGTTGGTGTGTGCTGTTGAGTACTGTATGTTATTGTTGTGTAATGTTTCGTTGTATGTACGGTTGTTGTATGTACGGTTGTTGTATGTACGGTTGTTGTATGTACGGTTGTTGTATGTACGGTTGTTGTATGTTTACACCTTATGCTGATTCTCCTTGTGATGTTAAGTTGATGGTTTTCCTTCATTGTGTGCGAAAAAACCTTTTGAGATCTTTGAGGAAGTGGTACCTGTGTCAAGATTGTTTATAAATCAGGCAGCGACTATCCCACAGTGTCACACATTGTGAGCAAGCAACAGCGATAAGTCCTTGAGATGCAAAACTACTATGTGTCTTCCCCATAAGGCTGAAATTAGCTTAGCTGATCCACAGTGTCCAAAATAGCTACAAAATAGCTACAATCACATATTGGTCAATTTTTTCTAATCTTCTGGCCGTATCTCTCAAAAGCTCTGAAATGATAAGTGTTGGAAATTATGCCTTGCAAAACAACTTGACATTGAAACAGTAAACATTAATTATAATAATAATAATTAATTATTTTATAGCGGTTTTCTGAATTATTCATATTAGCACCTGCCAATCATCATTTGAGTGACATCACATGTGAAATTCAACAAGAAGCAGGGCATTTGAGGCCTGTGTGCAGTGTTCTAAAATCTAAAACTTGGTAGCGCCACCTATTACTCTGCTTGTGAGCCACTACCGCACATCACTGCAGCTTGCCTCCTAATTGACTGTAAAATGAGCTGAGATGAGTTGAGTGAGAGATGCTTTGAAATCCATATTGTGGTGTGCAGTGGTACTGCAGCGCTTTTGTGTTCTCATGTGGATGACGAAGCTCTAAATAGCTCACCCCGATTATGCCTTGAGCATGGTACTGGGTAGTGGTATCCTTCTGGATTAATGTGATCATGCCTTCCCTTTTGTGTCCTGTATTAGTGGGAGTTATTATGATGCCGTGTGTATTTGATTTATGAATCTGTCTGCCATCAAGGTGTGTGTTAGTGTGACGTAAGACCTCCAGTCTGGGTGCTGCAATTTATGTCTGTTCCTTGGCCAATTAAGAGCATATGATGCGGTGTATGGGATACGAGTCCCTTCCATTTAACCAGTGATCTGTGTCTGCCTCTGTGCGTCTGTCTAAGCTCGCTGCAATATGATTAGAAAAGACCCATTAACAAGATGCTCAAAAACAGTTAACATCAGCTGATTGTAACTAAGCTTCTTATTCCACAGTTTAGCCCACTACATTACCTGGATTAGGTAAGGAATGTATCAATGCAGCAGGCTTAAATAATAGTTTGAACTGTACTTGTGAACTGATGTGATTTGATAGATGTTTATATACAGTATGTATGCGTTTATTTACATGTATTTATTTAGCAGACTCTTTAACTCAAAGTACAGTACAGATATAGCCTACATTGTTATCAGTGTGTGCGGCCTCTGGGTAACCTATGACCTTGGTGCATTACCTTCCTCTACCAGTTGAACTACAGGAACACAGTCTCTGGCAGTAATTGCAAGGTAAATTTAATTAGATATTTCATATGTAGCCTATACTAAAGGAGACCATTAAAAACTGACATATTAGTACCTCCTCTCGTAACTTCATGACATCATACTTTTAGCCTTAGGATTTTCAACCATCTTCTCAATAAACTCTGAACAACTATCCCTAACAGATTCTGGTTGCCTTATATACATTTGTATACCGTGTCTTTACAGCATGTGGATTTCAATCCTTGTCACAACATCTCTTTATACGTTCCACATCAATGCTCTGGACTAATATGGGGCCCCTTTGTGGTCTTCAGTGCCTCTTCAGCTTTCCAAATTAGTCTGCAGTGTGACCCGCAGTTGTCCCTGGAAGCCTTAAATTGCTTCATGCTGTCAAGGAAAAACTTTTAAAATATAACTTGACAACTTCAGATCCCTTTACTGTCCCCTCTGAAAACCGCAGATGCAATATAGCAGTGCGTGCTGTGTGAGAGCACCTATTGGAACTGGTGGTTCTGGACTAAACAAAGGGCTCAAAGCTTTCTTCAGTTTTTGGGTTATGATGTCCAAGTACATTCCAGAAGGATGGTATTGAGCGGATATTGTCCAGTCTTTTTCCGCATCCCCATCAAAATGTAAAAGTTCACTGACTGCCAGAGAAATTTTCAAGCTACGTACACAATGTGTATTGTCTTAACATATGCCATCAAGTAAGAGACAGATGGTTAACCATATAAAAAATTCTTCAATTAAATCAGTTGGTATTGATCTTAAGATTTGTTTTGTTTGTATGTAACTAATGTAGACACAATGTCTCTGTTTCACGGTGTGAGGCAGGGACATTGGTGACTTGCTTACATGATGAACACTTCTGACGGATAAACAAATCCTGGAATGCAGTGTGCTAGGCGGTGAAACATTTATTGTCAATGCCATTACAGGGAGAGCTGACAGCAAGTGAAGGCTGGAAATAGATGATTGAAAGGCTAGCGAATATAGGTGAGCGTCTATAAATGATATTAATGCATCTGAGATTTCCTGATTAAACAAATGTTCTGTGAGGTGGCTTGTCTTTAATGTGACAAAAGCAGTGACATAGAGAATAAGTATGAAATACCATGATCAATGACTTTATATAGAGGTAGACAGTGTGTCATCTCCAAAAAATGAAGCAACCACAGATGGTGGGCTGCAGTACAATGTGCAGTACCCTATTTTCCATGTCACTTTTCTCGTCTAAACTGTCTTTCCATCTACAGTGTCTTCTTCGAACTTAGAAATAAGTTGTTAAAACATTTGCTCCACCAGTGTGGATACTTGGGAATTAAGTAATTGACAGCCTTCAAGACTAGCTGCAGTACCTGAGTCGCGGATATTGTCATTAATTATGTAGAGAAGCGGAGTTTGTAGTAGAGGTTGCCAGACAACTAAGTTTAACCTACCATTGTTTTATAATTTCTTAACAGTTAAATGTAAAGGTTTTGACAGTTCTGTCTTATTGTGCTATTGGTTATACTGCAACGGTCTTTGCAGTTACTTTAGTAATATCCATTTTAATTATATTCAATAAACTGTCTTGGAACTCTAAAATACCTTTTTTCACAACATTTGAACCTCTTTAATAAATAATCATAACCCTACGGTGTAGCGGGTCTGGGTGTTCTTTTGTCTCAGGCAAACTCCCATTCCCACTCTTACAAAAGTGCACCAGAGAGATACTTCTTCATATTTCTCCATGTTTCCTTTAAGCTCATCAGGGCTACACTGTGTTTGTCTTTGTGTACATGACTAACCAGATATTTTCATATGTGTCAGCAAGAAGTCATGACCATGTGTGTGCGTAGTAGGGGTGCTTTCAATCTGTAAGTATACAGTACCAGGCCGTTGTGACTTCCAAGCAATTGTTTTCCTTTACTGCATGTGCCTGTCATGCATTGGCACCCTAGGCAAACTGTGTCTGATGCCTTATACACCCTCTGTGACGGAAAAAGCTAATTTTATTCTAGCCAGCTTTAGCATCCCTAGTTTTGACAGGGTTCATTTCAGTTCTTCATTTAAATCTTCAATGCTAAAAAGTGAAAATGATTAAAAGCAAAACACTTTTGTTGAAATTATCCATCAAATAGAGTGTAGGGTTGTTTCAGATTTGAATTCCCTTGGAAATTTGGATGACAGAATTAAATTAAGTAGCACAAAAGTTGTGAAAAGTGTGACCACAAATCAAGATAATACACATTGGCTTAGTTTTTATGCATGTACGTAAGTAGATAAAGTAACATTACAGGAAAGTCCATACCACATGGTCACACGATTGCAAGAGAATTGTCTCCTTTTCCCCTTTTTTCTACAATCTCTTCTCTTTCTTTCTGTTTCAACCATTTCCCATAAGTATTTCCTTAATATGTCCATAATAGCCAGGCTGCAGTCAGAAGGGTATTCTACATGAAGCTGTGATGAGCTTTGTCAGAGGTCTCGCTTAAAGAGCTCAGAAAAAAAACTGTTGTCTGTTTTTGATAGCAAGAACAGATGCATCTCTCCAGTGCCCCTCACTGGGACAACACAGCAAATATTTTCTCTCACACCTATCGCTGTGTGCACACCATTCAGAGCGAGAGACACCCAGCTGAGAAACCCTATTGAGAGAAGACATATGTGCACTACTCACAGCTCTCTTTTAAGATGCATGCAACCTTGATGGCTAGACTGTCCTGTATCATTACAGCCTATTGACTGGCGAGGTAAGTATTCATGCTGTGCTCCCTAATGGTGAACTGACAGTGAACATTTTCTCCCTTGTCAAGTACTTGCAGGTGGACCATGCACTAGAGAACACGTTTGAACTGGATATAAGGATTAATAAATTGATACATAATTCTGTTTTCTGTTCCTAATGAGGTAACATTAATATACATCGTCCACCTTGTAGTATCAGTACAATACAAAGAACAGGACCAAACAATCAAATGAGGAACTTGGTTATTTCACAAAATATAAAGAGTGAACTGTTTGTGGTTTCCTCAAAAGGAAGAAAATGTATATCTTAATACAATGAGCCGATACAGATATCCCCTTTCATAAGTACACACACACACGAGATGATCACAATATATGATCACATTTTCCCCATTCTACAAAGGTACACAAGCCACTTGCGTCTTGAAAAAACAAATAAAAGTCCTTTTATGTGTAAAATGTGGGAATAACTCTTATTGTGAAGTAGGGAGCAATGATGAGACTGACATTCATGCTGTGTCTTTGGCTCAGCATATAATTAGCCAACAGGAAGAAAGTTGGTATTTTTAGTGTCCTTTTCCATTGTCAGAGAACTAAAGACAGCTTTAATGGCGTGTGACTACACAGCAGGTGAAATGGCTGATCTCGCCCTGTGATTAAGCAGCAGAAATCTGCCATTATAATTTCCATTTCAATCACAGGGGCCAGAAAGACCATTGTACTTCAGGTTTTTACCTTTTTTTTTTCATGCTGATGCTTTTAAAAGAACGAATGTGCTTAGCATCACAGGGTTTCTCCATGGTCCATCTATCTCCTGCGGAACAGGTTGAATGTTCCTGCGCCCTTGAACAAACCATAAGGTGAGGTCAGTTTAGTCCTGCAGTGCCCAGTGCTGTGTTTATTATTAACTTTGATAGCGTATTTAATTAATTGCTTATGCATGCTGACCTTCTGGGTCTTCAGAAGTGTAATAAAAGGCTGCCTGTAGGGGGCTTCTTATGTGAAAGGTTTATACTGGACTAAACAAACTATGATGTTCTTCTATGATGGTTAACGAGGTCGACATTGGTGACTTTGAGAGAGCGGAAACTGGGGTGCGCTGCAGTTACAAATTGAAGACCTTTAACAACATCCACGGAAGTTGAATGTGGTTGGTCTGGTTTTCCGGTAATATATTCTAATACCCATTTTCCAACTGTTTGGGGAGATTTTGATTTCTTACTCTTTTGATGTGTCACACACTTTAGGAATCTGTGATTCATTTTGAATTCATTTTGCAGCAGTATTTGTTGCTGTACTTAACTCTGAGCACTTCAAAATGGCCTCCTGCATTGCCTTTTTTTTCAGGGGTAAATAAAAAATATTCTCGATGCTTAATAAAATGTGTTTCTGGTGCAATATTTAACCATTTCTGACACTATATATATGCTTTTATTTGTGTCTCCATGCTTTTTACTTCCAAGGCACAATGGATAGAGGTTTGTGTGGCTTGATGTGAAAGTTTCAATCAGATGAATACCAGTGAGTAATACAGAGGCTCATCTGCCTCCAAACCAATGCTATTTCTGTTATATATTTCACAGTGGTCTCATATTTATGTGGCTATCAATGTTTTACACGCTCTCTGAGACTGCATCCTCCATTGTAATACTGGATCACAAGAGAAAAGCATGAATGAAACAACCCCCAAAGATTCATAACGTAAAGGGAGATTCCCGTCACTCATGTGTCCAAGTGAAGGCAATGCCACAGGACGTGTATAGCAGATAGGAGTCAGGAAGTACACTGATGTGTTTCCACTTTCAAAATGGGTAACTTTTGAGAGTAATACCAGAGAAATTATAAGGGTGGGTACAAATCACTGAGGGAAACTGAATGGGGGGAATCTGTAACATGAAAGATGGTGGATCTGTAACTGGAAGTCCTACCCCATGCCCCTGACCCTTCGTTGTGACTATTTAAACATGCAGTTGCAGTTATGCAGTTTATGTGCTTCTAATGTCTGTCTAACAGATCTATGTGATTCTCTCACCATTCATTTAAATAGAAGTCTGATGTTGTTTGCCCAAAACAGCCCGGTGGCATTGCCAAGATGTCTGCCGAGTGTCGGGACTTAAGCCTTTAAGGACTTAATACTGAACCCCTCTTAGAAAAACATAGATCCACATTCAATACCCTTAAAAATGTACATGTAGATACCAACAGACTTCACCAAAGCAGTTGCTTAGTTCCACATAACTGTGGCAGCAATATTATTTCATATCAGTAATCAGTAATGTCAATTTCAATTGAACATCGAAAGCTTTGTCTTTTTAGGAATGCACTATTGTTGGTATCACATTGAAGTGCAGTTTGTTTTCTTTAAGTGATTGAAATACATAGGAAGTATATTAATTTTAAGGCACGTGACAGCAAAATGATAAAGGGTGTGGTTTGATAACTATTAAAAGATGCTGATAATGCTTGAACTTGTACTTTACCCATTACATATTTTCACTGGGAGATTTTTTTTTATCTGACAAGAGTTTGATATGACTTTCTAAGATCTGATGATTAAGGTCATTTGAAATTCAGTCATGTTGTACTGCTTCCACCTGAAATGAGAAGCCATTGGGCTACTCCTGTAACCTATTTTCACAAGACACCATCCTAGGCCAGTCTGTGAATTTCACATCATATTTGAAACTCTCACTTCACCAATCATTTTCACAGGCTGATTGTTTTGGCAGTCGAAATACTATTGGAAATGCAAGGAGCCAGGAGCATGACATACGTATATGCTTACAATTTCACAGCAGTGGCAACTCAGGAGAGTAAACAAGTTATGCAGAATGTTTAGCAACCAGCTGAGGTGTGATTGACTGCAGAAATAAGGCACATGGGACATGCTCAGTAGGACAGAATGATAAATAAGAGTAGCTAAGCAACACTTGAGCAGAGTAATCACCATGACAGTATGAATAAATGATACTAGATGTGCATATGGTTGTGTATATCTTACGTTTACATGTACAACTGATATGTTAAAGTATGTTAAACATGTTTCTGGTATTGCTGCTTACTGACGCACATGTGCATTGCCAAAGACTAGCATCCTTATTGCATAATCTTGATGGAGTGTCATTGCTTGTCAATCAGTCCTCTGTGGAGACACTCAAATGACTGTGAAAGCAAGTATGGTTTGGGTAAGGTTCCCAACATAAGGGAATAAGGAAGTGGCTGACTGGCGCACGCATTCTTCACTAGTCATCAGGAATGGTAAATATTTCACTAATACATTGACTGCTATAGAGTTTGCTTCGCTGTCTGAACTGAGGGCTGGGGCGCTGTGCTTCTGAGTGGAATGTCTGAATGATGGAAAGTGATTACTTCCCTGATATACCAGATTACTTGCAGTAGGGAGACATAATATGATGCTAGACATGTCAAATTGGTACCAAGCTCGGACATTTGGCAACCGCAGTTAGAAGTTGGTAGGCGAGTGTCTGCTGAGTGCAGGCATGTAGGCATGCAGGGTGTCCAAAGGACAACTTCATGAGGGATTTCAACACACCCACTCTCTTCTCAGCAAGCCAGTTTGTGAAATCTATTTCAGATGAGACATAATAGATCTCTAAATTATGCCTCAACACACAGACATTTTAGCTGTCATTACACACTCACATTACTTTATGTTCATGCAAAAGCACCAGTATGATGGCTCAGACGAACATAAGCCTTGTCAAACATAATCAGATGAATGTTTTTTTGTGCCATACTCATTTTCACATTACTGTTCTTCATGGTAGTATTAATTTACTACGCACCCACACACCATAATACATTTGCAATTACATATTAGGAAAACCGCCCTGTAATCAACGGCTGACATACAGTGCTCAGCGTATACCACCTCCCCTGTCCATCCCTCTAAAGGGGGCTTTATTGGTGCGGGTGAATCTGCCTTCCATTTGCCGGCAGAGAAATAGGGGGCCTGCTTCGAAGGTCAGCAAAGATCTGACCCCCCTCTCAGCTCACCTGATATCCAATCTGCAAGAGTGGCACTCAGGCCCTGGCCCTGCCACGGGCCCCAGGCATCTCCCATCAAGTGTCATCAGGTGTCATCACTGTCAGCATCTCAAGGTGCCCCTGGGTCGCACGCAACAATCTGTTAATGTCTCAGCTGCATGTCTGTGGAACCGCCAGGGCAGGGTGGTAGACTCCATCAGCCCCAGCAGCTGCTGGGGGACTGTCTCTCCCGACTGAGAGAGGGACATACAAAAGAACAAAAAAAGTAAACGTTCACCTTGATGCTAGGCTGATTTTTTTTCTGGTTACATTGTCATTAGTTCATGTCGTGGGCAGTATGTTTAGTTGAGGGAGTCTCAGAGCCCTACCATATGTTAAAGATATATGTCTAACTCAATGTCAAACCAGGGTACATGACACATTTTTCTATTATGAGGAAACTTTCCAGCAATGCATACTGGTCATATGCATACTGGTTTCAGCACCACTACTGTTGGAACAGCACATTTTATGTCAGTGAAGTTCACCCAAAAGCCTATGGGTGGCACTGTTGCTTCGCACTGCTGAGTTCAGAGTTTCGAGATGTTATTCGCACGAGGGGAAAAAATAAAAGTGGGCCAGATGGCATATTACATTCTAAATGTTTTCAGATTTCACTCCAAGTTCAGTCACACAGACATTTGGTGCATTTACTGAGGATTTCATGACATCAGCATGTGACACTGTTATCAGTTCTGGGCGCTCTCTTCATCACGGGGCTAGAGATACACTATGCTGGAGGCCTGGAAGCAGAACTGGGGAGATCATGTCTGGAGTCAGTAGTTCTAAAAGCATATTCATGTCTGCCTCCCGGTGAAATTGTGCTCAGTGAAAGAGTTTGCTTCACATTATGAGTTTAAAATCAAAGCTTGTGACACTTTAGTGTTAATAAATATAACAGTTAACACTTAAACAATGCACAGACAATTGAATATTACATTTTTTTTAATGACGTGACTAGGTACTCTGGGTAGCTGATTTTTTTTGTTTGTTTGTTGTACTCGGAGCGTTAATAATGAAACCAAACCTTGATGCTGTTCTGATTTATTAGCAGTCCTTGCTTACACTTGCTGCTTGGGTCAACACACAGTAGGTGGCAAACAATCCCTTCTAATAAACTCTGAGCCATAGAGTGAATAGGAAGAGAGAGAGAGAGAGGGGAAGATAAATAGGTGTGTGTGTGTGTGTGGGTAGTGTAACAGAGAAGGGTCTGTGGAGCATTTATACACCTTGCAAGTACTGGGGCCATTTCCCTCTGCTCTCTCTCTGTCCAAGAATCATACAGCCAAACTGATCAAACTTTCATGTCTTCCCTGATTTGCAAATCCCTGGTCAAGTTCTGCTGAGATGCTGACAAGAATCAATCCTGTAATCTGCCAAAACCGGGAAGTCCATTCACTCACAGAACGAACGTCAACCACTGCTTCTGTCAAATGCATTTAGATAAAAGAGGCAATATATTCCGTCTGTAAGTATCCTGAGTAATGCCCTTGAGAATGCCCACTTCATAAATATCACATCAACTTCAGTGTGTCTCAAGAGTGATCTTGCATTTCCATCTGAAATTTTGGGTCGTATTAATCAAGGCACTGGCATGCATCTGAACTTTTAGCCAGGATATTACAATAACAGACGTCATCAACACTAGGCCAAAAGACATAACCAATACCAAGGTGTGAATTGGGTCTAGACTCTAGAGCACTGTGCTCTCTGCCTAGCCTGTGGTTACCCAGTGAGAGTTCAGACCAAAATTAGAGCGTATTGTTTGAAGAGGAAAATGGCAATAGGAACTAAATGGGAAGTAAATTACGGCATTATTGCACATTGTGTGGCTCAGTTCAGTGCTGTTTTAATTTGAGGGAAATGAGTGCCATTTAAACACACACACACACACACACACACACACCATTAAAATACGTTTCAAAAAGCCCAGAGAGCCGGCGAGGTCTCATCACTATTGGCCGCCAGTTAAAAGCGTCCATCTGCGTAATACACATCTAAAATGTTAACAGTGAAGAGAAAAATACTTATCATTATCACATTTTTTCCCCTACCAGATCCAAGCTGATACTCTTTCAGACCAACATGGAAACATGGAGTTCACTATGCTTGCGGCTTTTAGCTGCATGCTGAATCACCTGTTGAAGCAAGAGGGCATAGTGAAGAAATAGACAGATAGTTTGCTGGTCTGAGGGGGGAAAAAAGGGCTTCTGCGACTCTGGTAGTTGGTGAGACGAGCTTACAGAACTGGTAAGGCCAGCAGCCTACTTCACTTGCACTGCTCTCTATTAGGCCCCTGCTGCCAGAAGTTCATTGACACTGGAGAGTCCGCCCCCAGACACGGCCTCTGCTGGAACGAGCCAAAGGGGCCAGGGCTCACAGCGTTAACATAATGAGGGCTGAAAGTGGGGTGATTGGTCCGAATGGCTGACACCACCTTGACCTTACGTCATGCATGCACTGAAGCAATGAAGAATATGATCAGGTACAGTGAACAGGCAGGGTTACAGGCAGACAGAGCACCTCGAGCAGCAGGTCACAGCTGTGTGTGGGTTTGTTGTCTGATTGAAACACTGCATTCGGAGGCTGGATCCATACTACATTTGGTTTTCCATGAATGTCTTAGCCACTGAGGCTCGCTGTCACGGTATTTAACTGCTGAAAACCTCCCATACAACTTTTTTTTTTTTTGGCCATCTGCGTTAGCTTCAGTCGGTACAGCCGCACATCTGCATCTTTGATGTACAGAATGAGTACACGGCGAGCGCCTCCGATATCCTCCGACTCATCTGTGATTAATTCCCCAGCCAAAAACGGTGACTTCCTCTTACATTAATTTCCTAAGTAATGTGACACCTTCACAGTGCGAAGGGCGAGCGGGTCTGAGAGAGCCTGAATGCCGAATTCTTTCCTGCAATAAATCATTAGCCATTAGAGACCTTTGAGGTTTAAACGACTAAAACAAATGAACTTGTCTTATTTAATAAGACCTTGAGTTACATCAATATGCTTGACGAAGGAAAAAAAAAAAAAAGATCTCATGCAGGCACCTGTACCAACCTCACTCCTCCACTGTTATCTATAGCCTGTGGTTTTATAATGTAATTGATTATCCTTGACTGATCTGGAAACAGTGAGAAATTGGGCTTAAGAGGGGCATGGTGTAAAAAAAGTATAGAGCTGGTCTGCACCGTAGGAGACATTATTTATAAATACTGTATACAATACATGTGCATAACGTCAGCTCCTTTGCTACCTTGGTCAAAAGCATGTTCATGTAACATGAACCAAAAACCCAACTCTTGGAAATGTGCATTCTGATACTAACTCCCATTAAAGAGATGGCAGTCCCAAAAAACACATTTAAGTCACCCTAGGCAAGCCAAGGCAGAACTGCCGTCATTCTCCAGCATTAGCATACCATGCAGTTAGTGCTAATTCAGAACATTTAATGAAGAGGTCCTTTATGAAAATACTTCCCATAATGTATGCTAAGGTGCTCCAACATTAGTCATTAGTGACTCATTGAGACCTGATGCTGGGCAAAACCCAACCTGGCCCATATCATTTAAAATAAGTGTTTTTTTTTTTTTTTACATAACATGTTTGTCCTTGCCACGAGGCAGACTGGCTTGCCACACAGAGTGCCCAAGGCAGCTCTGCTGGGGATTCAGCCTCCCACTGCAAGAGTGGTGGAGCAGCAAGGGGTGCACCTCTCGGGTAACCATGGTGATGGCTAGGTGGCAGGGCTCATTAGAGGAGCGACTCAGAGAATGTTTGCACTGTAGTCATAGCTGTGTGAGTGTTTGTGTGAGAGAGTGTGAATGACAGAGAGAAAGAGCGAAAGAAAGAGTATGACAGAGAGGGAAAGGTGTGTGTGAGGGGTGGACGCTGGCTGCTGAAGAGCCACAGCAAGAGAGGCAGACCATTAGAGACTGCTGTTGAGACACGGTGAGCGTTAGTAAGCGATGTTAGGCTGGGCATTTGAGCGGGAAAAAAAAAAGCTCCCATTTTTGAAGCATGTGGTCCTTGCAAACTACCTGCAATGGAGTCAAATTTAATCCTCTGCCTTGCCTCTCTTCCCCAAGCTGCTTCCTAGCCGAAGCCCAGAGCAGAACTCGCACGCTCTCATGATCTTGCTGTCTCCCCTGTAATCCTGGCTTTGTGCTACACAGAAGGGTCTTCCAGGCACTGCACAACAACAGAGCCGAGCACGAGAGGGCCTGATGCATATATTGATTAGCCACCAAATAAATCTGACTCTCTGTGTGTGTGTGTGTGTGTGTGTGTGTGTGTGTGTGTGTGTGTGTGTGTGTGTGTGTGTGTGTGTGTATGTGGTGATGGTGTCCATCCATGGAGGAAAGACTCCAGAAAGACAGTATCTTGTGATGGTGCGGAAATATAAGAAACAGAGCTGAAAAATGAAATAGTCTTACTCTCACTGATGATATGGTAACCAAAAGCATGTCACTATTTCAGTTACTTCTGCCTTGCTTGGCAAAGACATACATATGCCATTGGCTGATATAATACCTGAGGATGCCTTGTCATCAAAGGAAGCCTTGCCATCATGCTTCTTCAAGCACAAGGGACCTTGGGTGCAGAAAACAGAGCTCCTCAAAGACAAAATCAAGAAAGAGTCCCACACAATATCAAGACCTGCACTGCAAGACCTGCAATCAATCATACATGTGATTCTCCAAACAAATAATAAATAATAGAGCAGATCTCCTTCCTTTCCTCCACTCACCTCACAGTCAAAGTGGTCTTCACAGAGGGGGGAAGACTTTAATGAGATAACTGGCAGAATCTTGATTTTCACTTGTTCCATATATGTATAATCGTCACTGGACATTCAAATGGTCCATATATGTATGACCATCACTGGGTTTCAAACTGCTGCAGGGCTTTTTGGTGTCACAGGCTGAAATTGGCAGATGACACAAAAACGTGGAATTAATTAAGCTTTCCATTACGAGGGCCACATCCGTGATAGATCCTTTTCGATGCCACCACTGGTGCTGATAGCTATCTGGTGTAATTAAAGTTATAATTGCAATGCCAAGGACCCTTTAAAGGCTTCTAATTGTGGAGGCCAGACAACACTTTTCTCTTCATTATTCTGACGCTTCTTAGTCATTTTAATTGATTTGTATGTTTAAGTGGTGACAATGATGAGCTTTCTTCAATTCGGCTGTTTACCCCTTTCCACAGGTAGCACCAGACGGGGACAAAGAAAAAGAAAGGGAAAAAGGAGGGAGGGAGAGAGGAAGAGAGAGAGGCACGGAGTGAGATGCATACCCAGTTGTGCTTGTGTCTGAAGGCAGAGAGTACGTTTTATAGCATATGGGGGGAGGTCCAGACAAAAGTGTGTGTGTGTGTGTGTGTGTGTGTGTGTGTGTATGTGTGCACACGTGTATGTGAACATGTGTGTGTGCACATGTGTCAGTGAGAAAGACAGACGCCAGCCATGGGAAAGAGACTCATAAGTAGTTTATTAATCTCAGTGGAGAACTGACCATTAATTCAACGTAATAAATGGAGTGTGTGTCTTTGCATTTATAACCTAAATGTTATACTGCAGCATAAATAAAACAGTAATCACTGCTTGTGTAGTTTATTGCATGAACAGTAAACCTGTGGAAATCCCATTGAATCATTGCAGATTTTGATCAATCTTTCCTATCATATTTATTTATTTCACTACAGAGGGAGGGGGAATGTCTGGAGACACTTAGGAGGAGAACACATCTTCTGAGGTCACCAGCGACGACTAATGCATGTACCATTCATGTCTGCTGAATGCAAAATTAAAATGTATTGTACATTTTAAAGGCAATTTTACACATGCATTTTGATCCATTTAGTACAATTTCTATTTACTGCATTGTCTATGAGATATGTACTGCTATATGTGTGACCTACCAGTCCATTGCATACCTCTATTTCCAACTGAACAAAGCACTCACGTGAGAACAAAAACCCCGATAAAGACTGAGTGAGGACTCATCACTGTCCTCATTAGTCCTACCTGAAAAGGACGAACACTGCTCATGTGAGGAATTTAAATTCACAAAATTCACAGACATCCAACGTTTTCTTTTTTTGTAATACCATAGAAAATTAGATGATTAAAGTTGAGAGGAAGGCTAATGCCAGAAGAGAAGAGTGGGGGGAAAAGAAGGGAGAATGAAAGAGTTCTAGTTCTGGAATGCTGTAAAGGCGCACAATGAACATTGGAGTTGGGGAGGGAGGGGAGGGATGTTCAGCTTCACTTCACACTGGTCCGCTGGAAGCTGAGCGCATAATCTCACCACACATTCTCCCTCATGGGGAATAACCCATACGGTTAGTGACTTTGCCCCCTTCAGAAGAATGAGAGAGAAACAGGTACTGGATTTCCAGTGATTCTTCTCCTCTTTCTTTTGTATTCTACCCCCTGCACAGTGATAATGGCTTGCCTTTCCTGTCAGCGCAGGGCTTAATGTTCCGTGACCTTTGTGCAGAATGAGGTTCTGCCGAAGCCCACAATATGAGACCGTGTTAAAATACAATAACTTACATTGGTGGGAAAGATGAAATATAAGCACAAACAATCTCATCCCAATGATCAGTCGTGCATATTTGGTAACTAGGGTTAAAGAGCCGTAACATAATTACAGCATATTCACTCAGAGATCACTTCCATTTCAGATATTAATATTTATTTGAAATAGGCTAACTGGCAAATGTCTTTGATGCAGTCTTGGCATCACTGTCTCATAATATCTGCTGTTGCTTGACTGCATGGGACTGCATATTTGTGCATTTAAGCATTGCTGTGTGTGACCTCAGTAGATGTTGACACAGGGTTTAACAAACACAGAAAGGCAGCTACTAGCACAGTGGGTAGATGTCAAAGACTCAATGAAAAGAGCAGTCTTATTTACTCAAATCAACATATGGGAAGCAGTCTACAGTGGAAATCTGATCTGTCAGCGAGAGCCACATGTTGTTTTGAAAATATGACTTGGATGCTAATTCAATACAATGTGACATGTCTGGCGTTGTATTTTGAGCCAAAGGCGTGCCTGCAGAATGTCCCACTGGTTGCATTTTATCTCCGAGCAGCATTAAGGATTCAAGTGTGCATATCATTAATAGATTGTTCTGACAAAGCTTCTGCATATGAATGCAAATCGCTGAAGTCACCTTTAGAAGCCTTTTGAAGTTATTGCTGGGGATCATATGTCATACACAACTGTCTGGTGCAAGTCAACTGGGGGGCAAAATATTCAATTTAGGATCGGGGTGGGGGGATGGAGGGGTTACCAATATCACTGAAAAAAACATGGGTTTGCTTTTAGTGTAATGTGTAGGGCAAGAACCTTTGAGGCACAGCAAATGAGCAGCATGGAAAGCTATTGTTCTGAAATGGTGTGCGCTGCCTCAACCTAAACTCATACAATTCATATTCCACCCTTCAGAGATAGCACATCCCATTCACATCACTCCATGTACATGGTAAGAGATAGTTGGTTAACCTTTATTATCATTTAAATTGTGGACATGAGCCCGTGGTTATTTTTGCTTGAACACTATACATTGTCTTTAACAGTGAGGTCTGCTTTCTTACTCTGTTCTGACAGTGAGTGGTACAGCTGTTACTCAAGGTCTTATAAGGTACGTCCAACTGAACATAAACTGCTAAATTTCATAAAAGGAAATACTTGTCCATTCTATATGTTTCCTTGAAACTTAAATTTAGGATACTTGTGCAAAAGTCTGTCAGCTAAATATAAAACCTACCAGGGTGTTTCCAGGGGCACTTATTTAACAATAGCTTGTGCTTGTGCTTGTGCTTCTGTTTCTGAGCACACATCCCAGTATTTGTGCAAACATTGCTGAGGGGATTCTGGCATCTCATTGAGCTGAGGAACCAATAAGTTCAATAAGGGCTTTGAAGCTCCTGTTATAAAACCGTAATCCCGCTAGATGTGGTGCCTCTACTGTACTGGGTGTCGTTATTTGGCATGGTGGTCTCTGTTCAAATTTGCATGCATGCAATACAGTGTGGTTTATTTAGGCCTACACTAAGAAGGTTTATAATAAATGTCAGATAATATTTTAAGGCAGTGGCACCATAGTAAATAGCAAATGACTTAACTATTTCGAGCGTAAGGTTCCGAGAGGGCTTTTTTCCAATTATTTGTCGACTGCGTGGCGGGTGGGGTTTCTATTAGACATAATAATCACTGACCTGTAATACACACTGCTGGATACCAAATAAACATGAGCCAGAAAATACTCGAAAAACGAAAAACACCACTAATTGCTAAGATAAAGCATTTTAAAGAGGCTTTAGGGCATTTTGTATTGTCATAATTAGTGTTCTTTGCCATCTTCATTTAGCGGTGTTAGTGGCTTAATTTAAATCCCACTCAATTTCCACTGAACTTTGTTTTCATTATTCTCTCATAGCTCACAACATGCTTACCACTGATTAAAACGTTTGGAATTACCCATAAAAATGGTTTGGCATTGTCCATCTATAAAATGTTTTTATTTATATTTTCAAAATGTCCCTGAGCAATATGTTTTCATGATTCAGTTCACTGCCTTATTTATTGGCCTCTATCAGTTGCCTGTAGTTGTAATGGCAGCTCTATGTAATCCTTAAATTGTTTGTCAATAAGCAAAATAAAGCATTGGATGACATTTCATCATCTTGAAAGCTACCACAATGCCAACACAATACTCTCTACCTTTAAGTGTAACCCACACAAACGTAGCAGGAATTTAAGATGGATGTCCATCTTTCAACGCTGAAATTAAAACTACTTTTCACAGTTGGCATTTTGAAATTAAGATATTTTCAAGCAGTAATGAGATTCAATCTGGGTATTTGCCATCCAGTTATTTTTGAGGCAACAACTGGAGGAAATAAGGACCTGATGAACTACAGTACTCCATAACCTCTGTGAATAATACACTTAGCACTTAGAACAGAAGTCCACAAAGACAGAAATAAAGGCTAGTGATATATTAGGATGTAATTTATAAGTACACAACTTCTAGTAAGATTTAGTACTCTAATTGGGATGAACACTGTAATTGATGATTACTTAATGAAATAAATCCTCATGAGTGTATTACTCATTTAAGAAAGGGAATGATAGAATATGGTGCTAATGAATTACACAGCATGTATTTCATATCCATTTAGCTACTTGAATAGCCTTTCTTAACATTCTATCATTTACCCTTCTACCTCCCATCAATCTTGTGGAGGCAGATTCTTGTGTAATCTAAATTATGATCGTTCAATCACTTTGAATTACAGTATGGTGTTCTGGAGGCCTTTTCACTCTGTGGGCTTAGCGATGATTGGGATCTTTGAAGGCTTCTCACTTAACCCCTTGGTCGGGGATAATCTGGATGGATTCAGTTGGCTGTTAGGACAGCCTGCGTGGCGTGATAAGGTGCACAGGCAACAGCAAAACTAACTGGAGCCCTCCAGTCTGGGTGGATATACAAAGTTAAACAAGATTACACAGCCTCTTCTGACAGAGGTTCCATATAAAAATGTTTTGCTACTTACTGTATTTAATCATGTTGATCCACTGGCTGCTTGTCAAACACCTTTACCATTGTGCCCTTTCATAGAGGACCTCAGAACACGCTAATAACTGATGTGATTTCACTGTATTACTACACTTTGGGTTTTTCAAGTTGTGTCATTCTAGGGGGACTTTTTGTGTCGTTATCAGAAAATGAGAAACTGAGGCATGTGTGGGAGTCACTGATAAAGAAACAGAGCCCAAACACAATGGCAATTTTAAATGCATGGAAAAGTCTACATGTTGATCTCACAATGCAAAGAGGTGATAGGCTGGTTTCCGAACATGGATTTTCACTTTACAATTCAAGTTTAATCTTGCATTCATTTTCGTCACAAAATCAAGACCCTGGTTTTTTTGTTGTTGTTGTTGTGAATATATCTGAAGCCATGACCTCATTACCTGGGAAACGGTCAACAGACGTTCTGAAAAACCTTCAAATTAGAATACAGTACATGGGACATTTTAATTCGTTTTGTGCATGCATTCACTTGGTTTAAAATTAAACAATATATATTGCAAAAACATTTCACTTCAAGAACTGGTATGGCCTCTAATATCTCAGTGAAACAAACACTGATATGCAATGTCACCACGTGAGGATAATAGTAAAGCGCTGTATCCTAACAGCATTTGACACGAGTAATAACGGAAAAATCAGACAGTTTACATTGTCTTAAATTGGAATGTCCTAACTGGCTGTGAACAACAGCAGAGCAGCGTGATGTTTAGGGAAACCCTGAATGATCTATTAAAGCTAACTAAAGGAAGATTAAAAATATCAAGGCAAAATATTCTAGCTAATCATCAAGATGATCCAGATACACTACATACATGCATCTTTATTGACAATGAATTTAGCAAAACAGAAACTTCACCTCACCCCATGTAATAATATATATTTATATATATTTTTTTCTCAATGCTCACACCATTCAAAGAGGGAACTTGAATGCACACAGATATTATATTATTATTCAAAATGAAGAGTGAGGTCCTCTGTGAGAGATAATGGGTTGCTCAAGAAAGCAGCGTGGTACAGCCGTGTCATGTCACCGAGTTCCCTGGTGCATGCTCAGACTGTCACAGCAGTGCACAAAAAGTCTCTTAGGTCTTATGCTGGGAATCAAACCTTGGCACCTAGAGCTCAGGGAACCTCTGCAGAGAGCCTCCCCTTAGACACAGTTGGCATTCAAAGCCTACCTAACAGCCATCCTAATGAGGAGTGGCTGCAGAAGTGTACACCGCAGTTTGACATCTGTCTGCTTGCTTGAGACGGAGAAAACCCTATTCGGCAGTTTATTTATTTAATTTATTTGTTGGATTTTCTCTGGACTATCTGGGTGCTTTCTGAACGGTGCATAAGGAATGATGAGTCTTTCAGGGCTTGAGTCGTGCGATTTTTTAACTCAAAGAAGTCCTTTGATGAAACCACATGAAAACTAACTCTATGCTGTGTGAACATATACATACATTGTTCTTTGGACAAAGAAGCCAATGAAGTTCTCTTTCTTCTCTGTTCATTAAATGTATCCAATCCAAACCATATGTGAGTCCTTAAATTCCAGTGTATATTCTACTAGTGTTTGTGTTGCCAGCCTTCTGTCATTATCGTTAAATAATTGGATGGATTGTTATTGAATATTTTACCTTGTTTCTTCAGTGTTAGAAAACAATATTTCATGTAGGATTGTTTTCAGTGTGTAATGTATTGCTCTCAGTGGATAAGGATGGTGAGTAATGATAATTGGACAGTAAACTACCTAAGGTGGCATGTTTCAAATGCTATCCTTTGTAACTTGCATCCTTTTGTAACTTTTAGCTTTCGCCAACGAGTAAAAGCCAGTCTGAGACCGTCTTTTTTTGGCCTCTTGCTCGGTAAATCTCTTTTCTCTTCCTATCCTCCGAGAATGTCTTCCTCTGTTTCTTTGTTGCCTCGGCTATGATGTCCAAGAGAATACTGCGCTAGCTTTTGCTCATAACTAGTGCATGGGTCTAGTTGTTTTTGCGTGAGGTGGTGCCATAAAGTATTATGTAGTTTTCACAAGAGGTCCCACACCCTGTAACTCAAAGTTACATGCGCAATACCAGGCATACCAGGTGTGCTTTGGAAATGGCACAGATGCCATTCTCTGTATTACAAGTCAGTGTACCAACAACATTATTTTGAAGCTGTTATTCTAATGTACATTTCTTGCATAATGTTACTTTAAAGTTTTCTATTCCTAAACATTAGCTCATAGTCATCACCTGTATCATAGCCAGTCAGTAAAGCTTTCACTTAATATGCATCAGCTGTAAATGTGAAGAGTGTATAAAATGCATAACTCCCCAATAACAATACATCATGGTTCCTCACACTTACAGCAGTAGACCCCACTTTGGACTACTGTAATAAGGTGTCTGCTGATTTAAAGTGCCAGAAGTCTGCAATCTATGCTATAAGACGATTCTGTACTCTTCACTTTACTTGACACTCTCAAACATGTCTTCTAACATGCAGCAGGAGGAGGAGAAAGTGTTTAGAACTGCAAAGGCAATCTTGGAGGCCTGTGGTTAGGGAGCGGTTGATGTCCACGGGACATACGAGGACTCTGGGTCAGTTGCCTGAGGCTTGTGAAACAACATCTGCAATTCAGTCAACATAACTGAAGGAATGCCATTCTGGGTCTTGCATGGCTGGGAAATGAGCAACCTTAGAAGGAAGAGTTCTTCAGTCATGCTGCATAGAAGTCAGGCAGTATTCAGAGAAGTTGGACCCATCCTAAGGTTCCAACTCTGGTTCAGATGATAGGGTCCTATAAAAAGACTTGTTTATTGGCACAACTAAGCAGTTAGTACATAGCTGAAAAAAGCAGCTCTTTATGTCCTATGAGTGACCTTTTGCAGAGAATCTTAATGGAATGGAATGGTATGCATTTTAGGGGGGACTCCAAACTAGTTCTGGCATGTTTTGAAATATCCCTGCTATTGTATAAAACATATTTTCCGTGGCTTGGAATTTAATCGCTGCACTTTAAGCCATATTCTTGAAATTTAAATCAGTGTTAAACTACTAATATTAGAAAACACTTTGAGACAGCCTTTTTTTGTGAGCATTCCCAATAATGTCCAGTAAACATGTTTTGACTCTAATCCGTCTTGGTGGAACATGAAAGGCAGATCAGCGTTCACTGGACAAATACTGGAGTTAATACTGGAGGCATTGCAAGGCAGCCATTACACCCAGCAAAGTTGATCCCCAAACCATGTCCTTTGGGTGTCCACATTAACTTTGGATATCTTTTATGAAAACGACCTGCTGGTCCCATGCCATTTTAAGACAGCTGTTTAAAGGGATCTTCATCAAAGGTTGTGGGGACTGTGGTTCCTTCTTGAATAGTAAAAGTTTGTGGAGGCCAAAGCCCCCTTTTGCGGAACCCCTGTGGTCAGTGGTGTAGTGGTCCCTGGAGAAGTGGGTATACTCTTATTTTTTTTAAAGAAGCCCATACCGCACAGGATACACACCCTGTTTTGAGAAGTGGGTATACGCAACGCTTACTGAAAAATAAGTGGGTATACTCATCCCCGTAGCCAGGGGGGGTTCGGGGGGTTCGGACGAACCCTGTTCCCTAACGTCACTGTGCTCCTGAAAATCGCATGCACTATCCCTGTTACGTCATGTAAGTGTGAAAGGAGAGCAAGTGCGTCACGAAGGCTGAACAACTACATGAGAGCTTCGATGGGAAACAGCCGGCTTTCTAACCTAGCGCTCCTTCATATCCACTACGACACTGAGGTAGACCTGGACGAAGTGGTTGATTGCTTTGCTCGTCTCCATCCCCGTAGATTAGAACTGGACAATCTGTTGCGATAAACGTGAGCAATGCATGACTGTATTTATGTTATCTCAAAGAAGAAGATCTAGATGTTGAGATTTAATCTAGGCTGCACACTGTTTCAATAAGTGATTGTCACACCCTTTGTCAATGACCCCTGACGGATTAATCATAATGATGGACTTTTATCATGTCAGATTCTTTAAAACCTGCTGGTGAAACACTAATTACCTTCAAAGCTTAGGAGTTGCAATGGCAATTTTCTTTTTCAATTGTACTTACGCGCAAGGGAGTGCTGAAACAGAATAGTACCCATGAGATGGACTGTTCCCACCATAAGGGGTTACTTTCTGATAAGATAACAATGTTACTTTAGCTAAATTGTCTTTCTGTGGTTTTATTACACTTTCTGTTAGATTCTGACATGTTCTTTGTGGTCCAATATGTAGACACTACTGTATGGCTGTCTACCAAAATGTGTGTGGAGGCATTACGAAAATGTATATATGTATCTATCTATAAATCCAGAAATCTCTGTGTGTCAGTCAGTCAGTCAGTCTGTCTAGGGCGTATCTCCCTGACGTTTGTTACGTTAGTTATGAGATTTCGCATGTAGCTTACGCATGTCATGAACCTGTGCATCCTTGATTTTGAAGATTTTTGAATTCATAGTTTGCGAGATATTTGTATTTTATCGTTTCCCGTAGGCACTATGGGTTATCGTTTCCCGTAGGCACTATGGGTTATCGTTTCCCGTAGGCACTATGGGTAGTGAGGCATTATGGGTAGTGTAGTAATTCAGAGAAAGAGGTGAAATGCATTTGTGGAGGGCGCCGCCCAGGGTTTGTCGCGTAAAAATTGCCTATACAACGCAAGAGTGGAGTACTACACCGCTACAAATGGTAGCTTATATTGATAAGCCTCGGAGGCTTTCAGATTGTCTATTGCTTTCCCATCTGTTGCTATGGAGTCCACGAAATACGCGCAAATCTCGCTGTAAGTTATGTTGGGCCACGTCGTCATGTTATCCTCCCAGTCCTGCACTGAATTCGGGTGGGGGATAGTAACGCCATCAGTCAGAGTATTTAAACTGTGTTCCCATTGTAAGGACAGTATTAGCTTACGATCTGTCTGAGAGTGTGCTGTCAAAGCTAGCATCATCGAAGTCATACAGAACAGTACATACATTCAATAAAATGAACCTACATTTGAGTCCAACTGCATGACTATTCTTACCCTACACTTACCCTTACAATAAAGAAGTGATCCTATTTCAACCATAACTTCATTTTAAATAATTTAGTTTATAGTTTAGACAACTTTGACATCTATATTCAACTGCATCCACTACATAATCTCAAACTTTATTTGTTGGTATATCTCCAAAAAGGCTATACAACATTAAAACATTTCTTAATGAAAAGGAAACATGCATCACAATAATACTTCAGTGTAACCTGTACCTATGTGGACTGCAAATATGTCTTGCTATTACACTACCCAACAGCTACACCTACGTCTGCTAACACAACAGAATGCATAATTCCTACGGGCACTGCACTAGTATAATAAAATACTGCTCAAGACAGTTATTGGCAGCTCCATTTCTTGCTTTGAAATCGTCTCAAAAACGCAGGAAATGCCATTTTAAAGGGTTGAAATTTAAAAAAAATTCGGGGGACCATCCCCCTAGGACGCTCATTTGTCCCAAACTATTAAATTAAGAACCCCCCCATAGAAAATCCTGGCTACGGACATGATATTCCGTATACCTGCGTATACCCTGTACTACACCACTGCCTCTCTCTGTTATCTGGTTAGTCCAAACCCGGAAAAAAAAAATCTTTATGGCTCAGGGAAATCTGGATACAGACACCTATATGTCATGCAAAAGGAAGTCCGTGAACTAATTTCAATTGTTTAAATAATTTTACTTTAGAGAGAAATGAAATTAATATTATAAATAAGAAGATAAAACCACCATTACCCCAACCCGAAATTTACTCACCATTGAAAAGCCCTGTTCAAATGATTCATTCATTCACACCACATCTTCTTCAAGCTATCATTTTTTCCATAAGAAATGCAAAGTTCCCACAATTCAATCTCTACACCCCAGCCCCCCCCCCCCCCCCCCCCACTACCACTTGGATGGGACATAATCCAAAGCTCCTCTTGAACATTAAGGACTGCTTGTGCTGTGTGCTAATTCCCAGATGACAAAGCCTCACTTTCAAATGTGTGAACTCATCGGGGAGAAAAGTGAGAGCAGTCTCTTCCTCCTTTCCATTCCAGCTAAATGTGAATGAAATTACAACTGGAAAATTGAGGTTTTATGTGGGTGAGGGAAGAGGGAGCGGTTCGCATTGGTCCATAATCTCACTATGGCAGTTCAAAGCTGGGAAGAGGCTGCGACATCTAACACAGATACGTATATGCAGATGCAGTCGATGTTCTTCAATGTTATCCGGTGATATTAACATGATACACAGTTTACTGTTACATGTCTGTCATATACATACAGTATATCACTGCCATTATAGTGTTGTGTAGCCAAACAGGAATATAAATAGAAAAATTTAAAATGCAACAATATGGATGTTGGATATGAAAAATAGAAAGACAATAGCACTGGGATCAGCTAAAACCCCTCCTACTGACCCACCAACACTCTTGTAAATGATTCCATTATACGCTTCATCAACACATGGCCTTAAATACTCTTACAGGAACAAACCCCAAGTATGACAGTGTCCTACTTAAGTGTAAATGTAAAGATATTCACTTGTCAGTAATCATTTGGCATAGACATCAGAGATGTGGCCTACAGTATACAGTATGCTGTGATATGGAAATGAGCTCAGATAGTCATGTTGGTACTGAATGCTACTTCCTTAAATAGATCAAATATGAACATTAAATACAAGGCAAAACCCCCAAATGTGGATATCATATTGCCCCTGTGGAATCAGAAATTCATAATCCAAAAACTATTTGTTCATGTTCTCGTTTAAATACATTTCATTTACATTTCCCCATCATGGCAGTATATCTTTACATAATTTGTCATAAATTATCTTTTTTTCTCTGGATGTTAGTAAAAGATGTGTAGCTTATGGTGTGATATTGGCTTTCTTGCGTGACATGTTAAGCATCTGTATGACTCATTCACCACAAAACTTTGTTGACAGGTGCATTATTTGTGATTGCATATATAGGCCTACACTTCATTTAATTTAACTGAAAAAGAGGAACAAGTTCATTTTGCACTTTTACCAAATGATGCTGAGTAAATTCCACTATAAAGATCACTCATTAAAGATAAACCCTTAATTCTAACTGAGTATAATATGAAAATATGATTTGCGAATGTAGTATGTAGGAATATTTAAGTTTCCTTTACATCTGTCTGTCCTGTTGAGTTTGATGACAAGATAAAGATAGGAATAAAAGCAAGGCAATACATGAATTATTCACACAGTGACTACATTATTAGGCTACCACAACAAGGGAAACAGCATATTACCAATGTTGTGCCATTTTTTATCGTGTCCTTATGTCCATTTGATTGCTGATTTAAAATCTATTTGGCATTATTTTAACTTGCGATTCTGAGACCATCAACAACCCCATACAAGTCTTTCAAAATCTCTGCAAAGACAGCACGCTTTGATCCAGACGAAGATAAGGCAAGAGAGGGAAATGAGAAAAGGATCAGTCCATTTGTCTTGGTTGAGCACATTTTGCCCCGGTCTAAGGTACTGCTGCAGCCAGGCCCTGCCTACAACGCCTTGACTTTCGATAAAATCACATCTCCTGACAGATGCCCTTTAATCAAGATGTCTAATGACAGGTGATCCAGGGAGGTGTGCGTTCCACAGACAGCGCAATACACCACATCATATGTGGGTGTCAGGGTTCTGGACTGCAATCCCCCTGTTGACCATGTGGGGTCCTCAGTTGTGGTTTGGACTGTCACATGTGTGTTTTATGTCTCATTGTTGTCACCTGTGTCTCGTTTGGTTGCCTTTATAAGCTGTCTGTTTTTTGTGTTCTGTGCTCAGTCTTTATTTGATGCCCTACGGTCGCACAGCGTGAGTTTTTGTTGTCTTGTGGAATCCTTGTCTTTGTTAAGCATTTTTCCTGGAGTTGCCCTTTTTTGAACCTTGTCCTAAATTCTGAGTTATACTGTTTTTGCTACCTTTTGTTGGACGCCTTAACTGCCCAGACTGAATTTTGTATCTGGATGTTTTTGTTCTTTTTTGCCTGGTCTGTTGATCATCTCTGCCTGGTGCTAAGTAAATATTCTTTCTGAAACCAAGAGTCAACTCTCTGTTCCTTCTCTGCATCTGAGTCCAACACTCACTTAGTGCGCTGGTAGGCTCCCCGCCTGCCACACGGGACATCACAGGTTCGATCCCCAGTTGAGCCTGACAGCAAGACTGAGCCATGGATCGGGACTCAGCAGAGACGACAGCTCCCCGGTCACCGACCTCAGCTGACCAACTCTACGCAGCGGTGAACAGCCACGATGCCACTGTTTCTCGACATGAGGCTCTCTTGACTTCCCACGAGAATGCGTTGGCCCGCCAAGACCAACTCCTCCAGGGCCTTCAGCAGACCCTCGCTGATGTGCTGGCTCGCCTGCAACAGCCACAGCTACAGTCATCCTCCTCTACATTCCCAGCACGAGCACCACGTCCGTCTCCAGACCGCGTGCCAGAACCACGCCTGCCTGCACCTGAGCGGTATGACGGTAACCCCGGGGACTGCCGCCCGTTCCTGGTCCAGTGCACACTCAACTTCGAGCTCCAAGCCTCCTCCTTCCCGACTGATCGCTCACGCATAGCCTACGTCATTACTCTCATGACTGGAAAGGCCCGGGCATGGGCTACGGCCGTCTGGGAGCTACAGGGCCCTTCCTGTAATGACTTCAAGACTTTCTCTGAGGAGATGCGTCGGGTGTTTGACCATCCAGTGGGCGGCAGAGATGCGGCCAATCGACTACTCCAGCTGCGCCAAGATGGCTCTAGTGTTGCAGAATACGCTGTGCACTTCCGCACCTTGGCTGCAGAGTGCCGGTGGAACCCAGAGGCCCTGATGGCGGCATTCCGGGGTGGTCTCTCAAGTTACATCAAGGATGAGTTGGCAGCTAAGGAGCCTTCCGTGGACCTTGAGTCCCTGATAGCCCAGACTATCCGTCTTGACAATCGCTTGCGAGAGAGACGTCGAGAACGGCAACAAGTCTCAGTTCGCTCCAGCTCCAAGATTCTCGCTCCAGCCTTCGCACCGGGTCAGTGGTCGCAAGAGCCTCAGGGTCCTGGTCCTGAGGAACCCATGCAGCTGGGCGGAGCTCGCCTTTCCCAGGCTGAACGAAACCGCAGGATGAGGGAGAAGTGTTGCCTCTACTGCGGTAAACCGAACCACTACCTTCCCTCCTGTCCCGAGCTTGCGGGAAAAGCCCAGCCCCGTCCAGGAGAGGGAGGACTGTGACCGGGGCTACCCTTACTCCCTCCGCCTCTACATCGTGCCTGCGGATTCCGGTCACCATTTCCTGGGGGCACCGGCAACATCCTCTGCAAGCTCTCGTAGACACTGGTGCGGCAGGGAGCTTCATTGACCGCACCCTTGCCAGCCGACTTCACCTGCCCATCACCCGCCTCGATCATCCACTCACCGTGACCGCCCTAGATGGAAGACCCTTGGGGAGAGGTACGGTGACTCATATTACTGCTCCTGTCATTTTGGCCATTGCTAGTCATCACGAGAAGTTACAATTCAATCTCATTCACTCTCCTGAGTTTCCTGTTGTTCTTGGGTTCCCCTGGTTGTCTCACCATAACCCCCACATTAATTGGTCCTCGGGAACTGTGGTTGAGTGGGGTCCAAATTGTAAATCCTCCTGTCTCCTCACTCGGGCTACGCCCCCAGTTTCCAAGCCTCCTAGTTCTCTCGAGTTGTCCCGAGTCCCTCCAGAGTATCACGACCTGAAGGAAGTATTTAACAAGAGGAGGGCTACCTCCCTTCCCCCTCATAGACCCTTTGACTGTGCAATTGACCTCCATCCAGGTGCTATTCCTCAACGGGGAAGAATCTTCTCCTTGTCCCCTTCTGAGAATCGGGCTATGGAGGAGTATATCAAGGACTCCCTGACAGCTGGAATCATTCGTCCTTCGTCCTCTCCTGCTGGTGCCGGGTTCTTCTTTGTTGGAAAGAAGGATGGTGGTCTCAGGCCTTGTATTGATTACCGGGGCCTGAACAAGCTGACGGTGAGGAACCGCTACCCCTTACCCTTAATGTCTTCTGCTTTTGAACTCCTTCAAGGGGCGACCATCTTCACCAAGCTGGACCTTCGTAACGCCTACCACCTGGTTAGGATCAGGGAGGGAGACGAGTGGAAGACGGCCTTCAACACTCCTACAGGTCATTATGAGTACCTCGTCATGCCCTTTGGCTTAACAAATGCCCCAGCTGTCTTTCAGGCACTCATTAATGAGGTTCTGAGGGAGATGTTAAATCGCTTTGTTTTTGTCTACCTGGATGACATCTTGATTTTTTTCCAAGTCCCTCCACGAACACGTCCATCACGTCAGAGCTGTTCTCCAGCGTCTCCTTCAAAATCACCTCTTCGTTAAGCCTGAGAAGTGCGAATTCCACGTCTCTGAAGTGTCCTTTTTGGGGTTCATCCTTTCCAAGGGGAATCTACTCACGGATCCAAAGAAGACCCAAGCTGTCCGAGATTGGCCCCAACCCTCCTCAGTCAAGGAGGTGCAACGTTTCATTGGGTTTGCGAACTTCTATAGGAAATTCATTCGGAACTTCAGTGCTGTTGCCGCCCCCCTGACTCACCTCACCAAGAAGAAGTCTGGTCCCTTTGTCTGGTCTCCTGAGGCAGAGCGGGCCTTCCGGGATCTAAAGGTGAGATTTTCCTCCCCCCCTATCCTCACCCTACCTGACCCCTCTCTCCCTTTTATGGTCGAGGTTGATGCCTCAGATGTTGCAGTAGGTGCTGTGCTCTCCCAGCGCTCGGCGGATGGCAAGTTGCATCCTTGCGCCTTCTTCTCCGCTCGTCTCTCGGCTGCTGAGAGGAATTACGATGTGGGGGATCGAGAGCTCTTGGCGATCAAGATGGCCTTGGAGGAGTGGCGCCATTGGCTTGAGGGGGCCCAGCATCCTTTCGTTGTTTGGACTGACCATAAAAACCTCGAGTACGTACAGAAGGCCAAGCGCCTCAACCCCAGGCAGGCAAGGTGGGCTCTTTTTTTTAATAGGTTTGATTTTATTTTGTCCTTTCGTCCTGGTTCAAAGAACCAGAAACCTGACGCCCTGTCTAGACTGTTTCAGAGTTCCGGAGAGGGAGTTCCGGAGTCCATCCTACCGAGCTCTAAGATCGTGGCTCCTGTCCGGTGGGGAGTTGAGACAGTGGTGCAACAGGCCCAGAAGAGGGAGCCAGACCCCGGGAACGGGCCCCCCAACCGTGTCTATGTCCCCTCTATGGTGAGATCCCAGGTTCTGCAGTGGGGGCATTCTTCCTGGCTGACCAGTCATCCAGGATCGGGAAGGACTGTCGAGTTTCTGAAGAGGCGATTCTGGTGGCCGGGCATGAACACAGATGTGAGGTCCTTCGTTGCTGCCTGCTCTGTCTGTGCCAGGAGCAAGAGTTCTCGCACCCCACCCTTTGGTCTCCTTCACCCCCTACCCATCCCTAAGCGACCCTGGTCCCATGTCTCAATGGACTTTGTTACTGGCCTTCCTCCCTCCCAGGGTAATACTGTGATCCTTGTTGTTGTCGACCGCTTCTCTAAGGCTTGTCGGTTCATTCCCCTGCCCAAACTCCCTTCTGCAAGTGAGACTGCTGAGATCGTTTGCCACCATGTTTTCAGATTTTTTGGTCTTCCCCTCGACATAGTGTCAGATCGTGGGCCCCAATTTGCTGCTCGTTTTTGGAAGGCTTTTTGTAAGCTGATTGGGGCTACGGTCAGCCTCTCCTCGGGGTTCCATCCGGAGTCGAATGGACAGACTGAGAGGCTCAATCAAGACCTGGAGACCACCCTCCGATGTTTGGCGTCTTTTAACCCCTCATCTTGGAGCAGGTATGTCATCTGGGCGGAATACGCACATAACACTCTGTGTTCCTCTGCAACAGGTCTCAGCCCATTCGAGTGCCAGTTTGGCTTCCAGCCCCCACTGTTTCCTGATCAGGAGGCAGAGGTTGGCGTCCCCTCGGCCCAGCACTTTGTGCGACGGTGCAGTCGTGTCTGGCGCAAGGCCCGGTCCTCCCTGCAAAGGTCAGCGCGGCAGTATCAACACCATGCCAACCGCCGCCGCAGACCAGCTCCACCGCTACGTCCTGGGCAGAGGGTCTATCTTTCGACACGGGATCTTCCTCTACGGGTGGAGTCCCGCAAGCTGGCTCCACGGTTTGTGGGTCCTTTCAAGGTTGAAAGGAAGGTCAACCCTGTCTGCTACCGTCTCCAACTCCCTCGTCCATGCGGATCAACCCAACCTTCCACATCTCCCGCCTACGGCCTGTCGCCACAAGCCCGCTAGTTCCACCCGCTAAGCCCCCCCCACCCCCTAGAATCATCGGTGGTGGACCGGCTTATTCAATCCACCGTCTGATGGATTCTCGCCGGGTGGGGAGGGGCCTTCAGTATCTGGTGGATTGGGAGGGGTATGGCCCAGAGGAGCGGTCCTGGGTCCCAGCGCGGCATGTCCTTGACCCGGGCCTCATCAGAGACTTTCACCGGGGCCATCCTGATCGCCCCCAGAGGAACGTCAGGGGACGTTCATAGGGGGGGGGTCCTGTCAGGGTTCTGGACTGCAATCCCCCTGTTGACCATGTGGGGTTTGGTTGCCTTTATAAGCTGTCTGTTTTTTGTGTTCTGTGCTCAGTCTTTATTTGATGCCCTACGGTCGCACAGCGTGAGTTTTTGTTGTCTTGTGGAATCCTTGTCTTTGTTAAGCATTTTTCCTGGAGTTGCCCTTTTTTGAACCTTGTCCTAAATTCTGAGTTATACTGTTTTTGCTACCTTTTGTTGGACGCCTTAACTGCCCAGACTGAATTTTGTATCTGGATGTTTTTGTTCTTTTTTGCCTGGTCTGTTGATCATCTCTGCCTGGTGCTAAGTAAATATTCTTTCTGAAACCAAGAGTCAACTCTCTGTTCCTTCTCTGCATCTGAGTCCAACACTCACTTAGTGCGCTGGTAGGCTCCCCGCCTGCCACACGGGACATCACAGGTTCGATCCCCAGTTGAGCCTGACAGTGGGAGTACGCATGACAAGGGAAGTCATCTTTTTTTCTTTCAGAAGATACGCTAAAATGTATTATTAGATATCAAAGAGGAATCATACCCCTGGTGATATGCCTCACATATCAGTCTAACTGCATTTTCAATCTCTTTCACATGTATCACATTGCCAGTCACATTTTATGGTCAATTTCAAGAAATGTAACCACAATCTACCCGTTTCTAATATAGTACACACTATCCAAACACAGTACACATCCAGTCTCAACTGGTGGCCTCAAACCGGCTCAGGCAGTTTCCCGAAGCAGCAGATTGCATTAAAATGAAATCAACTTCACTGCGTGAGCTGTGATATGAATGACTACAGAAAGGTTGTTCTGAAGGTTGATGTTAAAACTCGATGAGATGAGTAAAACTTTGAACTGTGAAGTCCACAATGAAGTCTTAAGATGTTTTTTGTATTGATGGCCGTCAAGACATTGTCAAGTGAAAACTTCCACATCAGCACCAGGGTTAGCAACAGAATCAGTCATTGTATACCCATTTGAGTTCCTGTTTGAGTTTATGAGAAATTTCTTTTTTATCTGATTAACCAGTTTACGACGGGTTAAGATCTTGGCTTGCAATTTCTAGCAACAACACTGAGAATAGTTTGCCACACAAAGACATTCCAAGCCTGTAGAATGAATGTCAATTGAATGACCCCTATTTGATATATATCTTCCGGATCAATTGGCTTGATCCAGCCTGAGCTATGAGTGTCTGTGTTATATTTATTACATGTGCAACACAGTGAGATGTTATTCATACACTGTTATACTATTCTATAGCAATGGAGTGTTTGTACTTTCAGCAGCACTGCAACAGTGTGCAGCACTGCTGAGCAGCAGTCCCACAGCAACACATACGCCTTATCATTTAATTTATCTTGCTCACTGCTACAATTTTCCAATAGGAATCAATAATTACACACAATTCTCAATGCTTACTATGTGCGAGATGGCCTCGTTTCAGCATTTGGATTTGATAACAGTGCCGGAAGACACTGGAAGCCATGAATTCATCCTTAGCCCTTTCAAGTCAAAGCAAAATGAAAACTGCCTCTCACATCAACCCGCACATGGAATTCATTTTCTTTCACTGAGGTTATTTCAATATATTTGCTAAAAGGAAGCTAGATTGCTGTGCACATTTTTTATTAATATAATGATGTGATGGAAATGATTGCGGCCCAATTCCAAATATGCTAATACATCTTTATTTTTATATATTGGCAAGTTTATCTAAAACAGCTTCTCTTATCAAAGAAACATATGTACTTTGAAATATGTGGTTTCTTTCCTCTGCTCAAAATCACTGGCATTTGTGCTCATGCCAGCACTGGGACAAAGTACAACTTTGGACTGCATTATCATAGCATATCATTACCAATAATAAAATGTAAACTGAGGTAGCTTACTGTCTGTACTACCATTCTGTTACATTTTGAGGTTTCCTAATTGTATTAAATGCATATGTGAATGATTAATGATATTTTGAAGCCCAGATACTTCAAATACAGACATTTGAGGTATAGAGACTGACCCTTTCTCTAGATAGTCCCTGACAGTATGGCACTAGTTTACAAGGGCCCTCAGAAAGCCATGGTCTCAAAAGGCAGATAATGACTCAGACAGATTGAGGTGAAGGCCCCCAAACAAGCAATGCTGAATCTATGACTGCATCAGTATCGATTTTGTCATCAGATTGTTGGCATGAGACAGCTGATAGATTGTAGGGGATACACTTCATTAGCTTCTGATAACTGCTTGTCTATCTTCCCCTATATCCACCTCACTCCTGTGTTATTTTGCTTGTTTTATATATATTTGTTCTATTTTTCTATTTACCTTTTAATATTTTTTGTTCAAATATGTCCATGGTAAATTTAGAATACCTGATAAGGTAATGGGTTTTGATGAGTTAATTAATGAAAATGGGTATTCCAAGTAGTATCTCAGCAACCACAATTTGGGGATTTCAGAGAGGCCATGCCATAGTGCCTGCCACATTTCCTATTTAGACATGGACAAGACAAACAGCTATTTTCTTAGAGAGAAGGCCATGTGTAAACTCAACCAAGAATCATTGGAGATTGATTGCTCTCTGTACCTCAAGTCTTTGCTCTCTGAAGATTTTAGGGAAGTACAACATCAGTATTCTGTCCATGCAACAATTTTTTCAAGTGATTGTCTACCTCTCCACCAGCCTTGCCTCTGCTGTCTTAAATCGGAATTTGTGTCCAAGACAGTTTGTCATGTGCGTTGTGGGAAGCATACAATTCAAGAAGAGTTCCCACATGAAATAACATTCCGCAGAGTGATTACACTGTCATCGGCTGTAAACACTATCTAAAACCCATCATTATTATTATTATTTCAGAGTTGTCTTTTTATGTGACTGAGAACATTCAACTTTTTGAAATTCCAACAAGCGACTAGACATTATGATGATAATCACTGATGCCGTTTGGAGTGAGAAAACTTGTGCTGCCTCACATCTGTCCCGTCACACTGAAGATAATTACTTTTAAGTGGGAGACAATCAATTATTTCAGCTATGGTGGCGTTTGACAGGCACAGTCCTGACACTTCTGTTGTTCATCCTGTAGGGAGTCTATTGGCTGCCCATGTCCCGTGGACTGACTTAGACAGCTGTCCTGTCAGAGTTGGTCCCTTTCCTGGAAAATGCTCACCAAAATCAGCCTATGGTGCTCAGCCGATGCAGTGTGACTTTGATGAAACATGAGCCTCCTTTTACGATCATCTTGGGGAAACATCATGTGGCATAAACATCATCCAGGAGGCTCCTAACTTAATAAATAGGCATCATCTGGGGTTGGGTTTTGATACAGTGATGCAGACTCTGGGGGGGGAGGGGACAGAAAAGACCACCAAAGAGCAGAGTAGTCCTGAATATATTTTCAGTCGTGACATTATGGGCTTCATTGGTTTCAGGTTGAAATTTCTTAACATGTGATCATTGCATTTGAGACATTCTGATTTCATGCCATGTGCCTTAACCATGGCTATATAGGCACCGGAAGCGTCGGAATGGGAAAGGGACACACACCATCAACACTAACCTCAATGTGCTCAATCACATTCAGTCCCGTTCTGGACTTTTAATAATAACAGCTGTGGTTTTCCCTGGTATTTTATGTTTAAAGGCCTGATTGGCCCCTAGGGGGTCTGCCAAATTCAGCTTCCAACATCACATTTTTGGGGAGTGCCACAGCACCCTTAGAACTCCAATTCACATGCCCGTCTCAAAAGCCATTTAACTGAATGCCAAAACTCCTCTTCCCAAATCTTAGAGGACATCTGGATTCTTTTTGTTTTTTAAATGGTAGTCGAACATATTTACCCTGAGGTTTGCCATGGAAGCATACAGCTAACACACTCCTTTTTGGAGTTTTTAAAACATCTCTGCAATAGCCTTGAAGCTTTGCCGAGATTGCATAGCCTTAGCTGTGATGTTGAGATATTGTGTTCCTCAGCATAACAAACTAAGCTTACATCTGTCTTATCCCTAAGGGTGTCATCTTCAGATACTAATAACAGTACTCGTAATATACATCCTGATGCAAACTGTATTGATTTGCATATGCTACACAAGCATGATGTTCATGAAAACAATTCTAACAATTTTAGATCAGTTGCTGTGTATGTTGCAAATAACCAGATCTTTGTCATATCTTGTTTGTGTGTTTATAATATATATCAGATTTTGCACAGCAGATTGTATTAGGTAAAAGTATACGGTAAGTAAATGTTGAAAATGATTTGCATTAGACTTTTTTGGGTTTCACTTTTCCACAGGTTGCTGGATGCCAAATCATAAATATAAAGCTCCTGTGGCGCTGTCCTTAGTTCTTATTTAACGATATAGTATCACCTCCTGAAATTATTTATTTCATAAAGTAACACTATGCAACAATTTTACACTTTTTTTGGAATGGTTTTATAGGCAACTCGTTTTGGTGCCATGCTTGAGTTCATTTTGATAGCATATGGTCATGTGAAGGACAGATAGCCTTCCAGGATATGCACTATGTAGGCTATTTCTGTGTTTCCTGGCTTGAACTCCTCGAAAAAAAATGGAAGAAAATGTTCACAGCATGTCCTCCTTATTGCGGCTTTAAGTATTGGTTCTCATGTTTGAACTTCGTCTTATAAATTGAAGTAACCTCTAACCACCTCTGTGTAAGAGCAAGTCTAACATATGAAATAAACATGAATTCATATACACAACACAATCATTTTCTAAAGTTAAATTAACTATTTACTTATTAGTACATCTAACAATATCAACATGAATCTCAATAGTTAGACACAAACCAAAAATGCGTTCCCTTTTTCCTAGTCCTAACTTCAAATCAACATACTTTCAAAGATCACAAATTAAATAATTGGCCCTTATTACCTCTATGAAAACTAGACGTAACGCAAAGCGTTACAAAATATGACCGCCGAACTGTTCAGTAGGTTTTGGCACAGAATGAGTCATGGTTGTCAGTGTGTTAGTGTGTTTTTATGTGTCTTGTGTGTGTAAATTGGTTTGTGTTTCATTTTTATGTATTAAAGGAATTATTTGTGATAGACTTTGATGATTTGGTTATGTAATGTTTTGTTTACTACTTTTTTGTGGATTGTTTTGGTATATTTTTCTTTTGCAATGTAGTTTGTTAAAACAGGTCACATAAAGAGGTGTGGATACAAAGTGAAGTTTCCAACCACCAACAGGTGGCGCTATAGGTGATATCAGTCAGGCATATGTACGCGCTCAGGCCGGATCCAGCGTCCACCCTACGACATTTTCTCTGGATCAAACAATTTACGCACTAGAGTTATAAGAGACTTTGTGTTTTGTGGCAAGCACTGGCAAGTTGGCAAAGTTTGAGGGTCTGCCACGCCCACACCTTCCGACTAACTTTTAGTCGCCCATGGCTGAAGAGTAGCCTAACCACATTTCAAGGCGTTACCATTAAATCTGTCGGAGGAGTTCGATCAGATGCGAGGTGTGCCACTCAAAATAGCCGACTTCCTGTGGACCTGCCACCATGGCGTCAAGAGACTTTTTGGTGCGTCCAAGCATGATGAAGACGTGTATCGAATTCCGTGAAGCTACGCCAAAATAACCCCAATGCGCAGGTTTTTTTGCAATGTTCTAGGGGGCGCTACAGAGCCATTTTGCTCCATCCATGGACAAAATCTCTACCGAAGATGGACGGTTACAGGCTTGACTGGCTATGGTATGGGTTGACATGGCCCCTTAACACAAACATACAAGAACAATTTGGCCCTCCAAGGCCCTACGGTTCTCGATATATTCAAAGAAAATGCTTCGATTGGTCAATGAATGCGTAATTTCCCATCCGTCACATCGCAGTCCCAACTGCGATAGGGAACCTCTGTTTTCCCCATTAAAATCATAATCACTTTACAAAAAATTACTATTTGTTGCACGTTTGAGATACGTACTACTACGTTGTTATAAACTCAATTTATTGCATGCCCCCCATGAACGGAATTCCACTAAACTGAACGTGCAATCAGAAGGTGTCTTAATGATCCCACACCTCCGATTTCATGCAGTTCTGACCTTGTCAACTTACAATTAACATTTTTTACAACACTCCATTTTGGCTTTTTCATTTGTAACTAGGTGGCGCTATACATGAAATAAGTGGTAGTGGAATGGTTGACGTGGCCTCTTAAGACCAACATACAAAAAAAAAATGTGGTCCTCCTAGGCCCTACGGTTTTCGACTTATTCACAGAAAACTGAATCGCCCACCTTCTTTAAAAGGGGTCCAGTCCGACGGGGGTGCAACGGATCAAAACGAAAATCAATGGTTCCATGCTAATCTAGTGGGGCTACATGCCCACCAAATTTCGTGCACCACGGTGTTTCAGTGTCCCGGGAATCGTGTTGCGCGGCGGTCATAATAAAAAGCCGGCTATTATAATACAGTAGGCCTACACCCCAATCAAGTTCGTTGCAGGCCTGGTGTAGATAACGTTCATTGTAGCCAGAAACTCACTCGACTGAGCAAAAGAAAAAAGTGCACTCACAGATTCCATGATTTGCCAGCCTGTGCAGTTCCTCTCCTCTGAAAACCGTGTTGCAGCCAGATGGAGTGTCTGTCGAAGCGTAGGGAAGTTTCTCTTATTGCTGTATATTCTGTGTTGCGCAGACACTTCAGTTCACTATGTTGGCGAACAAGCCAGAAAAGCTAGCCATCTCACGCACGTTCACTTGCTCGCGCTTATCAAGATGAAGGGCTGGCAAAACGTTGACTCCTTGTAGAAGAAATTGTTCCAAAACCGTTCAACCCTTAGATATATAAAACTCACGGAGTTCACAAGTTTTGCACTTACATTATTGTATCTCTCAACAGTAAGTTAATGCGTCACTTAAGAATTTTCAATGTTAACTTCTAGCTAACTACACAGCAGCTCCTTCACTGCCTTAACGTCTCTCTCTCCTCCAGCCTTCTTCCCGCCTAACCCCATAACCTTTGGCCTCTCCCCTGATTGGTCTGTGGTATACAAATTATGTAAAATACATTTAATTCATAATTTTTCCTTTAGACAAATCTAACATATTTTAACAACATCGCTATACATGGTGTACACCAAAATATATGTCACACCGTGAAATAAACACAGTCAATGAATTTAACCCTGAAATGACATACACTCAAAATATGAACCACTAAATGTGTATAACCTTTAAATTCTATTTACACAACTTATGAACGTATTCTATTTATGAAGAAATCACCTTTATTATTTCCTTACACCCAAAGGGTAACCTAAAAATACCCTCAAATGCTACAGAGCCAATGTTCGGTGCCCGGGTGAAATAAATCTTATTTTAAAGCATATTACCTTGTTTTCAAGAAATATTATGAAGTTATATGGCCTTCTATTATGGCATCTGCATCAGGGAGGTCTGACTGACAACTGAAAAGAATTTCTAAAGACCCTCAACACAAATAAACAGATTAAGCGGGCGCAAAGGAACAGCGCAGCAGTGCAACAATCTGGAAGGTTGAGGTGGGTCAGACAATTAGATCACAACATGAAATACATCACAACGGAGCGAGATGCACTGCAGAGGATACAACAGACCGGGCCTCACTTTGTCACTGAACCCTCCAATGACCACATTTAATCATCCCTCAGACTAGGATCAATCAAATCCTCCCTGAAATACACAGAGCATAATGCACTATCTTTGCCAGATAGATCACAGCTGTTTTGCCAACAGCAAGAATATTTGTTCATAAATGCAGTGTATTTGGGCTTAAGCAGCCTCTTGCTTCTTGTATGACAAAGCCATGTGCTGTGGCGAACAGGCTAGGGGGATCATGTTGATTACAGTATTGGATGAGGGACAGGCATACTCGTCTGTGATACTTACAAAATGAATTTTATATTATTTAGACCTTGTTTAAAATCTGCAGCAGGTGTTTTTGAATGACATGAACCCCTAACTAATGTGGCAGGTGATGCATGAACATAATTTTCAGTTGATTAAACATCCAAAACCAACCATTCAAGCCAGCCGCAATCTCAAGTAAATAAGCATTGGTGTAAGAGGTTTCAATGAGGCAATTTTCTGCATCATTTCGGAGAGAGGGTTTTAATTAAAGGAGTTCATCTTTACCAAAAAAGATACTTTTCTGAATATTTGAGGGGAAATTACTTCACATTTAAACTAGTGCTGTCAAACGATTAAAAATATTTGAATCGCGATTAATCGCAAATTTGTATCTATTCTAAATGTCCGTTCAATAATTTTTTTCCATCATTTTTATTTTATTTCAATGCTCTTATCATCATGGAAAAGTGGATGCAAGTTTGCTGTGAACATGGAAGCCAGGCCTCTTATTTCAAAAACAATGAACCGGTTACCAATAAGCCTACTACTTCTGTGCTTTCAGCCGGCTGCCTGTTGACATTTTCAGACAACAGTGAAGCTCGCTTCTTTTGCACAACACAACTTTTAAACTTTCTATTCAGAAGCTTTTTATCATCCATTTCGGCGTATCGCGCTCACCATTCAATCAAACGTTACGTTAGCCTACTACACAGTTTGGGAGGGCAAAAAGAACGTTAATCTTAAAAACGATTTTTTTTTTTACAACGCGTAATCGTGCGGTCAAAAAATTTACGCCGTTAACACTCTAAGGTCCAAGGCCTTTTAGACTTTTTTAAGTTGTCTGACATGCCTTGATGTTTTTGTACATTTTGCTTAACTTAAAACATTGATGCACAAATGGAATATATGATTCTATTCTAGACGACCTCAGCAATAATATCATGTAAGTAAAAGGAATGTAGTAAAAAAAAGTTTAATTTAAATCAAATGTAAACATACCCTTGGAAAATCCTTGTTTCAGAGGTGCTCAGACTTTGTACATAAACACATTGTAAAGATTTATTCACAAGACTTTTTATTTCTGAGCCTTGTAAACATAGGTGTTGGCTAAACACATGTTAGTTTAGCATTCAGAAAGTATGTCTTGTTTCACTACCACATATTTATAATATCAGAGTGTCCTGTACCATTCCTAAATCTGTGCCCCTACAAATGCATATTGATGAGTTGGTGTGAACAAACCTGTGACACCTCTCGCAAAGACAAAGGCCATATCCTAATGGCCCTAGAATGTCTTTGTGGCCCAAACCCCCCGGAGTGAATCTTGCCACATCATGACCCAATGGAGATCACTGAATCACCATCTCCTTATCATATGAATAGCTGTCATTTGCTAATGGGTGGGTCCTTAGCAGCAGAAACCCCACTCAGATACTAGAAAGTGCAACACATCAGTTCTATTTCCCTGACAAAGTGCTTATTTATTTTAAAATTTTGAACTGTATATATTATAAAAGAAAAGGGTTCAATGTTTCCGTGGTTGTTCTTTTTATGTCTCTAAGACGAAAACTCGCGGAGCTTTACATTTGTTTTGACAAAAAAATAAAAATATCCCGTACGAGGGATATAGACCTTAGACAGTTAAAATGGGTTTACGCTAACGCCGTTAATAACGTGTTAAACTGACAGCACTAATTTAAACATAAACCTACTTTGGGTATAAATAAAAAATTACATACACGCATTCACCAATATATGCAACAAGATCAGAACCTTCTAGACTTTTTATCTGTTTTTCAGGTCTATAGCCCGGGCTATATAAAGCCTCAGCCCCAGTCTTCATGATGTAATGGTGATACTACATTCAACAAATCGGTGTGCTTGTTAAGTGATTATGATTTTAATGGGGAAAACAGAAGTTCCCTATCGCAGTTGGGACTGCGATGTGACGGATGGGAAATTACGCATTCATTGACCAATCGAAGCACTTTCTATTCACGTCGGAAGGCCGGAATTGACAAATCACTGCCCTGAGCCCGCCCCCTCGGGTCCCCATATATTGGGGGTGATTACGTCGCCCATTCTCTTTGACTACTTCGCCTTTGAGGCTACGGACCTTCAGAACAAAACTCTACACGCTTTGTGTATCTTTTGTCTTTGGGTGCAAAATTTCTCTTTCTAGTTGGTGAGTTGCGGATTAATTTCCTTACTAGCTCTGAGTGCTACAAGGATATCCTACGCTTAAGCAAGCTGCTGTCTAGCTGGTGACCACGCTCGTCCTCGACTTGCCGTCTCACTACTGCTTACAACGTACTACGTTGTTATAGCTCTTGCTAATTTGTGTCTCTTTTTCAGATTTATGATGACCAAACTCTACCCAGACTGTGGTCATCCCCGCGAGAAGGGTAGAACACACGCTTTGGCGGCGTTGTCCGGGGATATCCCTCCCGCATGTGCGCTCTGTGCCGCGATGACGACGGCACGAGTCACGAGCCGCCTCTCTCTATGGGAGAGAGAGGACAGTCGTCCGGGGGCGCAGCCTGTGGCGTCCGGGGTGGTGTCCCCGGTCGGTGGAGGCTCCCCTCGCCCTGGGAGCAGCAGCGGGCCAGGCGGTTTCCTTCGGGAGGTCGCTGGGTCCTCCTGCTCTTCGCCAGCGTGCACGGTGGCCCCACACTGCACAAAAAGCAAGATTATCGGGCCCGTATACGCTGTGATACAGCCGCGAATGATCACCATTCCTGGCTTATCGCGGACATTCCCGCGAAATATCCGTCTGCCGCATACGAACGGAATTTCCCGGGAAGGAACCTGCGAGGGGAGGGGGGCCGATGTGTTTAGCATTCTCACCTCCCGCTGACAGAGGTGCGAAATGATCTTATTAGCATATTGACTGTCAGCAGTCTAGCCAAACACACCCTGCTGCAGCCATTGGTTGAAAACGACAAGGAATTGAATTAAAACGTCTTGTGATGAGACGGAATGAGACGGAATGAGCTTTCAATTGACAAAACGTATCCCCTCCCATTTACAGCTATTGCCCCATAAAAACTAAATTAAAATGTCTTTAGGGTTTTGCTCCCGGGTTATCACATTTCTTGACTCTCCTTCTGTTTTCAGAGTTCTGTCTTTAGGGTTTTGATTTTGGGGATATCACGATTCTTGCTTTGCCTTTCATTTTCAGAGTTCGAGGGTTGCAATGTACTTTCGAAGCTGTTCCACTCATATTCCGGAGCTTCCTCTCTGTAATGTTTTGTACTTTTGGCATGTAATTATACAGAGTCGGGCTTACTCTGATATTGAGATGGTCATTTCGCAACTTGGGACATGTTTGCCACTCGTAAATATCTAACCTGAGTCTTTTCAGGTAGATTTTGAAATCTTACGCGAGCTTCGCGAGATCTGAACCTGCGCTCTTCAGGTTAGTGGTACTGTGTACCTAATGGTGCTGTGTCTAACCGCTTAGCCACCTTTGCTGGTAAGGATCCAGCTTGTCGGTGCGACCAAGTACCTGGTTTATCATTCCTCCCTCCTCTGGGGTATTTCTCTTCTGTTACTGGAGCGTGCGAATTGGGAATTGTTTAGTGGACTTATGTGACGTTTAAATTATGTTCACGTAAAGGCGCCCGAGGCAACATTAGAAACTTTAGACTCAAATAATAAACGTTCAATTTCTAGTCTTTTTTACACGTAGTAAGTTTCAATAACACCATACCATTACATATCGACATTCACAGTGGTGTAGTGGTCCCTGGAGAAGTGGGTATACTCTTTATTTATTCATACAGCACAGGATAAACACCCTTTTTTGAGAAGTGGGTATACCCAATGCTGACTGAAAAATAAGTGGGTATACTCCGTATACCAGTGGCGGCTGGTGGTTTTTAAAGTGAGGGAGGAAGGACTGCGCGCTTGGTTGCCATTGGCCTGTTTGTACTGTTGGTGGCATAAGTATGTGAGACTCAAGTTGTTTCAGGGTGTTTTGGTGAACTATAGCACAAAATAGCCGGGAGGGATAATTATGTGAATAAAATTGATAAATTCACCAGTGGCAGCATTGTAAACTCCTCAAAAAAAGTTCGGAAACATTTCTTCAGTCGATTATCCCTCCCCTTTAATAATACCAATTGATATTGTATTGTATATCATTGGAAAGCCTGATTAGTCACCTTTACAACGAGGTACAACTTGTAAGGATCGTGCATTCGTGGAATGAGCAACACAGCTAACCGTGTGGGTAGAGGCCCACATTTTTTTGCCTTTTTTTTTTTTTTAAACTTTTTTTGAGGAGTTTACTTTGAAAGCTGGTGGGCAGCATGTCTTTGATGGACTAGTCCAGGCCAGAAAGAAAGGATGCAAAGCCAATTAGTCAAATCAGGCCTACTCTTGATTTGTAAAACTAAATAAAAGATTCTGGGCCAATCATTGGGCCTATTTTTTCCGCTCAATGACTGAAGCTATTGGTTGTAATTTGTCTGATTATTTTCAGCTACAATTGTTTTAAGAAGAATGAAGACACAAGACCATAATTGATGCCATTTCAAATGCATCATGCTCTGAATCATTCACTTACATCCTTTTGCGCAAGTATTATTGGCTAGAAAAACGGCGCACGCCGTTGACTTGACAACTTTGACAACAACGAATGGCTGGTGTCCTCCGCCTACGTCAGTACATTCGAGTGTCACGAGAACGTTGATTACATAGGCGACTGTTGAAGTTTAAACGCAGCAGCCTTGTCGGCGGTTTCAAAAGTGTCAGCGAAGTAAGTTTAAAATAACCTTTAGAGTAACAAAGGCAACAAGTAAAAGAACAACATGAACATTAGAGAGTTGACATTCATTAGTAAACAGGGCCAGCAATATAACCGGTTGTTGGTAATGCAGTGGCGGTCCGTCAGGGCCTTCAAGGCCTTCTCTGCTGGCCTAAACATCATCAGAAAATAAATGTAATAAAATAAATTTAATTTTAATATTTTCTTTTCATAAATATGTCCATAGTCCATTATCTTCATTTCATGCTTCCAGCGTTGTTCATTTATGTTAGAGCTTTCATCCAATCATATTTCCGCTATCATGTGTTGCCACGCTCCTTGAAATCTTCCCCGAGAACAGAAATCTTCCCTGAGGCCTTCAGAATTCACATTGAAGGCCCGTGTACATCTGATTGGCTATCACAACTTGCTGTTTCAGTTCATTTAAGTTGAATGAACTGAAACAGACAGTTGTGACAACCAATCAGATTTCGAGTTGGCGACACTGGGCCTTCTAGAAGGCCCGGAAGATTTATTTCCTCGCGTTGAACGTGACACGTAAACGTCCTTTGATTGGATACTGAGGCAGACCGGTGCAGTGCTTCAGTGCTCAGTTTAGCTGGCTAAAACGACGTACATCGGTTTCAATGCTTATTCTTCTAGTTGTTTCAATTGGTAAGACTAAATATAATTACATTAACCAACTCAAATAAATTAGTTTACACAAACTTGATAATTCCAGTTTTTGATACAATTACAACGCCATTTTCAAGACGGAACTTTCAAGAAAAACTGGATATCGTGAGGATAGGAAGTTTAATGAAACTGCTTTGCAGGTGGGACAATGCGATGTTACTTGTTAAACTTGTTAAACTTAACATTGAGTCACATAGGCTACTTTTGGTGGACTTAATAAAACTTTGTAGACTAATCCCTGAAAATCGCCTTTTATTTTTAAGTTGTGACAGTAATATCCAAGCGATCATATAACTTAGAGTTTACTACTCTTAATGTATTGTTAATACGGGTGTATTGATTTGAAATGCTACGGAAATATTAATAAAGTCTGTTGCACTCGACTATGTTAAGGTGATGCAATGCTCACTTATACTGCCTTTCTGTATAAAATATACTGGTTCGAGAGCCATGGCGTCATAATGATGGTATTAGGAGGTGGATTCACTCAGTTTAACATCGTGTAGGTGCACTGTAGGACATCGCTGAAGGCCTAGTCGTGAAATGCACGGACCGCCACTGTGGTAATGCTACCAGTCAGCCACGAGTACCTAGCAAACTATGTAGCACTCACGACACTGACTCTGCCGTTGCTTTTGGTGATTTCAATCTTTGGTATTGGTCTACCTGTTGCTTTAATTGCCAACTTGTCATTGTAACTCACCCCATGGAATGGTTTCTGTTAGGGATGCACCGATACCACTTTTTTACAAACCGATACGAGTACGAGTATTTTTATTTGTGTACTTGCCGATACCGAGTACCGATACCGATACTTCCAAGATTTGGTTTCCATGAAAGATTTTATTTTATCCTCTGCAGGTTATGTCAAGCCTATAGTACAACATTAACAGAAGGCTATCCCAAGCCAAAAATAAACAGAGCTTTCTGGTTTAAACAAAAAAAAAAAAGAGTCAATATCATCACATTAGACAAAATGTAAATATAGACAGATGGCAATTTAATTTGCTGCATAGTTAACAACACAGTCTGCTTAACAAAAAGTGAACAGAACTATCCTGGATAAGAACATGAGCACAGTTAAGTTACAAAAGGATCAACAACTCTCTTCATCCCCTTCTCTCTCTCTCTCTCTCTCTGTCTGTGTGTGTGCGTGCGCGTTTTTTTCTTTAGAAAGACGTCAGTAAAGATTGGTTGCTTTGGTCTCTTGAGCCACTGGCATGAGTGAACTTTGTGTGCTTAGCACTATGGTGCGTCTTCAGATGTTTAATCAAATTGCTTGCACTCCCCTTCGGTCTCTCCCTAGCTCAGAGGGTGTTCACAAAGTGTATAGAAGCTGCCATTGCCCCATTAAGAAGTATAGGCATTCGCTTATTCAATTATCTGGACAATAGACCCTTCCGCGACCACTCCCCAAAACGGTAACTGATCAATCATAGCATAGCAACGGTAACTAAGCTCGGGACCTCAGTCAAGCGAGCCATTTTGATGAATGGAAGTCAATGAGAGAGACGTCTGCTCGAGAAGAGAAAATGAAATGTTTATGGAGTGTGTAATTCTGACAGCCGATATCCAAAAAGGCTGGAGGGAGGGGTAACATTTTATCCCTTCCCGAAACCCAAGACCCAGAGAGAGAAATGCCTGCTGTGGATCAAACAATGTGGACGACCCCCCGCATCAGCTGAATGCCAGCAACGTAAACAGAAGCACCTACGTTTGTTCCAAGAAGCTATGTCGCTAAAATCTGCCCACTGCATCGAAAACGTGAGAAAACCCTTGCTTAAAATACGATTCAGTTTTACCACCTTACATGTTTGCGTAGCGGCGACTGTGTAGATAATAGAACACATAAACATAGCTGGAATGAACCTGTTAGCCTAGTCTGTCTACAAACACGGCATGTTGCAGACCCTTTTGCCTGCTTCGATCTGAGATCTTGCCGTTTTTCCAAAAATTGCTTGTGATTTCTTTGGGTAGAGCTGAAATTGACACGGTTGAAATCATGTTGCCACGCCATTCATACCAATGCTGAGAACCTGGGAAACGTGAATGCTTGACTGATATAGCAACCGTTGCTAATGGGGGCGGAGTTTGCTGAAGGGTCCATTGGCTGCTGGCTTCTCGCTCAGAGGCAGAGACAGTGCAAGAGTGCCATCTTGTGGTGGCACACCTGTACCGCCTCGGATTCGTACTGAACGAAGCGAAAAGCTTGCTGCGTCCTCAGCAGTCAGTGCATTTTCTGGGCATGACAGTAAACTCTGTCTCAATGACGTTGTGTCTGTCGCCAGCACGAATAGATGCCATCAGAGAATGTGTGCAGCTGTTCAGACTAGGGCAAAAGGCCTCATCCCTTCGCTGTCAGGAGCTGTTGGGGTTGATGGCAGCCGCGGCAGTGGCTCCCCCTCAAGCAGCAGACTGGTGCCTTCACCGTCAGGTGGTCGACCACATTTAGCTACGGTTTTACAGGGCACAGGTAGACCTGTTTGCAAACAGAGAAAACGCCTGCTGCCCTCTGTGGTTTTCGCTAGGAGGCAACAACCCTCCATTAGGCGTAGACGCGCTGAGCCAGCAATGGCCCAACATGCGTCTTTACGCATTCCCTCCGATCCCTCTACTACATCAGGTAATCTGCAGAGTGGAGGAGGAGGGTATGGAGCTGATATTAGTAGCGCCCCATTGGCCCAGTCAGCCATGGATAGCGGACTTAATCAGATTGTCAGTGCAACCTCCGTGGGAGCTCCCTCTGCGCAGAGATCTCCTCTCGCATGTTCGAGCGATGGTGCGCTTATGGGGGGAATTTTCATAAGCAAGGGATCGGTGATCCTGTTTCACTTATATTGAATTCATTCCCCATATAAGGCACACCGCCACCGCCACATGAACATCTCTGAGGGCAAGGCGAATGAGTTGGCGTGTGCATATGTATGTTGGCTGACACTGTTGCACGCGGGGTTAGACTCGGTCTCATCCGTCACATCGCAGTCCCAACTGCGATAGGGAACATCTCGGTTATAATTATAACCTCGGTTCCCTGAGTAAAGGGACCAGAGGTGACTAAGGCTGTGTGCACAGTGAGTGTTTTTTTCTTCTGATAGGCTCAATGGCTCAGAGTCTTCAGAGAATGGGCGACGTAATCACCCCCAATATATGGGGACCTGAGGGGGCGGGCTCAGGGCAGTGATTTGTCGCAGTTCGGCCTTCCGGCGTGAATAGAAAGTGCTTAGATTGGTCAATGAATGCGTCATTTCCCATCCGTCACATCTGGTCCCTTTACTCAGGGAACCGAGGTTATAATTATAACAGAGATGTTCTGCTCCACTATCTATTGTAGTAAGTCATGTCTTTTTATTTCTACCTGGCACCATACACTGGGAATTTTAATCAGAAATCAACCTTCTGCTCTGCTGTTTTAGGAATTAACTCATTGGCCTGAACCTCAACATGCCCTCTCTAAGGCTACACAGTGCAATGTGTTTTCTTCCTTGTGACAGTTGCTCACTGTAGAGACTGAATGTGTGTGTGTGTGTGTGTGTGTGTGTGTGTGTGTGTGTGCTGTCTTTTGTCTGTGTTATATTATAGTACGCCTATAAGTACGAACACTAGAAGAAGATGTTCATTACACTTTCAGAATGGACGTCTCCCTCTCCTGTTTCATAATTAGGCACTGTGTGTCATCATTAATGCAGAGACTGTTTTCTCCCCTGCATGATTTTAGTCTGCCAAGCATGTGTTCCACCTTTACGACATTCAATGATTTCCCCCGAATTAGTGAGGATGAGTAAATACCAGTCCGATATTTCACTGTGTGAGTCTGGCACAGCTACCACACGTCATACTCTGCTGCACTGTGTAGGAATCTGGGACCTACTTCTGGTTCCTGGTGAGCAAAATAAAAGCTCATTTTCTAAAGTCATTTTTCAGCAGCGTTAACCTTGACAAAAGCTACTGGCAAGTTCCTTTGTCTCGGGGAACCAGGGAGAAGAGTTCTTCTCATTCATTTTGCTGCCTTAAGTGTAGGTAGTGGACATTGTTCTCAATCAAAATGACAAGAAGAGAGAAAAGCAGCAATGCTCTTTGTACTAAAGATATTGGAGAGTGCAGTGCAAAAAGCGATCGGCCAGTCCGCAGAAAGTGCACACTGTCTTTTCAATTTTACTTTGAATGTACTATTCCGGCGGCTAATCCCCGCATTTCTTCGCCCTTTAACCTGTGGCGCTCACTACTGAATGAAATCACCAACGAAAGCACAATTGACTGGAATCACAGACCGTCAGAACAGGAACCAAATAGATATATTGTATGTGTTAGTGAGGTGTCATCAAACAGAGATATATCACAGGGCCCTAATTCTACACCCACTCAAAACCCAATATTTAACACAACATTTGGGTGGCTATAAAAAAACAGAATCAATAATGTAGCAGCTACACAATGGGAAGTGGATGAAATTAACAAGAGATGGCAAAATTTTAAAAGGCGAACAAAAGACACAGCTTGCTTTTTTAACATGGCACCAATGACCAAGTCTGGTACTCAGAAGACTGCTTTCAGTCTTCTTGAAAGTTGCCCTATCCACGCATTAAACATGCAATTTGGATTTCACCTTCTCCAAACAGAGCATTTCACCATAAAACAAATGTGCACTGTGGCCTTTCGTATGAGCACTTCTGTGGCAGGTGGAACATGTTTAATGGAATGTGCAGTGAGTTTGTACATATGATGTACGATATAATTTTTGGAATAGGCACAGATTGCGGTGAAATAATGTCTAAAAAAGGCAGCTAATATGTTAGTAAATCTATTCCTGAGAGAAATGTATTTGAAAGAGTTCAAAAGACACTCCATTGTAAGCAAGCTGAAGCCCTGCATGATAAAGAAATCTAGCACTATTCCACATACACCATCAGAGCTCAGATTCAGTCATAGGGCCCTATTTTAACGATCAGAAACGCAAGTAGGACAGCGCCAAACGCAAGTTGCTGTGTGGGAGGCTCTATGGCGCATTTGCTATTATAACGGCGGAAAAAACACACTTGCGTCCGGCGCAAATGTCAAATGGGTTGGTCCAAAGGAGGTTACTCAGCCATAGGTGTGGTTTGGGCGTAATATGCAATAAACCAATCAGAGCATCATCTCACATTCAGGAGCGTATATTCCATAGCGGCTTGTTATTATAATGGCGGAATCTATAATAAGGATAGTTGGCAAAAACGTGACAGACACGTGAAGTGGCATCGCAAATGGCTTGGATGTTTATAGAATGTGTTCCCTTGCGGTTAACATAAATCAGTGCGTTTACTGGGGGGTCACGTATGTGAATATGGGTGCAGTCTATAGCGCCAAGGACGCCAGGGAACCCATACTTCTCCCAGAACGCCTGCTTAGCCCTCTCCTGGCTGTCGGGTGTTACGGGAAATTTTATGAATTCCCCAGCATGTCGGACTAGACCTGACGTAACTGCATGTATAGCCGAACTTATTGCAGACTGTGATATGCCTCCAATAGAGCTGAGGGGGTGCTGGAACGACCCAGACGCATAAAAATGCAGTGCCGCTGTTACTTGGACCGCAACGGGGAGGGCATAGGGACAGTGTGCGTCTGTCCCCAGCTCATCTGCCAGGAGATGGCAGACATCAGTCACAGCCTGACGGGTCAGGCGTAGCTTTCGCCTGCATTCATCCTCACTCAAAGAAAGATAGGTCTGCCTGGGCTGGTAGACCCTCTCCCTCCGGCATCCGATCCTCTTCCCCAAGACGTATTCCATTTCACTGCGCAATGGACAAAAATTACGATTAACCGCAACCAGGCTTTTAGCTAGGATTTTTTTAGGGGGGGTCCATTTTGTCATTTAACCCAACGCGGTGGAGCACTCGCGCGCGCCGCAGGCGCAAGTATCGTAGGGGGGTCTGGGGGCATCCCCCCTGTCAAATGTTTCATTCCTAACTGTCTGAAATGCTATTTTACTGCATTTTGATGTGCACATTTTGTGGAATTCAGGTAATATTTTTTGGTGTGTCTGTTGCAGTATTGTTGCTTAATTGTCACATATGATGTACATCAGTGTACCACACAAACTGAAAATCATACCAACACAGAAGAAATTCAAGCCAGAACTGCCATGTACATCTTGTATGTATACATGCAGGGGGCTACTGGTCAGTTGATAGTCACATAGTGTTAGACTTGGCTGACCCAAATAAGAAGTTTAAAAAAAATGTTTTACTTTTTATGAATATCTTAGTCCTAGAGTCTTCCTTGACTAGTGATTACATATTCAACTTAGTTAATCTTTCATATATTTTGTGCAAGACACTTAGCAGTTATAAGCTATGTTTTTATATGCTACGTGTATTATATGCTAATATAGGGTGACCAGATTTGAGTTTGTGGAAAAGATGACACTTCGTCGGGGAACCTGCCCCCTCCCCCGCAACGGAGTTTTGACATATTATTGTCGTGCCTGGACAACATGAATGTACTGTTTTTACTTCATATGCATTTACTGTAGTTAATGCAATACCTTATTTCAACTGAAACACCTCATCGTGTTGCTTCACTATATTTAAATCATGTACTTACAGTTCATACATGTGTAAATAGTGTTACAAATCACGGATGCGTAATATGGCTTTTTATTGCTCTACACGAAACGCAACACAATTTCAAAATGGCACGGGGTTTATGCCCTGTTACAAGTTGTCTCGAACAGACTGTGTTCCGTCACACACCTGTGTAAATGCAGTCCCAACACAGAACAACGACATGCAATTAGTACAGTAAGGAACATTGTTGAGCTCTGTGCATTACAAACAGAAAGTATGCGCCCGCCGCACGGCATTATGGGGCGACTATGCCGGCACGTTACAATAGGCTATGTATTTACTGAATTAAAATAATTTCAGTTTGTCCCATGTCCATGTGTTTACGTGCTGTTCTGAAGTCACGTTGGTAGGATTTGGGTATAAATTAGGTAAGGATTAGGTTTACCTGAACCAGCGGGAAAAAAAATTCAACCCGCGTCAACACTTCAAAAGTAGCCCGCGGGAAAACTGCGGACCTGGCAACACTGCCGTTAACGTTAACGTTCACGCATTAGACGTGTCTGTTTAGTGCTACGTGAACTATCTGTTCATTTCAATCTGTTATTATTTTCTTTTGTGATAGAAATATTATTACCGGAAAAACTCAGGGCGTCTGTAGGGCGTCTGCCTTAAAGTAGTGCGTCCAATGTTTTATTATTTTAGAACAGTGCGTCCGAAAGACGCTCGGACGCATGCCTAGCTAAAAGCCTGACCGCAACCTAACTGGTACGTCGGCGAGTAAGGTTCTTAATGGACTTACATGACGGTATGACAGTCTTCAGAATATCGGAATTGTTCTTCAGCTCTGTTTCCGGGCTCTTGACGGAGAACCCATTTAGACAGGTGTCTTTATATACCTATGTGTCATGCCGCTATTGGCCAACCAGTCTGGTTTGAACCGCCATTACAATTTACCTGAATCATTTGGGTCAATGTGTATGCTAGATGTATGCCTATTTTAAAAATATCTTGGATATGGATATCACAATAATTTCCTCATGTGGTAAATACTTTATTTTCCTTGTAATTATATATGGCTTGCCAAAAAATTGGTGTAAATCTCTCGTGTAGACGAGAGAAGTAAAGTGTAGCCTATAGGTCTTACTGTGCGGCCAAGCACGCGCCCTTAAAATAGCGTCTGAATACGCCACACAGACTCTACACAATGCGGCTCTGACATTAGACTAGGTGTTTTCTGGTCTACGGCGCACTGTTGTTTTGAAACTGCAAAATACCGCCAGGGAAAACTTGCGCCTGAGAAACGCCTTCTCTGTTCCGCCCCGCCCATTTCGGCGCAAGTTCATTTCGACGCGCGCCTCTGGAGGGAAAATCCCGCTGTTCGTCGGGTGCAAAATAGGAATGATACATGCGTCGGTGACAATGTCAATTGCGCTGGGTGCAAGATAGGGCCCATGGTCTTTGTTTGTTAAGGTCAGAAAGTGTCAAAGAGAGGGGTCTGTTTTGACCACTAGCTAGGCATAAAAATAACCCTTTGTGATATTTTTTATCATACAATATGCCCCAAATGTTCTTTGTCTTTAAAGAATTGGGCAAAATGGAGCGTTGGAAGGTTTGTGTTCCCTCCTAATTACAGTTTTTCACTATTGTTAAAAAGTATAAAGCGAAAATTCGGCACAATCTGCACAACCTTCACGTCATGTATCAATCGCTCGCCCCAAGTGGGAAATACTTAAGATTCCCTTATCTACATTAAAGTCCGATTTTCCTTGTGAACACACTGATGTCAATTACACATCACGTTGTTGTCAAAACAGTGTACACAAAGTTCTGTTGTTGCACACAATTTTCAAGTAAAATCTCAAAGCATCAACCTGCAAACCACAAATAGTCAAATCTCTAAACTTTCAGGTCTTTTGACCAATTTGCAGTGAGGACTGCACCATTAAAGTGTCTTGAGCCTCTGTTTTGTTGGATAAACTATTGAAAACTTTGAAAAGATCCACAACCAGAGAAGGAGAGGGGTAAGAGTGAGAGGAGGAAGAAGAGGAGGACAAGAAAGAGGAGGAGTAGGAGGTTGAAGAGTAGGAGGACAGAGAGAAGGAAGAGGAGGACAAGGAGGAGGAACAGAATGAGGACAAGGTGAAGAAGGAGGAGGATCAGGAGAAAGAAGAAGGAGAATGGTCATCTCTAATGAGATTTGGGCCGCTGTGGTAGACCATGTTTTCATGGTTTTTCATTAGAACCTTCAGGATGGAGAACAAGTACGAAATCTGTTTGCCTTGTGTACTGTAATACTGCATATCAATATAATATACGTAGTGTGTTTACAGTATTTGTATTTTGCAGGACTGAAAGAGAACCACACTGTGGAGGAAGAAAACACACTTTCAATATTTTTTGAAAGCAAAGTAGCATTTTCCAGGAGATATAAAGGGTTTTGCATTTTCAGTTAGTTGCTTTGGAATTTGTGTTTAGAGTTTTGAGAACGAGGCATGCTTTCAAAAAATGTGTGTAAGCAATTGAGAAAAACTATAAGCATTTTGTATACAATTTTATGTCAATACAATCTGGTGGAACAGGAGACTAAAATTGTAAATATGGTTTGTGAGAACAATGGTATTGCTGTTTTATGTTTGACTATGAAAAATGTAGGCCTACACTGATACATTTTACAAAAGGAGAAAGGGCTCAATGAGTCATTGTCATTCATATGGTGTGTTTCGATGATTGTGTTTTCAATTTTGCACTTCTGTGTGCTGTAAATGCTTGGTAGTGTGCAGCTAATGCTTAGTTGTGTGTACTGAATGAATGTATGTGTGTGTGTTTTGAAAATATGGCTGTGTGTACCAAATGAAAACACGAGTTTCATTTTGTGAACAGTTAAGAGATTTGATAGGAAAGAGTCATCTTGCAAAGGGAGTGTCAGGTTTAGCATTTTGTGTGTGAGGTTTTCAATTTTCTGTGTGCAGTTTTGAGAAAGACGTTACTGTTTTGAAAAACGGGTTTTAGCAACAGTGAAAAACTGTAAGCACAAGGAAATGATCTTTTTCAAACAGGTAGTGAATATTATGAAATGATCTTCTTTTTCAATTAGATGTTACAAGTTGAACTCATGCAGTTGTTCTCCTGATGCACACTCCATCATTATGTAACATATTAAACATTCTTCTTAAAACAGAACATTTAGCATGCATATGTTCCAATGGTCTGTTTGCATGGTTTTCCAGAATACTCTTAGGCCAGAATAATTAGCATACTGTGTGTTAGTTGTTCAGTGAATATACTAGCTAAAGTATTCAAATGTGTCCTATATATTGCTACCTCTTTATTGAATCAAGATAATGGTGAATGCTTCATAGGTGCATAAATAAGAAAATGTAAAAAAAACAAAAGCATAAACATCATTAAACATCATTAAAAGCATAAAACCCCTCTGATAGGTTTAGTGTTCCCCTCAACAGAAGTCAGCAAATGTCAGTGTAATAACAGTCTGATGAACTCAAGAATAGACGGCAGGACATGTATTATGAATATGTTATTTGAACAAGATTGTGGTTTCAATTTCCTTCTACTAAAGGTTCATATCCTTAAATGTCACCCTGGGGTTGTGTTGACATATCTGGTATTACTTCAGAGCAGCCCAATCACAGCACATACAAAAAAAAACATTTTATTTAATTCTTCCTCTCCCCCTAATCACTGTGTATTGCCATATCCTCTCTGTCTCTCTATCTCTGTCAATATCTCTCTTTATTTTGTATTTTTTTTTTGTAACCCATTTAGACAGGTGTCTTTATATACCTATGTGTCATGCCGCTATTGGCCAACCAGTCTGGTTTGAACCGCCATTACAATTAACCTGAATCATTTGGGTCAATGTGTATGCTAGATGTATGCCTATTTTAAAAATATCTTGGATATGGATATCACAATAATTTCCTCATGTGGTAAATAATTTATTTTCCTTGTAATTATATATGGCTTGCCAAAAAATTGGTGTAAATCTCTCGTGTAGACGAGAGAAGTAAAGTGTAGCCTATAGGTCTTACTGTGCGGCCAAGCACGCGCCCTTAAAATAGCGTCTGAATACGCCACACAGACTCTACACAATGCGGCTCTGACATTAGACTAGGTGTTTTCTGGTCTACGGCGCACTGTTGTTTTGAAACTGCAAAATACCGCCAGGGAAAACTTGCGCCTGAGAAACGCCTTCTCTGTTCCGCCCCGCCCATTTCGGCGCAAGTTCATTTCGACGCGCGCCTCTGGAGGGAAAATCCCGCTGTTCGTAGATGGAGTGCCAGTTCCACAGAGTTAGTAATTATCTATAGGTCCACTATTACAGACTTGAGTTTCTTTAAAGTGAGTCTTTCTCTAATCTGTTTCCTGATACTTTAAACTATTAAATAAGTTTAGTGGCATTCTAAATCTAATATAAGAACATTTTTGGATAAAACCCATTGTATAACCTAATCAGAATGCAATGTATATGCATCAGATGGTATACTGCAAGGTTTACCAATACTGAATGTATTATAGAGGGGTGCAGGGGGATGCAGTATTGACATGATGGTCATGTATGAACAGTAAAAAGGCTGTTTGCTTTAGCATTTAGGCTGAAGGTCTCCCTCATTAGCCATATGTCATTGGCAAACCTTCGACTAATGGCCTCCTGATATGTGTACTGACACTCGGTTCAGGGCCTTGGCAACGGATTTATTGTCCTCTACATTCTGTTGATGCCTTGTGTTTATGGGTCTATTTGGCATACAGGTGTGTCAATGGCCTTGTTGAGACCAGCTTTGTGGCAGCAAGTCATCTGCTGTGTTGGAAGGGTGGTGGTGGGGGGTGGGGTAGGGCAGGCCCGGGAGGGAGTGAGATTTTGTCGAGGAGAAGCATTTTTCTATCGCTGGCTGGCGGCACACTAGGAGGCTCACTCACTCTCCAGGAAATAAGTATGATAAGCAGTGTTGAATTTCCATTTTTCTTCCATTTTTTTCTTCCTCCACCCTTATGTCACATGTTTTTTGGAGCAGTGTGTGCAATTTGTCCTCCCCCCACCCTCCTTTGCCCCACCAGATATTGCAAACATCAAACTGTCAGAAGAGACTGTGGCCATATGTTGGATGTCTTGGTTCTGTTATATTTCTGTTAACAGATTTTTTTTTTTTCTAACAGCTGTGCACTACATAATTAAGAACAAGACAGGCAATAATTTAAAACAAATCCATGATATCCAGCCTGAAGTGCCAAACCACATATGTCATAAAAAAACAGGTTAGCAATATCCTCTTCCATTGTCCTTTTTATTTGGGCTCAAATCAGGGTCCATAATGACTTGCTCCATGATTACATCTGTGTAAGAATAGTATAATTAAATAACACATCCACAGAAAATTTGAATACAAGGGCTGATGATTTTGAATAAGATTGGTCTTGCATTACAGCATCAAATTATCTTGTGTGCTTAGCTATTCGGTAGTGATGATGCTACATAGCAGTCTAACGGAATGTTGGAGTGTGTAAAGCCATGTAAATGTGTATTCTTTTTGTAAATGTGGCCTTGGATTGTGTCTGAATGTTGGTTTGAGCACAGCAGGGAACGTTGCCTGTCAGGCAGGTTACATGTGTGGGGGCTCTTGAGATGCATGAGTTGCTTTGAAGTTGGAAAATTGGGGTTCTAGTGGGTCAGTACACACCAATTCCCACCACCAATTCTAACACCATCCAATACAGATGATGAATAAACAACAGATGTATCGACTGCTATAAAACGCAGATGCTTGGTCCCAGTTGGTCTGTATATCTATTTCCATCCCCTGGTTTTAGAGTGATGCCTTGGCTAGGCGACAGACAGTTAAATATCCTCTTGAGTCAAAAGGATGCAGGTCATGCACACATTAATACCACATGCATGTATACGAAGTAAATGTTCAGCAATGAGTATAATGTTATTGAACAGCCTTGCAATTACAGTAGTAATATACTGCATGGCAAAATAAGGAAGTGATAATTAGATCTTTCAATATGTCAGTATAATACCCAAGTAACTTTGCTGTGTCTGCAATGTTTAAGCAATTCCTAATATATTTTGTTACATAGCTAACTGTGAGTTTTTTAGGGTTACAATAAGACAAAGACACCTTCACTGTTGACATAAGTCCTGCTCTGCACACACAATCAAGATCCTAGACTTCTTCTTACCTTCAGAGAACCTTGTGCTGCACATCAGACTGAGACATTTCACCCTTGTCCAGAGCCCAGTCATCCAAGAACAAATGGAGTGTTTCCTCTGAAAGCACCTCTCTGTTAGGACTTCCCTCACGTGGCGATCTAGCTGGACATTGCAGCTTTCGATCGCATATCTACATGTACAGGGTTGTTTTCCTGACTGATGAGACAGATCTGCTGTGTGGGAAGGTCTGTAGCAGGTATTTTCAGCCAAACAATTTACATCATACATCACAGAGACTTGTGTTCTATGGAGGATGCTCCCTTCTGCTGTTATGGCCACATCACCAAAGATGTGCCCTTCACAATAATTTGCCAAACTGTTATATATTATGACAAGATGACTAACTCTATTAGATCATTGTATGGTTTGTTTTGGACCAACAAAACATATACAGTATGTCATCGTATGAAGAGCCATTTTTCATATTGTCAGTAGTTTGCAATTCCTTACTCAGGGCCTTAAATAAGAGAAAGCGGTTGTTCTTAATCCACATGGACTCAAAGTGAACTATATCCCTAATCCCACTTAAGCCTCACTGTTCTCAGGGACTTTATTGGTCCTTGTTTGTTCCTTGTCTTCATGTCTCAGACAAAATCCTTCTTCCAAAGTGGTAAAGACGCTATTGACATCCTTCCACATCCTACTGTAGCTCTGCCACCATAGACATTAAGCATACAGAAACAAAGAGAAAAATACCACAGAGATTGTTAAACACAGCCACTCAAACATTTAGCAGATTTTCACTTGGTCACAAGCTATGATCATTTCAATAAATTCAATTTTTATTCATGAACATGATCAATATTATTAACACATGACTTTCAGATCTGATACAGACATTGAACAGACTTGGCCACAGTGTTTCATATTTTCAGGTTAACACATCCCTTTGCCTTTAGAAACATGCAGCAAGTAGAGACACCACCCCACTACCACAAATCAACAAGCCTGGTCTGTTCACAATATAGACAGACTAGAGGAAACAATCAGTGGTGAAGGACATCAAACAGAGTGAATGGAATTGCTGATCATGCTGTTGTGACCAGAGCTTTGCCTTGCATCCCAAAAACCAAGAAAAGAAGTATTGGAGCAGTATGTATTGATAGTATTTAGTTTTATACCATATGTTGGAAACTCAGGGCCTGATTTACTAACAGGATTGCGCCCATTTCAGGCGTAAAATAGTGGTCGTAAACATAAAACGGTATTTACTAAGGGAGCGCATTTGAGTAGAGGCGCATATTACAGTATTTCTCTGTTCCTAAAACACATTTTTTCAAAGCATGCCTCGGTTTCTCTTAGCTCTAAACACAAATCCCAAAACCACTCACACAAAATGCAAAACCCTTTATATCTCTTGCAAAATGACACTTTGGTTTCAAAACACTATTATATCACCTCAAAAGGGCATTTTGTTTTCAAACAACAAACACAGACCATTATTTGAGTAGACATTCTAAGCATTGATTGAACACTGATGTGCTCAATGGAAAACACTACTATGAAATGGGAAAACACTAGTATGAAGGCCTTATCAGGAGTATTATGCCTTATCAGGAGTATTATGCCTTTTCATCTCCAGTGTTACTGTACGCTTTCTTCTGTTGTAAAATATTGTAACTGTATAATGTTTTAACTCAAAAATGAAAGAAAAATGTAAAATAATAAAAGGACAAAAAAACTAGACTGCATCCTGTTCTTGCTCAAGACAATATCGACAATTGTTGTGTTGTGAAACATCTGAAAATACAGTTTGATTTGAACATTTGATTGGATTACAATACAGTACAGTAATGTTTCTGTGCTGATAGGACGTAATCAGTTGTGGAAACGTATATGACTTACTTGCACATAGTCATATCATACTGTAATTGTTTGACTCTATCAGATTTTTTGTCAAAAGGCACCCTGTACACCTGCTTCATTCTCGAGATGTTCTGCCTTAGAACATGGTCCACTGTGGCTAGGCTCTTTGTATTGATGTTTAGGAATATGTCTTGGTCATCAATGGTTGCACTTTGTATTTGTTTACGTATACTGTAATTTTACAAATACAGTACAATGTAAAATATTCTACAGTAAAATACAAGAATACTATGCTCCTGATACAGTAAGGCATTCAAACTAGTGTTTTACTGTCATAGTAGTGTTTCTTACCCATTCTCTCTTCTGAATGTCCGGAGAATCGGTGCAACTGAGAAGCGGCTTATGTTTGGTTGAACCCTCTGGCCAGCCTTGCCAGCCTCCTGCATGGTCAAACCCATGTTGACCACATGGTTGAACACATTGGCCTGAATCTCATCAGAGATACAGTAATGGCTCTCCGTCTTGCTCTTCCTCTTCATCATTTTCATCCTCCTCCTCCTCTTACTCTCACTCCTCTGCCCCTCTGATCACCACTCACTTCAATGTTGCCATAAATTGTTCTCCAAACTAGGAGCTAAAGTTTTGATTTCAAATTGCACAACAGCTTTGGAAATGGAAGTTTTGTCATTTGATTAGCAGTGTTTTCTGTTTGAACACAATGAGGTTTTGGCATTGATGAAGCATGCAAAGTAGAGAGGATGGTGTTTAGTGTTTTGAAGAAAATGTGGTTAACAATTGAAAACTGTGTCTAAAGCAGAGAATTGTGTGTTGTGGTTTGAAGAAAGTGCGGTTAACAATTGAAATCTGTGTTTAAAGCAGAGAATTGGTTTAGGGAGTTGGCACTTGGGTTTAGTGTTCAGAGAAACCGAGGCATGTTTTGAAAAAATGTGTTTTAGGAACAGAGAAATACTGTAACGCTTTATGGGTGTGTACCTTCAAACAGGTGGGATGGCATCGAAACGTGGGTGGTAACCTGGGCGTGAAGCGCAATTTAATGGGAGGAGAGAAGGTAAGTGTGCCTAATGATGTATTGCGTGGTATTTACTAAAACTGCCTGGCGAGCGCACGTCTCTGATTTGCGGGCTAATTCTCCGCCTCATAAAAGCACGTCTTAACCAGGAAGTGCATTTCCATTGAGTCTGAAAACGTTGATATGGCAGCAGTTATAAGAGCAAGGCGAAGAAAGAAGGCAGAGACAGCACACAGAAATAATTTTTTCAACTCGTATAACACTTTTTCAGTTAAGCGATCCACAAACCATTAGACCGTACAGGTTAACCAGCCACGCAATACTTCAATTACTGGACCAGATCAGAGACGACATCGAACCCTCAACCTGGCGATCACATTCCATTCCATCAGTTGATAAACTCCTGGCAACATTTGAAAATATTGGCCTCCGGATAATTTCAAACAGTTATAGCATCTGCAGTTGTTGTCTCAGCCTTCACTCAGCCAACTATTCACCCAGGTACTCGACGCATTGCCACGGCGCACTGGTCAATATACATTTCCCCACTACGATAGCTGAAATTAAACTTTTCGAACGTAATTGGAGCCATTGATTGCACCCACATGCAAAGAGTCCCACCTTCAATCCACGAACATTTACCGAAACAGAAAGCACACATATTCAATGAATGTCCAGGTCATATGTGATGCCAACATGACCATTACTAACGTGGTAGCCAAATACCCTAGATCTGTCCATGACAGTTTTATCTTCACTTATTTATTGTAGTGAACCCATGTCACTTTAGAGTTTATTAATCTGGCCATGTACACATCTATATTGTTATAATAGACAGTTTATGCATTAATGCCACCAATAGCATATTCTTTATAATCGTGTTCTTTTAAACATTTGGGCAGAACAACAACATAACATTGAATCAGGTTCAGTGATTGAGCGAACGTGAATCAATATATCTATCTCCTCCAATATATCTATCTCCATGGTGGCAGTAAATTGCGTCTTTTAACGGTGCGCTAAATAATGATTGCCCAGCGCGGATCTGGTTTGATAAATACCATGGAAAATGCGGGAAACACCGTGCGTTAATGTGCACCTGGCAAAGGCGCAGATTAAGCTGCGGTCGCAATTTTAGTAAATCAGGCCCTCAGTCTTGGATTTGTCATGATCCAGGTTTAACCCTTTGGGCGGCAGAGGTTTTTCTCTGAAATGTTCCGATTTGACATCTTAATTTCAAAAGGCCATAACTTAGAAATTATAATAGATAGAGACTTTCTGTAAATTAGAGAAATGTTTAGTATGACCTAAAGTTTATGTGGAGACTAGATTTACCCATCTAATTAGCATATTACGACGTCATAGGGTGGCGGCCATCTTGGATTATAGAATTTTCACGAAATGACACATACAGCCGCGGAAAAAATTAAGAGACCACTTCAAAATTATCAGTTTCTCTGGTTTTACTATTTATTGGTATGTGTTAAAGTAAAATGTACATTTTAGTTTTATTCTATAACCTACTGGCAACATTCCTACCACATTTCAAATAAAAATATTGTCATTTAGATAATTTATTTGCAGAAAAATGACAATTGGTCAAAATAGCAAAAAAGATGCAGTGTCTTCAGATCTCGAATAATGCAAAGAAAACAAGCTCATATTCATTTTTAAACTACACAATACTAATGCTTTAACTTAGGAAGAGTTCAGAAATCAATATTTGGTGGAATAACCTTGATTTAAAATCACAACTTTCATGTGTCTTGGCATGCTCTCCACCAGTCTTTCACATTGCCGTTGGGTGACTTTATGCTAATCCTGGCGCAAGAATTCAAGCAGCTCGGCTTCTTTTCATGGCTTGTGACCATCCATCTTCCTCTTGATCACATTTCAGAGTTTTTTTATGGGATTCAGGTCTCGAAATTGGGCTGGCCATGACAGGGTCCTGATCTGGTGATACTCCATCCACACCAGTGGCGGTTGGTGGTTTTTAAAGTGAGGGAGGAAGAACTGTGCGCCTGGTTGCCATTGGCCTGCTTATTCCGTTGGTGGCATAAGTATGTGAGATACAAGTTGTTTCAGGGTGTTTTTGTGGCCTACAGTACTACAAAATAGCAGGCAGAGATACAATTGATACAAAGCCACCAGTGTGGCACCATTGTACTTAAAAAGCTGGTGGGCAGCATGTCTTTGGACTAGACAAGGCCAGATGAAAGAATGCAAAGCCAATAAGTCAAATCAGGCCTACTCTTGATTTGAAAAACTAAATTCTAAATTTTGAGCCTACCATTTGGCCTATTTTCCCCCTTAATTACTAAAGCTATTAAGGTTATTATTTGACTAATTTAATTTTCATCTTAAATTGTTTACAGTTTTTCACTGTTGCTAAAACCCGTTTTTCAAAACAGTAACGTCTTTCTCAAAACTGCACACAGAAAATTGAAAACCTCACACACAAAATGCTAAACCTGACACTCCCTTTGCAAGATGACTCTTTGCTATCAAATCTCTTAACTGTTCACAAAATGGAACTCGTGTTTTCATTTGGTACACACAGCCATATTTTCAAAACACACACACATACATTCATTTAGTACACACAACTAAGCATTAGCTGCACACTACCAAGCATTTACAGCACACAGAAGTGCAAAATTGAAAACACAATCATCGAAACACACCATATGAATGACAATGACTCATTGAGCCCTTTCTCCTTTTGTAAAATGTATCAGTGTAGGCCTAAATTTTTCATAGTCAAACATAAAACAGCAATACCGTTGTTCTCACAAACCATATTTACAATTTTAGTCTCCTGTTCCACCAGATTGTATTGACATAAAATTGTATACAAAATGCTTATAGTTTTTCTCAATTGCTTACACACATTTTTTGAATGCATGCCTCGTTCTCAAAACTCTAAACACAAATTGCAAAGCAACTAACTGAAAATGCAAAACCCTTTATATCTCCTGGAAAATGCTACTTTGCTTTCAAAAAATATTGAAAGTGTGTTTTCTTCCTCCACAGTGTGGTTCTCTTTCAGTCCTGCAAAATACAAATACTGTGAGCACACTACGTATATTATATTGATATGCAGTATTACAGTACACAAGGCAAACAGATTTCGTACTTGTTCTCCATCCTGAAGGTTCTAATGAAAAACCATGAAAACATGGTCTACCACAGCGGCCCAAATCTCATTAGAGATGACCATTCTCCTTCTTCTTTCTCCTGATCCTCCTCCTTCTTCACCTTGTCCTCATTCTGTTCCTCCTCCTTGTCCTCCTCTTCCTTCTCTCTGTCCTCCTACTCTTCAACCTCCTACTCCTCCTCCTTCTTGTCCTCCTCTTCTTCCTCCTCTCACTCTTACCCCTCTCCTTCTCTGGTTGTGGATCTTTTCAAAGTTTTCAATAGTTTATCCAACAAAACAGAGGCTCAAGACACTTTAATGGTGCAGTCCTCACTGCAAATTGGTCAAAAGACCTGAAAGTTTAGAGATTTGACTATTTGTGGTTTGCAGGTTGATGCTTTGAGATTTTACTTGAAAATTGTGTGCAACAACAGAACTTTGTGTACACTGTTTTGACAACAACGTGATGTGTAATTGACATCAGTGTGTTCACAAGGAAAATCGGACTCTAATGTAGATAAGGGAATCTTAAGTATTTCCCACTTGGGGCGAGCGATTGATACATGACGTGAAGGTTGTGCAGATTGTGCCGAATTTTCGCTTTATACTTTTTAACAATAGTGAAAAACTGTAAAAAAAACACAAGACCAAAAGTGATGCCATTTAAAATGCATCATTCTCTGAATCATTCACTAACATCCTTTCCACAATATTAAACAACAAGTAACAAAGGCAACAAGTAAGAGAACATTATTTCAGAACTATTAACATTAACATCAGATTATGCCAGATTATTACAGCTATCACTCAAAGTAGCCTAGTATGAGGCCAATGCCCAAATTACAAGTAGGCTAATTAGAGATACGAAACACATCACGTTCTGAAACATTCATTAACAATTTCCATTCAGAATTCCACGTGAACAGTCAGACTAACATAGGCATATGAACGATTTAAACAAAACACAACTGTACAGCCGATTGTTTTTTTATGGTACCAGTGAGCTATAAGTATTTCGCCTAACAGTTAGCATTATACGGCAGCGGTTTTACCATTGGGTTTAGTGACTTGGATTTTTGAAACAGGTTTCCCCGTTGTTTTGATACTAACCTTTTCTCTGTAGCTCAATGAATGAAATGGTTTGTTCAATAAAACATGAACAATACCTTCGTTCTCCATTGCACGTCCTCTTTATTTGCAATCTTTCTACAACAATCTTTAAGGGTGACATGTTATCGATATCCTTCTGCAGCAGAATGGTTGAAGAGGGATACTTCTTTCGGTATTAATGTCGAATCCCCTCCCTCCAACGCCAAATCCGTTGTTTATTGGTTAAGCGATGTTGGCGCAGACTCAGACGCTAGGGAGGTCTTTCCTCCCCTGGGCAATGTAAGTCAATGAGCCCCAAGAACCGCCAGTATCAGAGACAGATTCCATTGATTTCAATGGGAGCCAAAGGGAGGACGTCCTCCGTGCAGTAATTTCTTGTTACGATAGGGGGAGCTAATGTTATTTTAACTCAGGGAAACAAATTATAATATGCATAGTATTAAATACTGATATCAAACTGCATTTTTAAAGGAGTTTAGTCAGTTCAATTCCAAAAATACATTCTCAAAAGGTTTGGGGAGGTTCTTCCTCCGTTTCCTCAATGGAAGAACCTCCTCTGATCCACACCTTTACTGGCCTGGCTGTGTGGCATGGAGCATTGCCCTGCTGGAAAAAACACTTCTCAGAGTTGGGGAACATTGTCAGAGCAAAAGGAAGCAAGTTTTTCTTCCGGGACAACGTTGTACTTTGCCTGGCTGAGGTTTGTAAAAGACCATAAGGATTGAACCAAAGCGGACTGGAGGGTCTCCTAGTTCGTCATCTCTGATGAGTCCAATTATCAGCTTTGCCCAACACATGGTCGTCTGATGGTTAGACGGAGACCTGGAGAGGCCTACAAGCCACAGAGTCTTGCACCTACTGTGAAATTGGACTCATCAGAGAAGACGAACTAGGAGACCCTCCAGTCGGCTTTGGTTCAATCCTTATGGTCTTTTACAAACCTCAGCCAGGCAAAGTACAACGTTGTCCCAGAAGAAAAACTTGCTTCCTTTTGCTCTGACAATGTTCCCCAACTCTGAGAAGTGTTTTTTCCAGCAGGGCAATGCTCCATGCCACACAGCCAGGCCAGTAAAGGTGTGGATGGAGTATCACCAGATCAGGACCCTGTCATGGCCAGCCCAATTTCGAGACCTGAATCCCATAAAAAAACTCTGAAATGTGATCAAGAGGAAGATGGATGGTCACAAGCCATGAAAAGAAGCCGAGCTGCTTGAATTCTTGCGCCAGGATTAGCATAAAGTCACCCAACGGCAATGTGAAAGACTGATGGAGAGCATGCCAAGACACATGAAAGTTGTGATTTTAAATCAAGGTTATTCCACCAAATATTGATTCCTGAACTCTTCCTAAGTTAAAGCATTAGTATTGTGTAGTTTAAAAATGAATATGAGCTTGTTTTCTTTGCATTATTCGAGATCTGAAGACACTGCATCTTTTTTGCTATTTTGACCAATTGTCATTTTTCTGCAAATAAATTATCTAAATGACAATATTTTTATTTGAAATGTGGTAGGAATGTTGCCAGTAGGTTATAGAATAAAACTAAAATGTACATTTTACTTTAACAAATACCAATAAATAGTAAAACCAGAGAAACTGATAATTTTGAAGTGGTCTCTTAATTTTTTCCGCGGCTGTATTTGAATGGTAAAATGTATTAGTTTCCACTTCCAAAATGGTCCTCACCTTGTACATGTTATAAACCACAATACTGAATACTCTGGTAAATAGTAAATAGCAAACATATCTATCTAAATAATAAAGATTATTTAATAATTATGAGCAATAAATGGCAGAAACAAACCAATGTATTTAGGCTATGTGCATGAATGTATGCAGGAAGCATAGGTTGTTCTTTTGCTAAAAAGATTTCCATTTATTATGTAGGCACTCAGATTCCATGTGGAGCAAATATAGCCCTATATTACTTTTATGACAAACAAACAAAAATTAGACAAGACCCGTTTAGTTTGAAAGCTCACTCGCCGCGGCAAGGCACAGCTCATGAGTGATGTGACGAGACAAGATGACAGACAACGTTAGTATTTTTTGATAAACATCGTCATTATTCGTCACGTATGCAAAAGCCTGCATTCATGTCTTGATCAGGCAGCGCACTACGACTACGCTCGGCCCCTCTCCCCCGTGACACACGGCTCCTGCTGCGAGCAACACCGCGCCGACCTCTGCCTCCAACATGCCGGGCCGAGGGGCTCGGACTACCGTCATTTTCCATCCCCACCCTTTGCCTACGTTGCCCATTTCCTCTCCTCTGCACACTTCTCCCCCGTCTAACAACACCACCAGTGACAGGCAAAGACTGAACCACATTTGTGTCCCCAACATTACGGAGAGGAACGCGACCTGAAGTAAAGGTAGCAACATGGTTATCATGGTCAGAAGACCGGGGAGCTAGGTGACTAACGCGGTAAAATGACCGGACCGCAACAGCTGCCCCAGGCTCATTACCTTCACCGACACCTTCCACACTAACACCCCGACCCCGTGAAACATCGCCATCCCCACTGACATCGGATACACCACTATCTACTGTATGGGGAACATGGCAAGAAGTTGTTTGTTGTGCTTGGTGGACACTCGCACTTTCCCCGGCTGCACTACCGTCGCACTGATTCACCCCGCTTCTTCGCCTCAGTTTTATATATAAACATGACGTAATTCCTGGTGTAGACTGAAGTACAACATGTTCTGCCACTTGTGGATGGGAGTAGAAACGGAGTTTGACACCCTATTTGAAAAAAAACGACCGTTTTATTCAGTGCGGCATCTTGTCGACAAAAGTCGACTGTGGCGCCCAGAGGGTTAATCTTTTACAATGATGGCCATCATTGTGAGACAGAGCTTGAAGTCCAACTCGCCCAGAGCTTCACCTCAAGATAATCTGCCTATCCCTTGTGAGATAGTGAGTTTTATACACTGATATTTATACACTGATATATTCAAATAGGCTATTAGGACAAGGCCCCTTTGTCTCGACCTGGAGGGGGAAGGTGAGAGCAATATCACACCTCTCTCCCAGGTCAAGACCAAGTATATTCACCCATCTCAAATGACCGGTCCCTTCAGTATGGTACCTCCCGTTTACAATGCATGAGAGGTTGGCAATCTCCAGTTGTACAGATGGCTGATCACACAGCTGTTCTACAGGATGCAGTGGACAGAAACCACGTGTGGCTGAAGGCTCGTCCTTCAAATAAAGAATTTGTGGCTGGGTTAGGTTAAACATCCTTAGGTTCAACATCCTCAACCGCAGTGATAGTATAGGCTATTTATGACAGTGCGGTCATATAGGTTTAGTCAGAGTTTTTTTTTTTTTCTGTTTGCCGACGATTCCCGGGACACTGAAACACCGGGGTGCACGAAATTTGGTGGGCATGTAGCCCCACTAGATTAGCGTGGAACCATTGATTTTCGTTTTGATCCGTTGCACCCCCGTTGGACTGGACCCGTTTTAAAGAGGGTGGGGCGATTCAATTTTCTGTGAATAAGTCGAAAACCGTAGGGCCTAGGAGGACCACATTTGTTTTGTATGTTGGTCTTGAGAGGCCACGTCAACCATTCCACTACCACTTATTTCATGTATAGCGCCACCTAGTTACAAATGAAAAAGCAAAAATGGAGTGTTGTAAAAAATGTTAATTGTGTTATTGTCTTGTAAAATGACAAGGTCAGAACTGCATGAAATCGGAGGTGTGGGATCATTCTGATTGCACGTTAAGTTTCGTGGAATTCCGTTCACGGGGGGCATGCAATACATTGATTTATATGGTTATACACCAACTGGCCTGTAGGTGGCGCGACACAGTTTTCTTCGAATATCCCGAGAACCGTAGGGCATAGGATGGCCGTTTTGTTCTTGTATGTTTGTGTTAAGGGGCCATGTCAACCCATACCATAACCAGTCATTACATGTATAGCGCCACCTAGTTAAATATTAAAAAGCAAAAATTAGGTGTTTTAATCGCATATATGTCAAAGTGCTCGAAAAATTACCAAATTTGCCAGGGACATCAAGCCTGTAACCGTCCATCTTCGGTATAGTTTTTGTCCATGGATGGAGCAAAATGGCTCTGTAGCACCTCCTAGAACATTGCAAAAACCCCTGCGCATTGGGGTTATTTTGGCGTAGCTTGACGGAATTCGGTACACGTCTTCATCATGCTTGGACGCACCAAAAAGTCTCTTGACGCCATGGTGGCAGGTCCACAGGAAGTCGGCCATTTTGAGTGGAAGATGCGTTTTGACGGCGTTTGCCACCTCGTATCTGATCGAACTCCTCCGACAGATGTAATGGTAACGCCTTGACGCCTGCACATTGGGGTTATTTTGGCGTAGCTTAACGGAATTCGGTACACGTCTTCATCATGCTTGGACGCACCAAAAAGTCTCTTGACGCCATGTTGGCAGGTCCACAGGAAGTCGGCCATTTTGAGTGGAAAATGCGTTTTGACGGCGTTTGCCACCTCGTATCTGATTGAACTCCTCCTACAGATTTAATGGTAATGCCTTCAAACGTGGTCAGGTTCGGCGGGCATATTTTGTAACGCTTTGCGTTACGTCTAATTAGTGATCCTGCTACACAGCTATCAACAGTATATTAGATTGACACATCACAAACATCATGAGGTCTCTGCAGCTCAACAACATTGTTGTAGTTTTTGACCAGGCATGTTTGCCAAAGCTGCTGAAATAACATGAAGACACCAGGGGCTATTCAAGAACAGACACCAGGGGCTATTCATCCTTAGAATGTAGGATCTGTTCAACTGTAGCTTTTTGGCAATGATTGGAAAATGGTTTTCAGATGCAGGTCTAAGAGAGACTGCACAGACGGAGGAGTGATTACTCAATCTCAGGGGATAGTGATGGTCACAGGTATAATCGAGCAGTAAGACTCCACAAACTGCTCTATGAGGCTAGCATGGAAAGGTTTTCATTCATGGTTTGAACAGAATCATCAGAAAGATTTGTTTCTGAACATTATTCTGGCAAGACTGCAAGCAGTCAATAACCTGTGTGAAGAAATATAACAGAACATTTTTCAAATTTGAAGCATGTTACGTAAATGCATACAATGGCCATGATGAAGACTAAAGGCTATTTCTTAGATCATTATCAATACTAGTAGGCATACGAAACATTTCATAGCTAAATTGGGAGATAAATAAAAGTCTATAGCGTAATGGTGTTCTTCTAAAGCATTTTTTCATTTAGGCTAGCCATTTTTAATGTTTTATATAATACAATTTGAAATTCACAATAAAGGTTATTCAGTTCAATCTAGCTGAGATGGTGTAAAATACAAATCAAATGTATTTCTCATAAATAGTAACAGTTCAAACTGACTGATCGGTGTGCCCAGCTAGTTTATGGGTGGTGCTGGTGGGGTTTAGATGGCTTGCAGTCTATCCAAACATATTTCAGTAGAGGAAAGAAAATTAAAATGAAACAGAAGGATGGGGGTAATTCTCTTAAAAAATGTCCAAGCTTGTTTTTCCTTTTCCTCTCTGAACTTGGCTTTGAGCTCAGAGTTGCACTGTAGGTCAATGAGTTCCATTTGCAACACACTGGGGGCATTTTGCACGTCGAAGGAGAAGGGATCTGCAGACATTTGGAATGTGGCACTGTGTGTTTTGAAGTCAATGGCATCAACATTTCTTCTCAGACAGCTGGGCTTTCCATAACATCAGTTTGGTGGAGAATACTTTGACATTTTCAAAAGCTGCATTAACAAGCTGGCATGGGCGCTGCAACTTTAGATTGAGTTCGTTCAGCTCCTGGGTGATGTCAACCAGGAGAGTTCGGTCCATCAGCCAGAAAGATCCATCCTGCCCTGATCCATGAAGGTCTGCACCTCTCTTCTCAGCTCAAAAAAACTTTTCAGGACATTCCCCCAGCTGAGCCAAAGTACCTCTGTGAAGAACAGAACATCGCCATATCCTGCATAGATCTCCTCCAAAATGGCATGGAACTGGCGGTGCTGTAAGCCCCTGGATCTAATTTATGCGTTTGACAATGACAGACATCACATTCTCAAACGTCATGCATTTGCTGCACAGTACCTTCTAATGGATGGAACAGATGATACTTGCAACTTCTAGCATGTCATTTTTTAGAAACTGAACATCTTTCCCGCTTTGGCAATCATTTTACTCTACACAAAACAAGCTTTCACTGCTGCATTGGCTTCCTTGCTTGCCTTCTTGAAAAAGGTTTTGTTGTATGGAAAGCCCTTTCTTTAGCTGTGCAGCAGGTTTGCTTGTCTCCTCTCCCTGGTATTTACAGTACTCCTCTGCATGCTAAATTGAATAATGCCACTCCAAGTTATTCCCTTTCAACACGGCAATCTCTTTGCAGATGAGGTATGTGGCATTGCCCCTGAACTCAACAAAAAAAGAATCCATCTCCCACTTCTCCTGAAATTGTTTGTCCTTGTCATCAACTTTTATTCTGGCTTTCGACACAGCATATTGACCTCTCAACAAAAGACGCCCCCAGCTTGTCACATGTCAATCAGTCTGTGATTAGCCGCATAAACACCTGTGAATTGGTCACTTAGCTTTCAAATACAGTGGTAACATCACAACAAAGTGGCCGAAGTGTGCCGGTAGCTGCTTGCATTAAGTTCAAGTCACTTATGCTTGCCTACATAGTGCTTGCTGGTTCTGCTTCCACCTACGTTGTCTGGCACTGCCGCCTGTGCAAGCACGGCAATCCAGACTATTCTCAGTTCAGACAGGAAACTCTCAGAGTAAGTAAAAGATTTTATTAATGTAAGTACAAGGTAGTATGTTTGGTCATGGCGCCCTAGATCTGCTCAAGCTGCTGCTGCAAGATAAAGTTGCACATTGCAACTGCTGCAGCAAGATAAAGCTGCACATTGCAACTGCTGCTTAAACACAATTTACACTGTAAATTACTGCCACAATAAATACAAGCAGGATTTAACGAAAACCCCCTTTAACTATAAGCAGATCTAGACAGGTGGAGCTGGGGAGGAGGAGGGAGCAAATAAGCGGCGTCACTCAGACTGAGTGAGCCTGGAGACCGGAGGATTTAAACTAGCGCGGGCGTATGAGAGCGAAGGTGATTGGATAGGTTGTGTTGTCACTAATTAGGGGCGTCTCTCCCGTTTCCTGTATGAACTTGGTCATTTCAGACAGGAAACTCTCAGAGTAAGTAAAAGATTTTATTAATGTAAGTACAAGGTAGTATGTTTGGTCATGGCGCCCTAGATCTGCTCAAGCTGCTGCTGCAAGATAAAGTTGCACATTGCAACTGCTGCAGCAAGATAAAGCTGCACATTGCAACTGCTGCTTGAACACAATTTACACTGTAAATTACTGCCACAATAAATACAAGCAGGATTTAACGAAAACCCCAACATAGCAGATGGACGCCAGACATGTGTGCTGCTGCAACATGTTTCAGTTTCAGTGACCTATAAATGAAACCCAGCCTTGGTGAAAGCATGGGCGAGCTAAGTGAACTAAAATACCAGTGTCGATAACTAGTGACAATGTGTGTACCTCAGGTCGAAGACGGAGGTTGCTAATGACCTACCAGTGAATGTGATAAATAGAAAGAAGAATAGAATAAGAGAATGCCTGAACGATGACACACTTGGTCATTTCAGACAGGAACTCTCAGAATAAGTAACAGATTTTAATAATGTAAATACAAGGTAGTATGTTTGGTCATGGCGCCCTAGATCTGCTCAAGCTGCTGATGCAAGATAAAGCTGCACATTGCAACTGCTGCAGCAAGATTAAGCAGCAGCTTGAACACAATTTACACTGTAAATTGCTGCCACGATAAATACAAGCAGGATTTAACGAAAACCCCGACATGGCAGATGGACGCCAGACATGTGTGCTGCCGCAACATGTTTCAGTTTCAGTGACCTATAAATGAAACCCAGCCTTGGTGAAAGCATGGGCAAGCTAAGTGAACTAAAATACCAGTGTCGATAACTAGTGACAATGTGTGTACCTCAGGTCGAAGACGGAGGTTGCTAATGACCTACCAGTGACTGTGATAAATAGAAAGAAGAATAGAATAAGAATGCCTGAACAATGACAGCAGGCTGGAGTGACGCCCCCCAAGAGCAACAATGTGAAGAATAAACAACAGGTTAAGGGGTCCCAGCACCACCTGAGCATTACTCATAAGCTTTTGGCCATTGACAATGTCTTTGGCGTTAGGTCTGACATATTCAATTCAATTCAATTCAATTTAATTTGCATAGCGCCATAATAATACAATTGCCTCTAGGCGCTTAACAGGGCCCAGCCTGAACCCCCTTAGTGCATGCACAACGGCAACAGGGGCAAGAAAAAACTCCCTGTTGGGCAGGAAGAAACCTTAAGCAGAACCACGGCACATAAGGGGGGACCCATCTGCTTAAGGTCGGCCGGGTGGAGACATGAAGGTAGACGGGGAAGGGTTGTGTTCATAAGCTGAGATGACCAGCGGCCCATTCTTTAAGGGTGGCAGCCGGTACTTTAGGCGCAGCACTGTGGCAGCTCCGATCCTGAAGGAATGAGGCGTGTATGCTTTAGGATCCAAGCCGCAGCTGGCAAATGGACTCCAGCTTTTGAAGACCAGGCTCTGGTCATGGGCTTGCAGTCCAGTGTGAGGAACAGGGGCTCATCGGGGCAGCAGAACATCGGGAGGCGCGATATGGAAGATAAGGGACAGAAATCATTGTTAGAGGCAGAAATAATGATAGGCACACCCTTGCAAAATGTATCAGTTTGAGTTTTAAAATTAGAGTGAGTGGTCGTGATCTAGTAAGAGATCGGACATGGTAAGGTCCGAAGTGGGATTGAAAGCCCAACGTAACTTACAGCGAGAATTGCGTGTATTTCGTGGACTCCATAGCAACAGATGGGAAAGCAATGCAAAATCTGAAAGCTTCCGAGGCTTTATCAAGCTACCATTGTAGTGGTGTAGTACTCCACTCTTGCGTTGTGATTTTGATGGCACCCAGCCCTTTATTCATGCTTTGACAGGTTTAATGAACCCAGAGTAAGCGATCACACACAGTATCTTCCGAATGACAGCCTCTCCCAGCCAGGGAAAATGCAGACTGAGTATATATTATTACAATATTGAGAAAACAAAGTACACACGAATTACAACAAATACATCGGGACACATCGGAACCTCTCTCATTGCGTCAGTTGATGCATGACGCATGGTTACTGGTCTAGCTAACCAGCAACGTTGAATAGAAAGCTCTTATACGAATACCTCAACTACAATATACTACTTAACATGGTAATGAGAGTTGGTTACATGCCGGGCCCATACGCATCAGCTGGGGTATCATCTATGACAACGACTGTTCTATGACTGACATCATTCACGTCGCATGGGTCCGCCCATAGTGCCTCACTACCCCTAGTGCCTAGCGCAACGGTAAAATACAAACATCTCGCGAACTATGAATTCAAATCTTCAAAATCAAGGATGCACAGGTTCACGACATGAGTAGCTACAAGCGAAATCTCACACTAACGTAAATACCGTCAGGGAGATACGCCTTAGACGGACACTCTGACACACAGAGATTCCTGGATTAATAGATAGATGCACAATGAAGGAGTTTATAATCGGAATGTTTAACAGCGTGAAAGCAGCACAGAAGGAGGTGAAGTGAGACTAAGCAGTCATAAGAATTCAGTGTGATTTGGCCATTCCCAACCTCATATAGTGTGCAGCTGAAAAGAGAAACGGCGGACTGAAGACTGAATCATTCCCCTATACGAAGTAATTTATCCTCGGGAAGGGAAGCCCGCATATCACGCTACCCAACAGAACAGTGGTGGACGAAGTACACTAACTACGTACTTAAGTGAAGTATAGATACCTGGTGTAAAATATTACTCCAGTAAAGTAGAAGTATGCACTTTGAATTCCACTTAGGTAGAAGTATAAAAGTATTTGCCTTCAAATACTTAAGTATTAAAAGTAAAAGTACCTTAATGAATTATGGTTTTAATGGCCTTTTATCATTTCCACATCAAAGCTCGGGCTCAACCAACTGATATAAGATTAAAATACTAATGCCAATCTTTAAATAGTGTCTTACATTTGTCTATTTAAAGTGTATAAGCACAACATTGAAGCTATCTATTGCAATTAGGTAAGACAAAGTGGTTATGAAATAGAAGAGAACAATTATTTAATTTTACATTTATTTTTAACTTAGTTGCACATTTAGTTATAAAAATGTGGAGCTAAACATAAGCTCATTTACTATATCACATCTGTCTGTCTGTGTTACCCTTAAACTCATAAGTCCTGATTCATGTTTGAATAACAAATACCATTACAGGAACTAGTTCCACAAAATCAGAGACTGCATCTGGTGTTGTAATAGTTTGTGCTGAAGACTAGTAATAGCAGTGATATTCCCTACACAACTGTACGAAACAACAACACTTGACCTAGTTATACTAGTTTGTGCTGAAGACTAGTGTTAGCAGTGATATTCCCTACACAAGCCTAGGTACAAAACAAACACTTGACCTCAGATCAAACGTGAAGAAAAAATGTCATTAGAGGAACTAGTCTTTCCATACATTGCACAACTACAGAGCATACCAGTCTGCACCGAAGGCTGTAAAGAGTATGTAGAGATACCTTTACCGAGGGAGTTTGCCAAGAACTGCATGATAAAGTTTGCGACATCTTGTGCCTTTATAAAAGGCAAGCATTTTTAAATGTGAGCCTGAGCAAAACTCCGTTGATTGTGTATGTTTCTTCCATCATTTATGTAGCGTTACTGAGCATAACAGCCTCAAAATGCTGCAGAATTCAACGTAGCTCACGCTCAACGGACGAACGAGCTGTAATATAACTTGCATGTGTTATGCCAACAAATTTCAGCAGACACAACTCAAACCCCTCATTTGGCTTTCAACTTGTTATTGACAGTAATCTCAACCATTTCCGCGATTTAACATCGTTAAGTGGAAGAGCTAAGTTAACAATACTTAATTGATCAAGTATCAAGCCAGAGTGAGAAGCCTGATGTTCGCGCATGCGCATTTGCGAAGCATGGTAAACATGACAAAAGTTCCTGTTACAAGGTTGGATAAAGCATGTAAACCTAATTCATGTAGTCCATTATCATTCTTGTTATCAGTATCATTAATCATTTGTCATCATGATTAATTTCCTGCTGATAGTAATGTTAGATAGTGCATGTAGAAATTAGGCTACTGGTTGTAGCTGTATTGTTATTTGTGAATTGCTGCAGGAATTCATCTTTGTCATTAAAGTAACCTTACATTGAGGAGAGTATTTCTTCAGGCACAACAAATCTTAACAAGATTGACATCATTACCTGCGATTATCTGGCTGCGAAGCTCGTGTGTAATGGCTGCTGCAGAAGGAATGAAAGCTTCCGAGGCGGCCATTTGGCACAGCAGACGCATAGGCCCTGCGAGGCTAGATGCCCGCTGGTTTCCGGAAGCGGCATTAACTCTTGGAGCCGCTGCGGTCGCGGGGACTGAAGTGCTTTCCAGGGTGGAGATGCGGATACGTTGCGATTTAAGACATACAGCTCCGCTTCAGTTTGCCAATCCATTGAAATACACAGTCCTTCGAATATCTAAACGTATCCAAATCACGATTCTTAACCATCGATGAGGAAAAGGTCTTACAGTGTGGAGGCTATCCTATAAGCCTCTGTGTGGACGGCAAGAGTTCTTAACGCGTAGCAAATCTTTGTCCGAGCATGAGCTCTCTTTGCGTGGTGTTCCCGTTAAATATAAGATACAGAAGTGTACATAATTAGTCCTTTTTACCAGGTGCTGTTTGCATATCAAAACATGTCGTTGTCTATTTCTTGAAAAAAAAAATGCAGCTTAGCTTGACTGTTCTCTCCCTTGTACGTCGCTTTGTACATAAGCGTCTGCTAAATGACTAAATGTTAATGTAAATGTAACCTACGACTCACTTGCATTAACACAAAGCAGTGCACGCCAGCAGCGCTGCCTCAGTTGTGCTTGGTGTGTTTCAACAAGAAAGAGCGAGGTTGCAGGCCATGTTTCGCCTTTATTGATATCAAGTGGCGGCCCGCATGATATCGATTGGGGGGGCTGTTTCAGGCCTGCGGGTGTAAAGAATTTTCTGTGGCAATTTGAGTGGAACTTTAGGAGATGTGAGAGAACATAGCCAAGTATAAACATATAAAATTAACTTGTCAGTGTCAGTTGCAGCGCACCTTATGGGTGGAATTTCAAGAAATTTGGCATGCATACTGATGCAGGATGTCAAAAAAGGGCCATGGATTTTGGCCATGGAGTCATGGATGGTCTGAATATTATGTAGACCAAATTTTGTGATGGTCTGATGAGTGGCCTCAAATTTGAACAGCTGGAAAAGTTTGGGTTCATAAGCAATCTGAGGAAAAAAGTTTTGTTGAAGTTTTGTTCCAACCCATGCCGATTCCAAGCTATGACCCAACACATAAATGTGCTTTTTACAGCCCCCCCGTTGTGGCAGGTTTGTTTCATATTTGATACATAGCTTCTATTTGCCATTATGAATGAGCCTATGAAGTTTCATGAAGATCGGCCATGTATACTATACGGCAAATATTGACTGCTTAAAAGTGACTGGCTGTTGGCAACTATTTTGATGAGCGAGTCAATTGGCACTTCATTTGAGGCACTTCATTCAGTATAATTATTAGCACATTGCAGTGCAAATTTTGACTTGGATGCAGAGAATAATTCAAGTGTTCCAATTTAGGTTACATTTGAACCTTTACATCAGAAGATACTGGCCTCAAATTTGGTTGACGCACTATGAAGCAATTTGAAAACAAATAAAAAATCCCTGAACAACTTTACACCAACATGGTCTGTACATGATGTACGCCTAATGTACGGTGTTCATTTTAGGACATTGTCAGATCTCATCTCAATTGTCATTCTCACTTGGTCAATTGTCAATTTCACTTGGTGAATTGTCATTCTCACTTGGTCAACTCTCATCCTCACATGGCATTTTGTCAATTCTCATCCTCACATGGCATTTTGTCAGTTCTCATTCTCACATGGCATTTTGTCAATTCTCATCCTCACATGGCATTTTGTCAGAAAAAAAGTTGTCAGTCAGAGCCACATGGGGAGGTTGTTGACTAGCTTTCTGCAGCTTTTACAATGAATACCGCTGTGGTGTTTATGTTAACTGGTACAGCAAGGACTTTTGATACAATACGAAATAGTTGTTTTCTGCAAGCTAGTTCACTTGTGTAAAGTAAACCCATATTTAATCCTCCGGTTGCCATGGATACTACAAAGAAACTTTCCTGAAGAGTCTGTTCATCAACACAAGGCGCGACGATAGGAACAACCCTTCAGCCAGTACAGTGGTAAGTTGACCCTTGCATCCTTAATAATACAAATTACAAAAAAAGCATCGTTAGAAAGTGAAGTATTGCATTTGACATGTTACAGTTTTTCACTGTTGCTAAAACCCATTTTTCAAAACAATAGCGGCTTTCTCAAAACTGCACACAGAAAACTGAAAACCTCACACACAAAATGCTAAACCTGACACTCCCTTTGCAAGATGACTCTTTGCTATCAAATCTCTTAACTGTTCACAAAATGAAACTCGTGTTTTCATTTGGTACACACAGCCATATTTTCAAAACACACACACATACATTCATTTAGTACACACAACTAAGCATTTGCTGCACACTACCAAGCATTTACAGCACACAGAAGTGCAAAATTGAAAACACAATCATCGAAACACACCATATGAATGACAATGACTCATTGAGCCATTTCTACTTTTGTAAAATGTATCAGTGTAGGCCTACATTTTTCATAGTCAAACATAAAACAGCAATACCGTTGTTCTCACAAACCATATTTACAATTTCAGTCTCCTGTTCCACCAAACACTAGATTGTATTGACATAATATTGTATACAAAATGCTTACAGTTTTTCTCAATTGCTTACACACATTTTTTTAAAGCATGCCTCGTTTTCTCAAAACTCTGAACACAAATCCAAAAACAACTAACAAAAAATGCAAAACCCTTTATATCTCCTGGAAAATGCTACTTTGATTTAAAAAAATATTGAAAGTGTGTTTTTTTCCTCCACAGTGTGGTTCTCTTTCAGTCCTGCAAAATACAAATACTGTGAGCACACTGTATTCTATTACAGTTCACAAGGCAAACAGATTTCGTACTTGTTCTCCATCCTGAAGGTTCTAATGAAAAACCATGAAAACATGGTCTACCACAGCGGCCCAAATCTCAGAGATTACCATTCTCCTTCTTCTTTCTCCTCCTCCTCCTTCTTCACCTTGTCCTCATTCTCTTCCTCCTCCGTGTCCTCCTCTTCCTTCTCTCTGTCTTCCTACTCCTCAACCTCCTCCTCCTCCTCCTTCTTGTCCTCCTCTTCCTCCTCCTCTCACTCTTACCCCTCTCCTTCTCTGGTTGTCGATCTTTTCAAAGTTTTCAATAGTTTACCAAACAAAACAGAGGCTCAAGACACTTTTATGGTGCAGTCCTCACTGCAAATTGTTCAAAAGACCTGAAAGTTTAGAGATTTGACTATTTGTGTCTTGCAGGTTGATGCTTTGAAATTTTACTTGAGAAGTGTGGGCAACAACAGAACTTTGTGTACAGTGTTTTGACAACAACGTGATGTGTAATTGACATCAGTGTGTTCACAAGGAAAATCAGAGTCTAATGCAGATAAGGGAGTCTTAAGTATTTCCCACTTGGGGCGAGCGATTGATACATGACGTGAAGGTTGTGCAGATTGTGCCGAATTTTCGCTTTTTACTTCTTAACAATATTGAAAAACTGTAATGAACATTTAAAATGAATGCCTCCACTTCGCTAAACTAGCTTCGCTAGCTAGTCAAGTTAGCAAGCTAGAATAAGGTCTATGATAGTTAGATAGCTTGGGCTGAATTAAATTCCTCATAACGCGATTTACTTCAGAGCATCTCACATTGTACTTTGACTAGCTAGCGAAGTTAGTGGAGGCAGTCATTTTAAATGTTCATAAACATGTCAATTAGCAATTAGCAATCCCACGTTGTTCTTTAGTAAAATGTTGTGCAAACAATGCCCTGTTTTGCTCAAATGTAATTGTCGGTGCTGTCAGAAATGTGTAAATATCAAAACACATTAAGGACTTTCTTAATTTAGATGAATAGCTTATGGCTAGCACGAGCTAGCTGATTAAATGTGCTTACTTTGATACTATAACAAACTAGCGAATCAACAACTTTCCTACCAAAGTCAAACATCAAGAAAATGGTTATTTGGTTGGTTTATTGCAGGTCAAATACAAGCAAGCTGGTCTCAGGTAGCAAAGTACAATGTGAGATGCTCTGAAGTAAATCGCGTTATGAGGAATTTAATTCAGCGCCAAGCTATCTAACTATCATAGACCTTATTCTAGCTTGCTAACTTGACTAGCTAGCGAAGCTAGTTTAGCGAAGTGGAGGCATTCATTTTAAATGTTCATTACAGTTTTTCACTATTGTTAAGAAGTAAAAAGCGAAAATTCGGCACAATCTGCACAACCTTCACGTCACGTATCAATCGCTCGCCCCAAGTGGGAAATACTTAAGACTCCCTTATCTGCATTAGACTCTGATTTTCCTTGTGAACACACTGATGTCAATTACACATCACGTTGTTGTCAAAACACTGTACACAAAGTTCTGTTGTTGCCCACACTTCTCAAGTAAAATTTCAAAGCATCAACCTGCAAGACACAAATAGTCAAATCTCTAAACTTTCAGGTCTTTTGAACAATTTGCAGTGAGGACTGCACCATAAAAGTGTCTTGAGCCTCTGTTTTGTTTGGTAAACTATTGAAAACTTTGAAAAGATCGACAACCAGAGAAGGAGAGGGGTAAGAGTGAGAGGAGGAGGAAGAGGAGGACAAGAAGGAGGAGGAGGAGGAGGTTGAGGAGTAGGAAGACAGAGAGAAGGAAGAGGAGGACACGGAGGAGGAAGAGAATGAGGACAAGGTGAAGAAGGAGGAGGAGGAGGAGAAAGAAGAAGGAGAATGGTAATCTCTAATGAGATTTGGGCCGCTGTGGTAGACCATGTTTTCATGGTTTTTCATTAGAACCTTCAGGATGGAGAACAAGTACGAAATCTGTTTGCCTTGTGAGCTGTGTGCTCACAGTATTTGTATTTTGCAGGACTGAAAGAGAACCACACTGTGGAGGAAAAAAACACACTTTCAATATTTTTTTTAAATCAAAGTAGCATTTTCCAGGAGATATAAAGGGTTTTGCATTTTTTGTTAGTTGTTTTTGGATTTGTGTTCAGAGTTTTGAGAAAACGAGGCATGCTTTAAAAAAATGTGTGTAAGCAATTGAGAAAAACTGTAAGCATTTTGTATACAATATTATGTCAATACAATCTAGTGTTTGGTGGAACAGGAGACTGAAATTGTAAATATGGTTTGTGAGAACAACGGTATTGCTGTTTTATGTTTGACTATGAAAAATGTAGGCCTACACTGATACATGTTACACAAGTAGAAATGGCTCAATGAGTCATTGTCATTCATATGGTGTGTTTCGATGATTGTGTTTTCAATTTTGCACTTCTGTGTGCTGTAAATGCTTGGTAGTGTGCAGCAAATGCTTAGTTGTGTGTACTAAATGAATGTATGTGTGTGTGTTTTGAAAATATGGCTGTGTGTACCAAATGAAAACACGAGTTTCATTTTGTGAACAGTTAAGAGATTTGATAGCAAAGAGTCATCTTGCAAAGGGAGTGTCAGGTTTAGCATTTTGTGTGTGAGGTTTTCAGTTTTCTGTGTGCAGTTTTGAGAAAGCCGCTATTGTTTTGAAAAATGGGTTTTAGCAACAGTGAAAAACTGTAACATGTCAAATGCAATACTTCACTTTCTAACGATGCTTTCTTTGTAATTTGTATTATTAAGGATGCAAGGGTCAACTTACCACTGTACTGGCTGAAGGGTTGTTCCTATCGTCGCGCCGTGTGTTGATGAACAGACTCTTCAGGAAAGTTTCTTTGTAGTATCCATGGCAACCGGAGGATTAAATATGGGTTTACTTTACACAAGTGAACTAGCTTGCAGAAAACAACTATTTCGTATTGTATCAAAAGTCCTTGCTGTACCAGTTAACATAAACACCACAGCGGTATTCATTGTAAAAGCTGCAGAAAGCTAGTCAACAACCTCCCCATGTGGCTCTGACTGACAACTTTTTTTCTGACAAAATGCCATGTGAGGATGAGAATTGACAAAATGCCATGTGAGAATGAGAACTGACAAAATGCTATGTGAGGATGAGAATTGACAAAATGCCATGTGAGGATGAGAACTGACAAAATGCCATGTGAGGATGAGAATTGACAAAATGCCATGTGAGGATGAGAATTGACAAAATGCCATGTGAGAATGAGAACTGACAAAATGCCATGTGAGGATGAGAACTGACAAAATGCCATGTGAGGATGAGAATTGACAAAATGTCTTGTGAGGATGAGAATTGACAAAATGTCTTGTGAGGATGAGAATTGACAAAATGCCATGTGAGAATGAGAACTGACAAAATGCCATGTTAGGATGAGAATTGACAAAATGTCTTGTGAGGATGAGAATTGACAAAATGCCATGTGAGAATGAGAACTGACAAAATGCCATGTTAGGATGAGAATTGACAAAATGCCATGTGAGAATGAGAACTGACAAAATGCCATGTGAGAATGAGAACTGAGAAAATGCCATGTGAGGATGAAAACTGACAAAATGCCATGTGAGGATGAGAACTGACAAAATGCCATGTGAGAATGAGAACTGACAAAAAGCCATGGGAGAATGAGAACTGACAAAACGCCATATGAGAATGAGAACTGATAAAATGCCATGTGAGGAGGAGAATTGACCAAGTGAGAATGACAACTGACAAAATGCCATGTGAGGATGAGAATTGACCAAGTGAGAATGACAATTGACCAAGTGAGAATGACAACTGAGACTGAGATCTGACAATGTCCTAAAATGAACACCGTACTAATGTCATGAGAATCAGATGATCAGCCTTGGAGTTATTTTGATTTTTAAAATAGTTTTGGGAGCTTTCAATTCATTAAAAGAAAAGGGAATTTTCAGACTCATATGGTCCGTGAAATATGAACGGAAATGTGAATCTGCTTATTATAGTGACCCCTTACAAGCAAAAATCTGTAATTCAACTTGTGCAAGAAGATGCACTGATTTAGAATCTATGGTTACGATTTGGTGCGTGTGTGACTTACAGTTTTTGGTCCCCATTATTTTGTGGGAAAATAAAAAAGAATCAAAACAGATACAATAGCGATTCCACAGCTTCACTGCTTGGTTCCCTAAATATCAGCATTTAGTGATTGGGCTTTATTTCACATAATATTTGCTATAATTGTTTGGCAAATTCTCTCATCCTACAATTCTTCAACTTTTATTAATTCATTGGCCTCTCTGTTTGACTTGCATTTAGTTAATATTGGTCTGACAAAGCCCTTGCTTCCAGCAGTAAAATAATGCCTGAAGGCATTAATATTCCAACTGCTGTGACTGTCTGATTCAAGAAATCCCATTTTGAGGGCATTACTCTATGAAAGACATCTGCTAAATGGTTCCTTTTGGCTGCTCCCATGTACAAAATGGTGCTCATGTTTTTTGAACAAAGCTGCTCTGTGATTTGGACTCCAATGAATAAGCCCAGAACAGAACACATGAACAGTTGAATCACTATTACATGTAGCTTCTGTTTCTCATTACCCCATTCCTTATTTTTTTATATTTGTACATAATAACCACATCATTTATTTAGAGTTTGTTATCCCAAATGAACCATTACAAACTGCAAAAGACATAATACAATTGAGCATTGTGGGGGATATTTTTAATTCTTTGATTAAGGAAACTTTTAACATCTATTTCAGCTTTTTTTCTCAGATGTCTGTAGCAGTAAAATAACATATTAAGAACGGTTAATTTGATAATGTTCCTATCTCACATGGCTTAGTGACCCCTTTTGGGTTGTTACCCACTAAAATTCCAATTTGAAGCAAATAAAGTATGGTATGTTGTTTTATGGAAAAACATCCCCACATCAGTAATTCATGGTTAACTACCAGGTCATCTCGAAAAACTAAAACAAACTGGCACATTTTTTTAAACTGCAGGTCAGTTTGGCTCCACACAAGGGGGTTGTGGTCGAATGGAATATGTTCCCATACCTCACATCAACATAACACTCCTCAAAACAAGTGCTTTTCAGTGGGTGTTTATTTGCTCTCAATTTACATGCTGTTGCTCTCATTGTAGTTGACAGAAAGCCCTCTGTGGCCAGCCAGAGAGGAGGCCGACAGCCCGCAGCACCTGTTAGGAGCGCCTGATGTTAGGCTGATGTGTCACCTGTGATAACTGTTTGGGTGGAATGGGGCTTGGGGGGAGGGGGCACGAGAGCCGGCCTTCACAGGGTTGAGAGAGAGCATAAGACATGGCCATTGCTCACACCATGCAGGCATAGAAAAATCAACAAGACTAGCCCGTCACGTTCATATTTAAAATAAATAAATTAACCGATTGAGAGACAAATATTCTGACGAGGCTGATTTTTCATGTATTAGGATGCCTTTTTGGGTTGAAAGAGTTGGGTGCATTTAAAAAGATGTACAACACAGGCCTTAAGCCACATTGCAATACATTTTGCTGAGATAAGTTAATATCACTGGCTGAAAAAGCAAATGAATTTCAGTTATGGGCCTCTGGTGAATCAGTTATTAAACAAGCCGGAGCAGTTGATGCAGTAAAGGCAATGCTCACTCCCCCACAACAGGGTGAACACCATCGTCAGAGCTGAGCATTAATATAGAGAGAACATAATTCTGTTCAGATATAAAATGAATAAAGTTGAAGGTGTGTTGTCTCCAGCGATTGCCTGATAGAACATCATATACAGTGAGTAGGAGTTGAATATAGACAAACAGCAGTAATACAGACACATTGAAGCACTTTGTCTTCCAGTTCATGAGCATCTTGGGGGCAGAAGATAATGTTATCCATGCAGCATTGCGTAACATGCTGATGTCAGGAGTGCAAAGCCGTGAAAGGATAGCTTTTCTACGGTTGCAACCTCAGCACCTAGCTAGTTTGAGATAACTGCAGTAAGGCATTTCCCAGCAGAATGAGCTATCTCTCCAGCAACACGCAAACATCATTTCAACTCCTCTTTATTTCATATGGGAGATGTAACAGAGGTATAAAACTTGAAACTTGAAGAGTGACCATGGATGATTGTTTGGTCTGTGGTCTCTACTGCTAGTCTTAGAGTAAGGCATAGTCGTCTCAGACCTGATCAGGTGCTTCTTACTATTCTTTACACCACACTAATCTTTAAAAGATGAAACAGCCACTGATGGAGGACACATTCAAGATGATTCAGGTCTTTCTTGAAATTAAAAATATTACCCATGCATCAGGCAAGAGGGAACAGATGACAATTAATGATAATCTGGGATAATACTTTATTTGTTGCTGTTGATTATCTGGATTTATGCTGAACACACAATACAGCTGATAGGAATGACAATGAGCATGGAGATAAACAAAACAAACAATGGGCCTGTGAATAAATAGGTTGTGTCTGCTTTGTGCTTAAAAAGACCTGGCAGCACTTACAAAAATCAATGTCACCCTTAAAAGAGATCTTGTTAACCAGTCTTCCCAATATGCTTTGCATCGTTTTGAATGAAAGCACAGCATGAGAAACGAAAAGGGGAAACGCAAAGCATTGTGGGCGCATGGAATTGCAACCGTACCTGGTCTACATGAAGGCTCCGGTGTCAAGGCTCAGGTGAAGATGTAAAGCTAGAGTGTGAAAATGATTGGATGAGATGTGATGCAAAACACAAGGTTTTGCTGGTCTCTGTTGCAACACACTAGAACTCTTTGAGTTCAAAGTACAAAAGAATAAGTCAGACTCTGCAAAAAAGAAGAGCTATTTCACACATTCAGGACAATGTTATTTTAGTTTCTGGGTTATCAGTTGCATGATAGATTAATAATACCTCTTTAGAGGTCCCGTGTCCCATGGTAGAAGACACATACACCACCTTTACTATTTTTTTATCTTGTTTATTTCTGTTGCTCCCCTTTCTGCCCCCTACTTCCATCACTTCAACAACATTTTCAGCATCTGCATCTCCAATATGGACCACATGCTAAACAGTGTCTTTTCTGTGAGGTTTATGTACAATTAGCCAGGGATTGCTCCTCACGGCTAATGTATGAAGGATATTCACAAAGGGTTTGACTATTCTTTGTTTTAAGACCACTTACCCACTTGCATGTAACACCACTTATATCTGGCATCAGTCCCTGTTCAACAGAGAAAGTGGTGCTTGGTCATTATTATCTTAGTTTTAAGACTATTTTAAAAAGGTGTCCAGTTACACTATACACTGTGCCTTAGATTTGGGCAGCACACTGATCATGAAAGGTTGCCAACTTTGATGGAATAAATAGAAAATTGGTTTGCACAGCTCGGAAATGAGTTTTAGTTCTCTCTATCTCTCTCTCTCTCAATTTACATGATGCAATACATAGAAAGGCAAGCTTTATGAATGAAGACTTCTGATCAAAAACAGTAATCATTTTGAGAAGAGCATGGGCAGATATCCCACCCTGAGTTCTTTGTTTATTTCCGTCTGTTGATTTGATTACATTCCATCAAACGGTATCAAATTTCCTGTGTGATTTACATATCCCTGCAGGTCGACTAGATGATATGAAACAAAGCTGGTGATGTATAGACACAACACACCATCGCCAATCATCAATATCATACATGAATAATAATCAGCATCATGAGAGACAATTCTCGAATGATTGCTGATGACATCTCCAGTCATGCAGTCCATATTTCTTCAAGAATACAGGTTTTATGGTATTTTAGATAAGGTATGGTAGTCATCAGTGGTTGGCGGTCGATTTACAGCATGCACACACAATCTTCATGACACATACCGGCACTTAGAAGATGACTTTGCTGACAAGCCCAGTATCCTCCAATGTATCAGAGAACCATTGGGGAGTACCCAGCCTCCACTCTCTCTAAGAATCCCAGCCACTAATGTCGAATCGCTGTGATTGCAATCGTTCCTCATTCAATTTTCTAAGGTCTTGTACCCTGCTCCACCCCCCTAAGGATGCTATATCATTCCGAGTTCCCACAGGCTAGTCTCTAGAGGGGCAGCGGCAGACTACCGAATACTGTGTTGGGCTTTTCTATCGGCCTTATAATACAGGTCATCTCATCACCCAAAACGATAGACCAACTCCCAACCACTCCCTTAGGTTCTTGAATATATATATATATATATTCACTTTAATGCACAACTCTGATCCTTCAGACAAAGCTGAAACAAGTGTTAACATTTTGTAAATTGATATACATAAGCTATGTGTACTGTAAGATCAACATGACACATGATTCACATTCACATCTCAATTTATATTTATATTTTCAGTCATTTATTTCTATGATAATGAATCTGAAACTCTGTACTCTCACAACTCAGAGGAGCCATACATATAGGTTGCCTGGCAGGCTACTGGAGGGCCTTCCTGATTCTAAATGTTATGAAAAGGTTTATATTGACAAGATGCTGACAAAACAGCAATTTACTTCTCCAACACAAACCTATATAGATATAGCATTTTTTTTGCCAAGGAGCCATGGTAATATAATCAGTAGTGTCTGTGGTTTCTCGGAGAAGACCAGTTGAGAGAGATGTATCGTTTGGCTGATACACCAAGAGAAACATGAGGCAGGTCTAGCTTTGACATGACAAAACCAACCAATTAGCGAACACGAGGTCTGCAGGGGTGCACTTCATGGACTCTTGAACTGCTGTCTGGTACACCCACAGGACAAGGGGCATATGCAAGTCCCCCGCTGCCGATGTCTGGTCAAGATGGCAAGCTGGGTGTAGTGGCCAGAGTGCAGTTAAAACATTCCACTACTCTGTGTAAGTAGATTTCTTTTTCTCACGCAGGGGAACCAAAATAATGTAGGTACACTAGGCCCTGTGGATAAGCACCAAATAAATGTGGTTGTAAGTGTTTGTATACGTATATGTTAATACTTACCTCACGAGGGCCACAAAATAATATTGGTACTGTTCTGACAACAACACCAATAACATTTTCGATGGAATAAAAAGGGATAGGCGTCAACTATTCAACACAAAAGCGATAGGGCCAAACCATAGCTGTTCGGTAAGGGACAGGAGGGACAGTGTTTTTGTGGGTGGCCATCCTCCCACTGTGCCGCCCTTCTTCAGTTTTATGGTGGCTAGTGCACGGCTCAGCCTAGGCTACTGCCAGGGAATCGGGTGCTCTTAGATGGATGCGCTACCGGAGTCGCTCCGGCCGCAAACCCCGGACACACACTTGGAGTGCAAGCTCTTCTTGTTTGATATCATGGAAGGTAGGTTACTCATGCCAGCCATACAGGCAAAGATCTGCGCTGTGGGCATCCAGGCTCTCTTCTCGGTCTTGGACGGTGGCGGGCCTGAAGGTGCCAGCGTGGCAGTCTCTCCCATCCCCCAGGGCACGCTGCTGCACCCAGTCTCTGATCCTGGCGGGGCTGCAGTGCACCCTAGGTCCTGGCGGAGCTGCAACATTGGGATGGCGGAGACAGCGACCTCCTGATTCCTCGCCATCCCCAGAGCGCAGACATGGCAGAGCGTAGCCTCATCAAGGGTCTTGGAATATAAGATTCTGGCCGCAGTCTGTGCCATTGCAGCTGCTCAGTGAGTTTTTCAATTCTTTGTCGTGTTGTCATCTTCGGCCATATCTGGTATCAATATAGCATCGGTGGCTTTTTCGAAGAAAATCAATTGTGAGAGCTTCGTCATTTGGCAGGGAGGGAACAGGCAGGAAACACTGATACTGAGAGAGGGGGCAGGCCTAACTTAGACATAACAAACACACTGACAATGCAGAGATAATGCTAACCAACATGGGGGCTAACTCACAGGCATTATAACCAAATACACAGACAAAATGATAACAGTCATACACATCAACACTGAACAGAAAAAGGAGGCTACATTCTTAACTGGAACATTTACACATATAGAACACTGGCTCTCTCTTAACCTCACAGCATGCTTGGAGTTACTTACAGTCTCACACCTAGAGCATGCGAAAGCTTTTTTTTCCTGCATTGTTTTGACAGAAGGGTGTGGTGGAGTTCTATTTCAAGCTAATTGGCATTTGGGTTATATAAAGGGATTTCAATTTCAGCTGGCACTGGTGTTGATTCAGTGTAAGATCTGATTAACCATCCCCACCCTCCTGTCGGAGACAGTTGGGCTGGCACCAGTTGTCTCTGTGAACTAGTTCAATCTCTTGGGCTTCTGTCTTTGTGTCCCATCTGCTATTTCTATTACTGCCAGTGAGCTTATTTTCTGCATGTTGTTTGTCAAGCACCTGTTTTATTGCTGTAAACATGCACTGTGTAGTCATAGTTTCATCTGCTTATGTATTTATTGGCTTGTTTGCTGGTTGTGTTTGCGGAATCCAACTGTTACATGAAAAAAAAAAAGAAAAAGAAAACATTTCAATTCCAAACGGATCACAAATGTGACAAATTAAAAACACATTCAGGTCATATCACCCAGACCCAGATATTCCCCTTGTTTCCTTGTTGGTCTGAATATCTAAAAGCACAAGGACTTGGTGTTATCTAATAATTTCTGTTTGTTCTTCGATGTGTCTATGCCCACACTTTCAGAACAGATCTATGACTGTAAGAAAGAGAGTCATAAATGATCACACGAGAACTCATTTTGAGCAGGCATTTCTTTAGGACCTCAAGTCGCATGTCATAGAGGACTATAGAAACAAACTCCTACATTAAACTCCTTGAAAAAGAGTGTAGGCAGAAAAGATGCTTTGCACTTAAGGTAGAAATATAAACAATACATGTGTGCTATTCGCAACAATCAAGACGTTAACCAACCCCCCTTCACAGTTAGCACCTGAACTTGTCTCTGTTAATAAGTGCAATGAGTTTGCATCTCTTTTCAAAGGCAAAACATTACATTTTCTAATGATTTAACATTTGGAATTACCAGGATCAAAGACAGGGGGCCTACAATTGATGTCAGAATTTAGTTTGATGGACAATGAAACTCATAAAACAAAAACATAATCTAAACTCTTCCACATGTTGCTTTGATACTTTTCCTAAAAAAAACTTGTTTATGCCTTTATCTCCAGCAGGGTTGACTACTGCAATGGTCCTTTCACCTGGTGTTTTCAATGGTCCTCCTAAAAAGGCCATCAAACAGCTTCAGCTTGTACACAATGAAGCTGCGAGAGAAAATGAAATAAACTGACCACATTACTGCAATCCTGAAGTCCTCACACTGGCTTCCACTAAATAACTAAATTGACTTTAAAACCCTGCTGCTTGTTTATAAAAGCACTTAATGGGACAGGACCGATTGACCTCTCAGATATGTTTCAGCAGTACACACCTGCAAAACCTTTCAGGTCACTGGAGAGAAGGCTGTTGGTAAAACCTACTTTCAGAACTAAACATGGTAAAGCAGCTTCTAGCTGCTGTGCTCCTCAGCTGTGGAACAATCTCCAACTGTAGCAGGTTTTACATCTAGACTTAAGAACCAACTGTTCTCAGATGCTTTTTGCTAACTCATCCAATGCGCTCACATGTACTTTTTAAAACATTATTTTAGTTGTATGTATAATTTGTATGTTCTTTTAGCTTCCTTTTTAATCTCGTATTTTTCTGTGTTCTTATAACTGTTATAACGCACTTTACCTTCTTTAATCTCTTATTTTTCTATGTTTTTTTGTCTGTTCATTTGTAAAGCACTTTGAAATACCAATGTGTGTGATTAAATGTGCTATGCTATATAAATAATCATGCCCTGCCTTGCCGCTAGTGTGTAATGGATCATTTAAAAACCAAATCAATAAATATATATGGTCCACTAAGTACTGAGTAGAAAAAATATATTATATTACTGTAATCACAGTATATACATTAATAGAATACATACAATTGTCAATACAATTTTCCCCATAGCAAACTTTCCACTCATAATTCAAAACAACTACTACCCTCTCTCCACAAGTACCTAATCTTGCCCTCTAGTGTCTGACACCTCACGATCCTGAGATGAGAGGGGAATAGGGAACATTGCACATATACAGTATATCCAACACATTCTATCTAGCCTTTTGCCAAAAAAAAAACCTGATGTCAGCAGGGCATTGGAACTAAAGCAACAGGAATCTAGACATCTGACGCCTCTTCACATAACGTTCATGACTGCATACTTGAGTTGACTACAGCATTCCTCAACTTATTATACTCCTTTTGTATCCATCTTCTGTTTTATGCGACATACCAGTGTATCTCCCTTTTACTGTGTGGTATTCCGGTAGTGCCTACTTCGGCAGTTCCCAGCTAGTCCTATGAGTAATTGTTTGTTAGAACATAAGTATAAAGACCCTTACATTCATTCTGCCATTAAGGCATGGGTCTGAGCAATAGCCATGACAAAGGCCAAAGCATGTAAAGTGCTTTGAAGAGCTAGCTTTGTGGGGTTTACAGTAGACCCTGACACTTGCACAAAAAAGTCGGACAAAGCCAAACAAATCAGCGCTCTGTGTTTGGCCTGCAAGCTTGACAGCAGGCTTCTAGGAGTCCATTGCCGCTCCGCAACAGAGGCAGGTAACGATCAGACAACTCCCCCTCTTAACCCCCTTTCTCCTTTTTAATAGCATTCACACCTGGGTTTCTAAACATGCTTCTTTTTTACCTTTATTCACTTTTCAGTCGTTTTTATCCAAGGAAGGCAAGGGGAAAGTGATGTGAGTCACCACCCAAGCAACAGTACATTACATAGAAAAAAGTTCCAGAACACACAGTTTGAGGTCCTAAGTGCACAGCAAGTGCAAAAGTAAAATGTGAAAGTGTAGTATGCATTTTCATTAGGTTTAAGTGCATTACTAGATGATCTTGAAAGCACTTGTTCAAATGGAGCTGATCAACTCACTAGTAAAGAACCACATAGAAGTGTATAGTCAGACATCTGCTGGAAGAAGGGATGGAAATACCCGAGGTCAGTCACTGCAGATGGTGCTGAGTGAGAAGAAGAATAGACCAGAATGAAAAGAATTTGGATGGCTGTTGATCTGGTAGCTGCTCTGTAGTCAGGCATTAATGACTAGAATTGAATACGAGTCGCCACGGGGAGCAAGTGGGAACTGAGTGACGTGGCCTTTTTTGGGCTGATTGGAGAGCAGATGCAGCAGCACATTTTGGACCATCTGCAGCAGTCTCACAATGCGTGACGGCTGACCTGGGACAGGGACAGCAGGGTCTCTATTGGCCACATACAATCAGGATTTCGCTCAACACGACCGAAAAAGTAATTTGCAACCTACAGGAGAAGTGATGCTGCAATTCAGCCTCACAAGTGAAATATCGATTGTCAACAGCCAGGCCAAGTGCTTACTTGACCAAGACTGCCACGGACACAAAGGCGTCAAACCACCTGTGTGCACAGGTGGAAGCATCCACTCATGTACATCTACAAGACTGTACAAAACCTAGCTGAATATTACCCCCTGGCCCATTTATTCTACTCGGTATGGTCTCAGTCTTCACCTGAAGCAAGGGATTAGAATCACGGATTGCACCTTGAAGCACTGAGTATGTTGCACATTGCCATATATCCTCTGTACAGTGTAACAGTGTGTGTCTTCCCTTATCTGGACAACTGGCTCCTCTGTGCTGACAATCCACATTATGTCCACATCCACATTTCAGCACTTTTTTAAGTTACTACAGTAAAATTGTTTACTGGCTTACTAAGAATACTAGGAATTGCACAGTCTCTCTACCTATTTTATCTCATTATAATTTATTTCACACATACTGTGTAAAATTCATTTTCTGAGAAATAAAACAAACCAAAGCAAGCCAATAGCTTTTCCAATTAAGAAACAATGTCCTTGGAAAACATTTAGGGAGTTACTCTGGCAATACACTGAAGAAGCACATCAATTTTCTTCTCAGTGAAGGTTAGGCATTTTCTCTGAATTAAAACCAGAGAATTGACTCCCTTCACAGCATGAACACAATCAGAGTTGGAGATGAACGTCAATCAATTCAGTTTTTGCTGCCAGAGGAAAAATCAATGTTCACCTGAAGGAGTTCAGAAATTGACAGACAGACAGGTATATTTCTAGGACAGTGTTGATGATGAAGGTGATGGAGTCACTGGAAAGGTACTCCCACATACATCCAGCACGAACATATGGAACACACTCAGACACATGTACACACCCACACACACACACACACACACACACACACACAAACACACACACACACACTAACACGGTAGACATATGTAAACATACACCCACACAAAGATACACATGCACACACAGCAGCCCTTCAGTTTCTTTATACTTAAAAAAGCCAGTCACAAAAGCCAGTCACACAAGTCAGTCTGGCTCCAGCTGTGAGTGGGGTGATTGTAGAGCAGAAGCGGATACAGTACATTGCACTTAAAAAATGAGATGGTCTAATATGACCAAATGGGTGGGAATAGGTGGTGTCTTGTTTTCCAGTTTGAGTGAAGCAGCCCCTGGCTCTGCAGGTTGCGTTAACTTATAACACATCCCTCCTTCCCCAATAAGAGAACAGAGCTTCTGGGATCACAACAATGGCACTGACTAAACCCTTTTGAAAATTCCTGTCGCCATCAATGACAGCAGGGGTTCTGTGAACTGCCTCTTGTATGTCTATGTGTCTGATAAAGCAGCTGGGCTCTGTCAGGCAGGATAAGAGAGATGCTTTGCCCTTCTCCACACCACGCTGCTCTCACAGAGATCCGGTTTTGTTGTGCGTGTGACATTTCAGAGCGGGAGAGAGAAGACTCCAAGCGTATTCTATGTCACAGAAAAGAGAGTGGTGCACTTCATCACACTCTCAGTGCACTGAGAATACATTACAAACTGCATCATTTGACTAGTGTGATTAGTGGTTTTTATAGCTCAAACAGAAACATTTGATTTTGTTGATGCTATTTATTGTTCCGTGTTCCCTCTTCCTTTTAACATTATTAGTTAAGGTTAAGCATTGTTTTAGAAAATGGAGCCAATACATTTAAAAGTGAAAAATAAATGTGATTTAAGGCCTCCATCTGGTAAACCTGGACGCGTCTCTGCATTCTTACAACCCTGTGTTTCGGTACTTTTGACACAGCATGAACCACAGCTGTGGCAATCAAGGGGGTTTGAAGATGCAATCTCTGTGAATAATGAACCAATTAAAAATAAATTCCGCTCATAAAACAAATATTTGTTTTAATGTCATTCTTCATCATTTATGGATGGAAAACAAAAACAGACTTCTTTTCTGATTAAGGGTTTTAAATATTCATTGACAGATATTTTTTCAGAGGAAAGAGTCACTTCATTCCTAAACTTCCTTTTTTGGTACTCCTTTAATGTCTTTCTCCTCAAATAATGTGGTTAGAATATAACTCTGTTTACCTTTTCCTTTTTTTCCGTATAGCTGTTTGTATTCTCACCTTTATCTGTTACCAGGGGGCGTTTCTAGGGACTCTGGGGCCTCGAAGCAGAAGTCTGACCATGAGCCCTCTAACCTTACTCCCTTATCCCCACCGTCTACACATCTTCAAAGGTAACCTTTTATTTTTTACAGTACAGAATAAACTGTGTACTATACTTGATGTAGTGCCTGCCATATTTGTGCATGCATACAATGGCATGCAAAAGTGTAGGCAGCCCTGGTCAGAATTTCTGTTATTGTGCATAGTTAAGCATGTAAAAGATGAACTGGTTTCTAGAAGGCATACAGTTGAAAATGATACATTTCTTTAATATTTAAAGCAAGATTACTTTTTTATTTCCATCTTTTACAGTATTTACAAAATAACAAAGCAGGTAGCACCTTTAGCAGGTATCAGAGCTTGTAAATGCTTTTTGTAGTCTTTCACGTCTTGTTTGGGGGATTTTTACCCATGCTTTCTTGCAAAAAAAACAGTGTCCTGTTATTTGTGGGCAGTCTTGCATACACTTCTCTTTTGAGATTTTCAAGGATATCTAAATTGGGGGACTGCGAGGGCCATGGGAAAACCTCCAGCTTTTGCCTCTGCAGGTAGTCTATTGTGGATTTATAGGTGTGTTTTGAATCATTATCCTCGTGTAGTAGCAATGATTCGTCCTCAGCTTTTTAACAGATGGTGTAAAGTTTGCTCCTAGAATGTACTGGTATTTACTTGAATCCATTCTTTCCTCTAGCAGTGAAATGTTCCCTTTGCCACTGACTACAACACAAACCCAAAGCATGATCATTCCAACCCTGTGGATAACAGTTGGAGAGGTGTTCTTTGAATGAAACACCCTTTTTCTACAAACATACCTTTCATCATTGTGGCCAAAAGGTTCTAGTTGAACTTCATCAGTCCACAGAACTTGTTTCCAAAATGCATCAGGCTTGCTGAGATGTTCCTTTCCTTCTGACTCTTAATCATGCATTGAGGACGCAGGAAAGGTTTTCTTCTGAAGACTCTTCAAAGGTATTATTTGTGCAGGTGTCGCTGCACAGTAGAACAGTGCACCACCACGACAGACTCCGCTAAATCTTGCTAAACCTTTTTAATTTGCCTTTCTAGCAATCCTACGAGCAGTTCCTCTGAAAGTTTTCTTGGTCTTTCAGACCACAACTTGACCTCCACCCTTCCTGTTAACTGCCATTTCCCAATAGCAATAACTGAGGAAATGGCCACCCAGGGTGTGATTTGCCAGGGGATGAGAGTATATCTATATATCCCTTCCTCTGTTTAATTAATTTTATGTCTGGTGGGAACAAGATGTATCCCCCTTCCACTAGTATATTTTTTTAAATATATATAAAAAAAAGTGCTGAAACAGTCTATAGTGCAAACTACAATAAAATCAGAAATGGACTTTCACTGACAACGTGGATATGATGGTCCTGTTTCTAATGGCCTTGAACCATGCACAGCTTTTTCAGAATGTCACCAAGAACAAATAGTCTACTACAGCTAGCAAGCCAAATGAAAGAAAAACAAAAAGGATTCAGTGCAGCATCTTTTCGTATTTTACAGGACCCTTACAAAAAAAAAGAAATCCTTTAAATATTACAATTGAGAATGTGACTAGTGGCTATGTTAGTAAGAGAGGACAACATCCAGACAGAGGAGAGCTCCCAGGCTGACTCAAACAATGTGATGAAAAATGGATGTCAGGCGGAAAATTATGCTTTTTAACACATTAGTATGAAGAATGAGGCAGATTCCTAATTTGCTGCACTAAGTGTTTAAAGTTAATGGTGGGAATGTCTGACATCGATTGTTACCAAATCGTCTAGCTACTACCAGCATTACTATCTAACCTAGAACTACTTGGTTAACAATTGAAAAGAAGGCACTATTTTGATCAGTCAACCAACTCAAGTAATGCACAGCCTTGGCTACATCCTAGGTTATGCTAAAGGTTTGTACAAACCTGAAAAAACACATCATGCACAGCCAAAGGAGCAGATTCACCGTGTAACAGAACAACTGTTTTCTTTTTCTCCTCTAATATCACATTTTAGTTTCAAGTAGTAGGACAGGTAGTTGCATTTCATTGAGTTACCAAGCTGTGACCTAATTATGAAGCTCCTAGCAAGCTAATGGTATTGGCCCCTGTAGGGGGTTTCTGGACATGTCATTGTAGTCTCCTTAACCAAATCATAGATTTCAGGGGGATCTCATAGAATTTTCGTTGCTGTGGTCACGTAACGTAATCAGTTGTCCTCGGGTGCCCCTCTTCCAGCTCAGGGCCCCAGTCCATTGCCTGCTTCGCCTGTCCTGTCGCGATACCCCTGTCTGTAAATAATAACTGAATTGTGCTAAACAGCTGTCAAGTGTGTTTTTAACTTAACTATACTGAACATAAAATGAGAGAGAGAAAGGTGGACTTGATATGGACTTAAAATATATATTGCCAGTTGACTGCTTTGTCCTCATGTGTTTTTTCTGTCTGATGTCCAGGATTGGTGGCCCCAATGGCAAATGTTGAATGAATAAATTATTTTAAATACATCTGAAATTGATGTGTCTTGTCAAAAAAGGACCCGTGAAGTCAGAGCTCCTGTGGCAACGATCACATCTCATTACCGTTGCATTACACTGTCACACCGCTGACAGCAACACTCACAAGCTGTAAATATCCAATCCAGTCCTGCTAGCTCTTTTCGCCTGTAAACCCAGACCAAGACGGAAGTCGGAAGGTAATTTGCAGGAACATCATGAATACGTGGACAAAGGCAGTCAATCTCATCCCCTATGCCTTATTTGTTTCTCCATCATTCATTTCCAATAACAGGCACCTCTATGGGGATTTTAATAATTCAGAAAGAACACACAATCTACTTTGTAGTGATGTGCGTAATGATGTTAAGCCCCGGTCCACGCCCAGAGAGAGCGAGAGAGAGTGAGAAAGGGGATCTTTGAAGCGCAGACGTGTTCAGAGGTGGCAGGAGCCGAGCAGCGGAGCTTCAGGGGTTCACAGTCACCGGGATGATTAATGTATTCCCTCCCTGCAGTGATCTCACCTCCTCCATACACTCCCCCTGTGAAAGAGACAGATTCCTGGATGCTCTTCCCCAGCCTAAGCATCCGGAAAGCTGTCATTTTCTTTTGCTGGACGGGCCAAGCAGGTTGAAATATGTTTACACAAAGAACAGGAGATGGGACCTCTTCATATGATAATGCGATTTTTTTTCTCTTCTGCCAATACAGCCACAGATTTGATTTCTCATGCAGTCTCTTCCAGCAGATACTTAAGGGGAATCTCTAACGCCATTTTAAGGATCATTGACCCATGTGTACTAAGGCGTTTTGGGAGAGCCTAATTGAGATGCCATTCAGATGGGTCAATTATCAAGGCTGTCAGTCCATGACCAACATTTGGTCAATAATTTTTTTCTTTTCTCCAATGAAAACTAGCAAGGTGTGGTGATGTAAGAGTTGTATATCCAGAGAGAATTACCTGAAAATGGAGAAACAAACATTAAGTCTGACTTCAGATGGCAGTTTCAACCAAAAGAGCTATGGTCCTGGTCTAATTGTCTTGAACCATGCACAGCTTTTTCAGAATGTCACCAAGCACAAATAGTCTATTTTGGTTCTGAAAACTACAGCTAGCCAGTGAAATGAAAGAAAAACAAAAAGGATTAAATGCAGTGTCTCGTTATATTTTACAGGACCCTTACATCAACAAAAAATGTAAATATTGCAAATGAAAATGTGACTATAGCATATATGTTAGGTTGGACGACATCTCCAAGGCAGAGGGGAGCTCCCAGGCTGACTCAAACGATGTGATGAACAAGTGGGTATTGACCAATAGCAAGGGTGTCAAACAACACCGTACAAATCTAAGAGTTATCAGAAATCATCTCCTTAAGAAGGGGGTAATGGAGGTTTCTTCCAGGACTGGTTCTCCCCCAAAGTGCACTAGTGGGACTTTGACATATTTTCCTCCACCACAACACTGGTTAGTCATACTCAGCCAGTGCATGCCACTTCACCACAACTAGGACATCTATTCAAGCCCATAATATTTGCACTTCGCAGCAGGCAGCGATGTAGAATGTACCCCATCCCCTAAATATGTAATGACCTTTGCTGTTAACATTACAGTATTAGTGTTAAATAATAAATTCTTAAGGCGTTGATGATTTGTGAGTACTGAAGTGGGGATGTGGGGATGTGTGGATGACTCGAAAGGCTACATTTTGCTACAACTTTTTGAGGCATTTCATTGCAAACAACGATCAAATATTCACTAGACAGCGCTACTGCAGGGACCCCCAAAAACTATGTCTTAGCTAAAAATGCAAACCTTATAGATAATTTGTAAATAATGCCTGAAGTCCCGTAGACATAGAGGGGCAATCTTGGCCAATTTCAGCAAAGGATGGTGCTGAACTCAACATCTGTTACTTTTCATGTGCTGATGCTTTCCTTGGTGCTTAACATGGGTTCTTCACGTGCATAGTATCGAGGTCTCCAGGTCACAGTGGTGCTGTGGGAAACCAGTCATTTAAAAATAAATGACTTTGACACATCAGACACTTTTATTATGTAATTTCATTCAATCATGTAAACTGCTCTCGAAGTCAGCAATGCTTAGTGCATTATGTAGTCAATAACTTGTGGGCATTGCTCCACACACATCGTACATGTGAAATTGTCAGTGTGAATGAGTGTCTTGTGTTCATGCTCAATACAAAACACAGACATCATAACAACAAACACTGAAAGCCGTGACCATGGCAGTTGACGAGTAAGCTATGATGGGCTTATGGATTTGTAGAAATGAACATTAGTGTGCTTATTCTATTATCTTCATGATGCATGTGCTTGTACGTCATTCAGTGATCCGAGAAGATCAACTGCAACATACTTGCGCCATCAGCATGAGTGATGCATGCACAAGCAACCAGGATGGCAGATCTCAGATTCTTCCATATTGAAGACCGAGTGCACATTTACAGAGTTAAGACAGCAGTTCAACTCATAGTCATTCATGCTCATAGTCATTATTAGTAATTATGTATTTTGTCATAGGCCATCTGCAAAATACTTAATATAATTTCCTTTTCTCCTTAGCCCTCTCTTTATCTGAATGAATCAATAAAGAGACAAAGAGCGAAACATTGCTCTTTCACTGGGCTGCGATGCCAAGTAATTAAAATGTCAGCATTTCCATACCTTGCCTCTCTAACTTTGGTGCAGCTGTCTTTCTTTTATCAATAAGCATATTCATCTGTTGCCGGCTCCAGTAATGTTTTCATCTCATGATGAGAAAGAAAGATGCATCCAATAACAAACCAGTTTAATGGTTGAAGAGGAAACATGCCTTCAGTGTACATTTCTCAGTTACATAATGAGATATATCGTTCTCCCTATGTGTGAAGTTAATATTCATAAGCATTCACTAACTCTTATTTATTAGGGTGTTTTCCTTTAATTCAATGTGCAGCATGCCGGAAAGAAGATTTAAATATTTGTTGTAATTTAAATTAAAACATTCCAACGTAGCAAGAATTACAGTGACACCAGTCATGTGGATAGCGATGGACTGATTTGGTTTTTGATTTGGTTTTTGATTTGGTTTTTGATTTGTCTAGTCTTTTATGAACCCTCTCTGCCATTCTGAAAGATGTTGTCATGGATGCCCCGGTTGAGGTGCAATACATCCCTTTTAGGGCCTCCGCTCCACAGGCCCGGCGATCACAGCCCCAGAACCCAGATAATCAACCTCTCTGTGACGCTAAACCTGCTCTTTAATAAAGCACATTAGTTATGATAATCCCCACAGCAGCCAGGAATTCTGTGCACAGTTAGCATTAAACTTTTAAGCTGTAATTAAAATAATACAGCAGTTTGTGCGCCCTTAAGGGAAAGATCTGTCTTCAATCCTATTGTAATTCTAGCACACCTAGAAGCTCACTTCGGAATAATAAGGAATTAGTGGATGAATGCACCAACTGTGAGGACTGATAGCTTGATTTTTGCATATGGTGGTCTGAGTTTATAAAGCTTTCATTCAGGCTTGGGTAGCTCTACCAGTCATTGTGTGTGGAGGATTAACCGTTTTCACTGAGGACCAGAATGAAAAGCTCAGTCATTTAAAGAGCGATACCTCATTTGTCCTCTGTTGTTGTGTTCACATCCGTACTATTGTTGTTACTGTTGGAAGAGAAGTGGATGTCTTTTAAAAAAAACATCAACAGAAATACTATTGCAGAATTGTGCACATTAAAACTTCTGTATGTGATGCCATTATCTGCAGTTTATATACATTTCAAACTTTAGATTTTTAGAACTTTATCCCACACCTTCGGATGCTACATGCTCTCTTTCTCTCTCTTTCTCCCTCTCTATATCTCTAATTAGAGGCATACTTGGTTATGGTCAGGCTGGAGGGGTTTAAAATATACATGCCAAACACTACAGGACTGTGTAATCCTCCAGTAAAGCTGCCCACATTATATGGCCAATCTGCAGCCCACCAGACTGATTCAGTGTTTCATAAAGCGCTGCTAGGAGGTGGGGCTGGGATTGAAAACCTCTGTTAATGAGCCTCCCTTCATCAAAACATTCTAATGTGCTTTGTATCATCAGTGTATAGAGGCATAACCCCTTCATCACCTCCATCTCAAAAGCCTTGTGTTGGGCGTTTGTTTAGAGGATCCTGTGTGTGATATGTAAGGAGAGAGTGCCATATTAAGAGCTGCTGGAATAGGCAGCCTGTACCAGCCAGAGTGCAGCCAACCCTGCGCACACGCACATACGCACACACACACACATGTACACCCCCCCCCCACACACACACACACACACACACACACACACACTCACACTCACACTCACACTCACGCACACGCACACACACACACACACACACACACACACACACACTCACACACACACACACACACACACACACACGCACACACACACACACACACACACACACACGCACACTAAAACCATACTGAAGAAATGAGAAATCAAAAGGACCTTCTACCCCCTAAATCTAACCCTCATGCTCATAAGATGAATTCCAAACAGCAACTGCGCTTCTGGGATCATCAAACTACTCAAAAACAAACAACCCACATCATTAGAAAGATATTAATCAGTGGATACCATAGACATCCAACAAGCAAAGCGATGAGGCAAATAGTTCCGTGGATAGGATAGAATAATTAAAAGAACAACTTAACAGCATGTGTTGACCATTTCAACATGTGGTGACCTTCTCACCCTCATACAGTAAATGGATGCGGGTCAGAACCAAGCACAGACACTGAGACCATTGATTGCCTATGATCAACCTACTTACCCTGTTGGGACTATTGTCCAAAGATGTGGACTGTTGCACAAGCAATTATTTTAAAAGTTCACAAAATTGACCACCTTAGGAGTCTAAGGCCTTTTTTAAGGTAGTCTGACATGCCTTGATGTTTTTTGTATATTTCCCCTAAAATCATTGAGGCAAAAGTGGCATGTATGATTATATTCTAGAAGACCTTAGCAATAATAACATGAGATAAAAAGGCATGTAGTAAAAAAATGTCGGTATTTAAATCTAATCTAAACATACCCTTACAAACAACTCCATAGCCCTCAGGAGGGAGCGTAGACTCTTATGAACTAAATGTGTCCATGGCAGCAGCACCTTGTACCTGGCCATCAGGCACAGACTGTTTTGACGTGTAAACCTCACCCCTCAACATCTACAGAGATGTGCTAGTGACAATAGAATCCCATGAGTTTTCACACCTTGCTGCCATTCCTATGGATAGCAGGCTATTGATAGCTTGTTTCATGCAGGTTCAACCCAAGTGCTTCTGTCAAAGTCAGGAAATATCAGTGAATTTTGTCCCTTTTGTGTCAACATGTTACATCCAAGGTAGGTATTAGGCATTAAACATGCTGTACGGTTCATGGTTTTTGCATTCCATCTTCTTTTTTTTCAGCTTTCTTTACATTCAACACCATAAGAATATCTGGTAGATATTCCAGTTTCCAGTTTGAGCCTATGGAGGTTCCTGCAGCACCCTGAACAGACCTTTTTGTTGGATGCTTTTTCCAGGAAAAGGTAAGTTGATCTCTGCCTTCTGCATCCTTTGTTGTTTGAGTGACAGATTTTGACTACACCTGTCTGTCTTGCAATGGATTTGACCTGCTTGGTGCCACCCGTCACCACTGATTCAAACCAACTGCTAAAAACTCTGTATCAGGCCTCCTTTGATAAGGATAACACAGTGACCTGCAATTGTGTGGACATGTTTTATTCTGGTAATAGTGCCCTATCTGCAGTGCAATTTTCTGTCCCTCATAACAAAATATTTTGTGTTTTACTGGTGTACAAATGGGATAAATCAAACACTTTTCCTATTTTCCAATAACTGTAGAACAGATTGCGCTGTTGGGCCTGACAATTTACTGTTATTAAATTCAGACTCTGAAAACATGGAGTGAAACTAAGGAAAGGAGGAAACACTGAAAGGAAATATACTGAATATGCTGGGTAGGTTATCGACTGAAAAGCATTGGGCGCTTCAATCCCTTACGTCTCGGAATGCTAGGTATTACGGATGTTGAAAAAGTTTTCAACATGGAGCCTTCTCTGACAGTCCTGTGGAACAAATCCGTATAATATATTCTTTGGTTATTGATTTTGACCAAAAAAGGCATGAAGAACCCATCTCAGTGCAGATGTAATAAAGGGCCCTCTCCATCCCACTTTCACTTATGAATTACATGTGGCAAGACAACAGCTGATGGACTTCCAGCCAAATGTGATTGAGACAGAAAACTGGACACTCGTTGCCTGTAAAATTAATTTCTCCAAGGGCAGAAGGATATCAGCTTGGCTGCAGGGCAATTGATGTATGGCAATTAAGGCTGCATTTGATTTCAAAATGTCACTACCCTTAAGATATGACGAACTTTTTAAATATCATGTTTCAGGCCAATACCTTTCTTGAAAATACATTTTGGACTGTTTTGTCTGAACTTAGTCAAACCAATTAAAGCTGTTTAAATTAAGGGGGAGAACAATGTTTTACACCGCATTAATAACCAGGGTCTGCATTGATGCATTTGAAGCTCTGCTCTTTGCACATTTGAAAGCAGCGCATATTTTTTTTTTACATAAAAGTGTTGTTATGTGTGGTTCCAGTATTGGAATACAGTTTAAATAAATGGTTAGTGTACATAGTAGAGATCTACATATGTTTTTCAGTCATGAAGACCTAAAATGATGGCTTTGCCCAGTGAGGAATGTTTTTCAACCTTCTTGGGATGAGAGGATAACAGCCTGTCACCACAGCTGCTAGAACAGTGATCTTAGTTGAAATCAGTTGTGCATGGACTTCTAAAGAGGAAAGGACCATGTCTCTTATATGTTTAACATGCCTATGTGGTTTCGACCGGTTTAATATGTGTTGGACCACCATGTGGTTCCCTAACAGCTTGTAGATGCTTTTAAAACCCAGTAACATCTGGAGATGTGTGAGAGGAGTGTGAGGCACTCTTCCAAAAGAAACTGACCCATGGCAACCCTGTCTATCTCACAAACACTCATCTGCGTAGGGTCTAAGTCTGCCAAAGCCATGGAATATGATTAAACTTGTAGAAATACTCATTAAAACAGATGGTAATCCCTCTCTGTGGAATAAGAGAGTCTGTGCAACATGAAGGTTGATTCAAATCATTAAAAAGCACTTTGACTTCGCATCATAAGAGTACATCGGCACCTTTATGCTTGTATTTAGTGGCACACGTCTTTCTCTACTGAAGTCAGTCAGAGCTGCAGGTATCTGTAACAAATGGTAACTTACGTATATGTAATAATATTAAAGGTGACTCACTAGACAACTTTAATGTGTCCTTCTGTAAAACATACAAGCAGGTATAATTTCCGATCCATAGTGGTGAAATGATGATTAGCCTTCTTATAGAAAAAGGTTTGCTCACTGACCTAAGTACTAAAAGTCACTGCTTATTAAAATTAAAATTAAAATGAACTTTCAGATCCTTATGGAGGCAGATGCTTGGTTAACCTAGCAATCATAGTCCATAGTTATTCATGTCTCTGCACACTTGCCCTTATTGAAGATATTTTTGGCTCGGCACTAAAAACATAGCCTTTGAAGTGATGCTCATCAAACACTCACTTAAAAGCGTTATTTGTCAGCTATCATCACATTCTGTGCTTCATTAGTGAAGCTATACAAAATCACATCCGTCCTCGCATTCTTAATATAAGAATAGGCCAAGATAAAATGCCACATTATATGATTATCAAAAGCAGTTTTGTATCACTTTACATGCAATTCAGAACGATTTATAAAGCAAGTCCACTGACCCACTAATTAGAATTACCTTAAAATGTAAACAAATTGGGTGAGACCATGCAAAGTGAATCCAAACACATCTGTGTTTACGCACCATGGGGTATCGCATATACAGACCATGACCCCAAAAAAAATTCATACAGTTTTTTTTTTTTTTTTTCAAATCTTGTGTGAGGGTCTCCATTGTATATAGAGTGTTTACAAGGACAACAGATTATCAAGACCTTTTTCTAGGTTGAAGCACACGTTGGAAAATCCATCAGATGGGGGGGGGGGAGTTAACTGAGCTAAACAAAAGTAAACAAAGCTAAAATTTGGAAAAGAAGTCAGATGTCAAGCAGCTGTTAAGAGGACTTTAAAGACTACCACACCGTCATACGAGTTAGCTCCCCTGAGCACTTTCCATGAGTGAAACAATCTCTTTTCCCCAGAGGTCTCGCCTCTCGATAATGCTGAACCCGATGCTAGACACAGCAATCTTTTGCTTTGTCTTACTTTTTTATGTTTTGGATTTTCTCTCTCGTCTCGTGTGTATCAAAAAAGAATCTCTCCAATGGAGAGACACTGGAAGTTGAGCCCTTCTGAAATACACCATGACAAAGTGCATCAAGGTTGTGCGCCGCACGGTGAACCACATTAGGCTCTCAGATTATTATTAAGCAGTTTGAGATCCCGACTTATATCTTTAGTGGCCCTTTGAAGGAAAAAAATGGCCACCGTGTCTGTGCAACAAACTGGGTCACTGCACTTAGGCTGTGCACATCTTAGCACAGCTCTGTTGTCACCAACCTTCATGGTTAGTAATGCAAGGGCACTGTAAAACATGGTTATTACTGTTCGCCATAACTTAAAATGCAATCCACTAATTTGTTTGCCCCAAGCCTGGCTAGATACAAAGTATTTCCATTTCTGTATGCAAATTGCCACCACTGGAAAAAAGTGCAGCGAGAGGGGATATTTATCTGTGTTTCTGCATATTTTCTGCATATTTCTAAGCATCTCTCTAGCAAGAAATAGTCATTCAGACTTTGGGGTCCCAGCTCAGCAAAGTTTCTCTTACGTATGAGTGACAGTCACAGATCCAGTATACAGACTGCTAATGGAAAGGAGTCAATATCGACAGGCAATAAGATGCAAAGGTAAAATGCATTAGAGAGGTTTAAAGTGAGAATGAAGCTCCCTAATCACGTCAAGCACCATGGGCTTGGTATGAGCTTCCCAGTTTATGGTCAGTGGTGAAAGTGTTACAAACTACCAACTTAAAAGGAAAGTCTAAAGAATAAAAAATTGGCAGTACATACTTTCTCGACCACCAAGTGGCTTGTATGTCCTAGTTTGGGGGAATGCACAGGAGCGTGTGCAAAAATGATGGCAAAAGGGGTTACCCTAATTAACAAATGAATCAGAATCATAGAGCAAAGACCAGCCACATAACACACACAAACACACACTTACACATGCATGCATCGTTACAGATTCTTACGTTGGGCACACATACACACACACATTTACACGAATGCGTCCAAAACACCAAGCAAATCTCTGTCTGCTCACCAAAAGAAATTGTTAGATTAATGCGGGGAATCCAGCTGTTTACATCCTGTTAAATATTCATGATTTGTTAAGGCTGTAAGGCTGATGTTGGGGGGGTGCTTCGCTATTCCTCATCCATCACAGTTCATTAACACCATTCTCTTGCCTTACCTCCCGATGGACACTGCCTGTCTGGCTGATTGCGTTGCTTATTCATATTCATGCGATTATTCTCTCAAGCATAGCCGTTTGCTGTGAGTCAGGAGAGGAACATTGAGGGGAAAGTCAAAGTAACGCGAAGGAAGCAGCTTCCCTGCTAGAAGAGTCTGCCGAGTCCTCTGTGCTCTGTGCATGATAAGAGTCAATAAACACTTCATGTTAAGGTTTAACGCTAGACATCAGCCAGATAACAGTCTATCCAAACACATACATGGGAAAACCATGATCCTTGACCACTAGTTCAGCCACAGCAAGTGATGGACAAAAGAGGTTTGCCATGATTCTCTTTTTCTTCCTTGATCTTAACCTGAAACTCTGCACAATCTGTCTTTTTTTGTTTTGTTCTCACCATAATCCTCTCAAAGAACTAAAGATCATCTCACTGTGTGTTTGCAGCTTTATCTCCACATAGGCGAGATATGACCTCTTTTTACTCATACACCTCCACGGGTCCATTTTATTGATGTAAAAGACAGAACTCTTTTCATCGTCCCTTTCTCTCTCTCTCTCTTTCTTTCTCTCTCTCTGTGGCCACACCGTGAATAGAAAAACATGTAATTGATGTGAAAGAAATCTGACATGCATGAGATCTGTGAATGCCTGCCTGTGAATGCCTTGTTTCATCCCTCTAGTGAGAACAGACAGTTCTGTACAAAATAGATGTTTAGCATCGCCAGGGTCAAGACAACTTCATGCTGTGCTTGTGGTCAGACAAGGTAAAAGTCCAAGGGCCCTATTTTAACGATCAGAAACGCAAGTAGGACAGCGCCAAACGCAAGTAGCTGTGTGGGCGGCTCTATGGCGCATTTGCGGAAAAAATACACTTGCGTCCGGCGCAAATGTCAAATGGGTTGGTCCAAAGGAGGTTACTCAGCCATAGGTGTGGTTTGGGCGTAATATGCAATAAACCAATCAGGGCCTCGTTTCCCGAACGCGCACTTAGCCTAAAAAGCACTTGAAATCGTTCGTAAGAGGAATCCTACGTTGCAGACGGGTTTCCCGACGGGGCACTTAGCTTAAGTGTATCTTTCGTTGAGAAGAATTCTACGTGTGGTCAGGACCAGTAGTAACTTCACACTTAGCGATTTAATCCACCAGGGGCGTCGTTCGACCGTCGTTCGGAAGAAAGGGGAATTTAAAAAAAAAACATGGCTACTTGAAGCGAGGAATATTTTACATTAATAAAGCTATCTACACAACTTTTTATATGTTTATAATGACTCGGTTTGATCTGAAATGTGCTACGCGACCAATGCAGAGTATGAAGGTCTTAACTGAAGCTTTCAAACAGTAGTTTTATGGCACAATTAGCGCTTATGCCACCACTCCATTGGCTTATATGGTAGCTTTCTAGCTAGATGGTTGTTTCGTGCTGTACACAGTTGTATACATATATATTTGCAACCATGTTCTTCATTGAAACTTTTTTTAAATCGCTAGTTTCATAGCTCATACAGTCACGCATGACGTACGCTTCAACCCCCTCGACACCTTATCCAGGGGCGTCGTTCGGCCTATTATAGAAGAAATCCAAACGATGTTTCTGTGTATAGCACATCATGAGAATGTCATTGTTTCACCTGCCTATTCCCATCAAAATAGAAATAAAGAATATTGAGTATTTGAAAATAAAGATTAGGCTATACAAAACTAGTGCAGTGCCCGTAGGAATTATGCATTCTGTAGTGTTAGCAGACGTAGAGCTGTTGGGTAGTGTAATGGCAAGACATATTTGCACTCCACATAGGTACAGGTTACACTGAAGTATTATTGTGATGCATGTTTCCTTTTCATTAAGAAATGTGTTAATGGTAGCCTTTTTGGAGAGTTACCAACAAATAAAGTTTGAGATTATGTAGTGGATGCAGTTGAATATACTGTAGATGTCAACGTTGCTGTCTAAACTATAAACTAAATGTCATAAAGAAAGACATTATTTAAAATTAAGTTATGGTTGAAATAGGATCACTTCTTTATTGTAAGGGTAAGTGTAGGGTAAGAATGGTCATGCAGTTGGACTCAAATGTAGGTTAATTTTATTGAATGTATGTAGCCTACTGTACTGTATGACTTCGATGATGCTAGCTTTGACAGCCCACTCTCAGACAGATTGTAATAAATGTCCTTACAATGGGAACACAGTTTAAATAGGCTACTCTGCTGGAGATGGCGTTACTATCCCCGCCCCGAATTCAGTGCACATTGCACGTTCGATGCACACATAGGCTAGCTAATTTCACAGCAATTAACGTAAACAGGTTAACCTGACGTAAACAGCTCCTAAGAGCTACTTAAGAACTCGTGCACGTTGCACTCGTGCACCTGACTTTAAGTTGATGGTTGGGAAACGCACGTAAATAGAAAGTGTTACTTAGTCTACGATGTCACGAAAATCCACGTAGGCCGTTAAGATACGTCGTTATCGGGAAACGAGGCCCAGAGCATCGTCTCACATTCCCTTTAAGAGCGAGGAGCGCATATTCCACAGTGGCTTGTTATTATAATAGCGGAATTACCTGGAGGAAGACCGGAGAGGCCAATACTCTGGAGATGGCAATGGTTTGCTTACCTCATTATAGAGGAAGTAGCGCTTCTGTCAGGTGAGCTCTCCTCTCTCGTGCTGCTGCTGGGGCATTTGGGTTTAATGGCATCGGCACATGCAGTTCAACCTCACGTCTTCTAAAGTCCTCTAATCTATCCTCATTTATGTCATTGACACATCCATGATTCATGGCAATGTTGTGTAAAACAGTCTGGTTTGAACCGCCATTACAATTAACCTGAATCATTTGGGTGTATATAATATGTGTACGCGTGTATATGGCTTGCCAAAAAATTGGTGTAAATCTCTCGTGTAGACGAGAGAAGTAAAGTGTAGCCTATAGGTCCTACTGTTCGGCCAAGCACGCGCTCTTAAAATAGCGTCTGAATACACGCCACAGACTCTACACAATGCGCCTCTGACATTAGACTAGGTTTTTTCTGGTCTACGGCGCACTGTTGTTTTGAAACTGCAAAATACCGCCAGGGAAGACTTGCGCCTGAGAAACGCCTTCTCTGTTCCGCCCCGCCCATTTCGGCGCAAGTTCATTTCGACGCACGCCTCTGGAGGGAAAATCCCGCTGTGCGCCGGGTGCAAAATAGGAATGATACATGCGTCGGTGACAATGTCAATTGCGCTGGGTGCAAGATAGGGCCCCAAATGATCGAAAGGGAGGGCCTTTGAGAAAACAGTGAGCGGAGACTGAAAGGAGAATGAAAAATGAAGAGAGATGGTAACTGGGGGAGGTGGTGAGCATGTATTTTATTGTGAAGCATGCATTTCAGTATGTGGTTAGCTATACAAGAAGGCAGGAGAAGATGCAAAACATTTGAAAAAAAGAAAAAGAAAAGAAAAAGTTTGTGTGGTAGAACCCTATTTGTTGTGTTTTAAGTGCATTTTAAGACATTAGGATAGCCCTAAACCCAGCACTGACCGATGGATTCTTAAATGGTAGTAATTATTCAGCAACAGAGACTCTGTGTCTACAGTACCACATTGTTTACATGGTTTGCATTCTGAGAGCACTGCTCCAACCTAAATTATTTTCCTCTCAATGTCTTTACAAATTTGTGGATCATAGCTTAAGCACTATAGTATGGTGTATAGGGTTGCTCTCCCAAACCATCACAACTAGGTCATACATTAGCATTACGATAGTTCTCACTACGATGGCTTCACTGCTTTTTGAGAAAGTAACAGATCACAACGTAATTTTGTTTATATTCCACTTTACACAAATCTTTTATGGATAACACATCTACTTAATATACATGAGAATGGTGAGTGCCGTTTGGGTATGCCTACAGCAACCACACAGGCCGATGTGGATTGCCCAGCTTAAAAATGCTTGAGTGTGTGATGAGATGGGCAGGAAAGTTAGGAGAGGTAAACAAAGAAGAAAGGGGGAGATACAATACAAGGAGGTGAGGGAAAGGAAGAGCCGGAATGATGAGAGAGCAAAGCTGGGTGGAGAAAATGAAGGGAATTACACAGGGGATGAAGGAGAAAAGGAGAAAAGGATAGAGAGAAGGAAAAGGAGAGAGTCTAGTATTTCAGTGTTGTTCAGGCCACTGATATAGTCTAGAATGCACTAAAGGTCTCTGTGGCTGAAATATTAGCAGTAATAACTGTTACAGAGGTATAGGAGGATGAAGAGTAATAAAAAGCAATAATAGAGAGGAAAAACCTTCAGCTGCACATCGTTTTAATGGAGTTTCCTCCCGCAACAGTCCTTCTGGTACAATAAGCAATTTTGGTGTGGTCGATAAAAGCCTCTTCTAAATTGTTTACTTTCCTCACAGGTAAATCATCTCAAAATTGGCTTGATATTAAGCCTTATCCCAGGGTGCATGTAGCCCTGTCCTGCTTGATTACCAAGCAAACGTTACAAACACCAGACTCCATACAGATTCCTAAGCAATTACCTTGTCTTTTCATAGATGAAATAATGGCCTGATTCAATACTGTATGTTCTTGGAACTAATGAAATCAATAAATCAAAAGAAGAACACATACATTGGGTGCATTATGCAGGTTTTATAGTCCAACAAAAGCCACATATATTCAGTTTGTATCAGTTCTAAAGAGCTTATTTTCAAATGTACATTGTACTATATCTATCTATGACTATACAGGCTATATGTTGAAACATTTTGTCAGCCAAGAATGTGGACTAGGTTGTCAATTTTCTTGGCAGTTGTTTCTTTTACAGTTGTACTTGCAGAACAAGGATCTAACCAATATCAGTCCTAGAAACAGACCAAACGGGGCTGAAGCAATGATTCAATGTGTTCTTTCACTGAACAGGTCTCTTTTGATAAAGATTCATCTGGCAAATGACAAAATGCAAATGCAGCGTCTAGTTAACAAACAAAAAAAAAGTTTCTATCAAACTTTGAGTTATCGTGTCACACGAGACAGCTGCTACCTCCCCCTCATCCAGAACTGCCATCTTCGTGTTGCTCTCCATTGGGCTCGTCTGTGTCAGGCTAGTCAGCGTGTTCAATTCTGCTGCACATCGGAATGTCAGAGAGATTTGCTCCTGGAGCTCAGAAGAGGATAAACAACCAAACGACATGGAGACATTTACTAAATATGTGAACCACACAGTCATGAAAAATGCAAACACCAGAAGAACATGTGCATCATAATGCATGTGTCAAGATGCTGCCAAAAGACATATGACGCTGCATTCATCAGTGGGGCCATAGGCAGAATCAATCTAACCTTTAGCGTGATCATTATTTATCAGCAGAACTTGTTTGATCATTCATCTTTAAAGCCAGTATATGCTGTTTGGTGCCTAGAGCCCTCTGAGCTATCTAAGTTCATCAGTGCTGATGGGAGGCATCGCACATAAAAAATGGACAACTTACCTTCAGGGGTAATTACATGTGTCACTGCCATTTTACCACTCCTCTATTGTGATTTAGTTTGTTGCCATGGAAGCAAACAAGCACAGGGATGGTTAAAAGTATGGGGGGGAAAAGCTACAGCTAACAGCCACCAGCTGCCTTCAAGCAACTGCCAGTCATTATGTGACTGAAAGTCCTGAAGGAAGAGCCGAGATTCATGCAGTGTTACTGAACTGGAAGCTTTGCCAGGTTTTGAATAAACATGACACAGTGTTGATATGTGTTTTTTATTCTGTTGCTGGTCTGTTGGATAGTGTTTTTTTTAATAATTACAAACAGTAGCTACTGATTCATAGTTCCACTCGACATGATGACCATGAGTGTGTTTCTTGGTTCTCTTTGTCTAATGAGCACCACAGAGGAAACAATGACTACTGGAAAAGATGGAAACAAAAGCTCTCTCACTGGCTGGTAAACTATAACAAATGATCAATTATTACACAGTAATTGCCATGACAAATATAGCTAGAAACGTCACATAAAGGGGCCCATGCAGCTTTGCACCAACTGCATCAGTTGATGTACATTCTGAATGGTTGATTTGCACTCCACGACTTTGCTTTGCTGACTGGTTCAAAATCGTTGAGGAAATGTTATGATACACCCAAAAAGAGGGCACAGGATTAATCACAAACTAATTTGCTTTTCTTTGTAAAATACGGTTTGATTGACACTGTCGGGAGTTGATATACACTTAGTTATGCACAAAGCAGTCAAAAAGTCTAGAAGTAAAAAGTAAGATAATAATCTTTAGATAGTAAAGATAATTCAACATTTTTACAGTACAGAACATAGAATATTTTTGCAAAAATAAATGTAAGACATGTGATAACTGGATACAGGAACACTCAGACACTAATCCAGAGGAATTTCAATGCAAGGCCACATAGTTCCAAAGATATAGTCTCACTTTGTTTTTGCTGGGATTTGTCAAAGTTGCTGCCTGTTTACTGGGGTACCCCAAGGGCTTATTCTTGGTCCACCCCCTCTCTGAGGCTTGTATTGTTTTTCTATACAGATGATAACTTTTCTCTATTGTGCTTGTCGGTTGACACAACTGGCTTGTCACAAACTTCTAGCTTGGATTGTGGAGCAGCACCTGAGGGCTTTATTTGTTTACCCCTGAAATTGTATCTAAAGAGATTTCTAAAGACAAGTGCAGATCTGATTCAGAGAAATGCACATTCACACACAGAAAGTACTCTACCAGATGAAACATCTATAAATGACAAAATAACTATTATCATAATAAATAATGAAAATACATTTGTGCCAGAAAATAACTTGAGACCAGAGTGGTTCTAAATGTCCTTGTATACTGCCTCAATTATATGAAGGGCCGTTAAGGACATAACTATTGAGACACTCTCACACTCACTACTGAGACACTCTCACACATACCTATGAAACACTCTTACACTCACTACTGAAACGCTCACACACTCACTACTGAAACACTCACACATACATACATACTCTGTAAACCTATGCACGCTCATATATAAAACCTTATACATACTCGTCTGAAACACTTACACATACATATGAGAAACACACATGCATACATACATACCTCTGTGGCATATACACATACATATGAAATGCTTACATGCATACAAGTGAAACATTTATACATATCTATCTGAAACACTCATGCATGCACATATTTGTATAAATGTTTCGAATGTTTATGTATACGTTTTTCAGTTATATGTATGTATGCTCTTACATGAGGATGAGCAAGCGTTTCACATGTATTCATACAAGTAATTTCAGTAGTGACAGTGAGAGCGTTTCAATAGTGAATGTAAGAGTATTTCATAGGTATGTGTGCATGAAATTTCAAGGTCAAGGTCGTCAGTTAAACTGGAAGGCGGGAACAAAGAGTGCATTTTTTGAACAGCGTCAAAGCGCGCCAATCTGATCCAACCGTCAAGAGCGAGTAAGAGCGTGACATTACCTCAGTAATCAGAGCGTTAATAGTCAGTTATCTCACTTACACCTTATCTCACTTACCACTTACACTAACCGTCAATGGCAGACAATAGCCTTTTAACCGCTGAAGCTGTGATCTTACTGAGGAACTTACTATAGTCGCCTTCACTTATCAATAACATAACAAACTCATTAGATACACCTTCTGCCAATTCAATTAATTCGGAAATTAGGTCTTTGTACCAACCTGGGTCTAGCAGCAGCAGCATGCAACCCGCACCAGGCAACGGGCTACTGAATTATTGTCCCCGTTACGAAGCAAGGGCAATTTTTAGCTCATGGAAAGCTAAACCCAGGCAAAAGTAAGTAGAATTGTTACATTTTTTTGTTTAATTTTTATTGTTTAAGATAACTGGGGCGTTCCATTAATTTGCATAGTTCTAATGTTGGCTAGCCAGCAACGTAACGGTAATGTTGCTTGTTAGCTATCGTAGCTGACCTATGACCTACGCGCTGGTACACGTTGCTTACCAGGATAACGGATTTTAAACAACATAAGCTCCAGCCCAAAAGGGGTATTTAAATTGTATGTGTGCAAAACATTACAGTTGTAGAGCATAATTAAGTGTACTAGCCATTTATTGATGTGTGTACAAACTGTCCTGGAACGAACTGAGCGAATTCGCTAGACTAAAACACACCGTTGCCATTGTAAGTATGGGTCCCAATTGAGTGCTCTCTTGGAAAAGTACCACAAATTGTACCTATGCCTTTTATAACTATTTACCGATTGAGCACATACCAAAGTTGTGATTAGTGTCACTGAAAGGCTAGAGGCACTTACTGTGATTTATTTCACTGTTCAATGCATCAATTCGAGATGTTCATTCATCAACGGAATAATGGCGAGTATCAGGGCTAGCACTGTCCTTGTCTGCAATTGAAAATCAGAATTTGGGTGGATGTGTGTATGCACAAATGGCTACACTATAACTGCGTATGGTTGGAACAGTGATCTAAACATTATTTTCCCTTTGATGTTTGCTTTCAGAAAAGAAAGTTCATCTGGAAGTGTCCCTATACAAGACATTTTATCTACGCTTGGTGAAAAGATCAATAATAACCAAGTCAACCGGTTCAACATAAACCGTGCTGCTGTGCCTGGATGGTGCCATTCGGGGCTTTAAAAGATTCTCTTTTGACCCGACACACAGGATCAGTGTGAGATTTTCTGATGACAAAGGAACAACTGAAGAAGCTGTGGATCTTGGTGGTCCAAGAAGAGAATGTCTTCGACTGCTTACAGAAGCTCTTGCACAGTCTTTAATGTTTGAGGGAACAGAAGGGAACCTCAACTTGGCTCTTGATGCATCAGGTAGCCATTATCTTGTTTTTGGTTTTCATGAAAGAATTATATACCCTGTAAAATAGATTATGGCTCCCACTCCATTTTGAACCTCATAGTGATTTTAATCCTTTGAAATTATAGCCTAACACTGTAAAAAGCCAGTGTTGCTACCCTGGTACCAAAGAGGGTGCCAAACTCAGATTACAAACTGTGACTTTAAGTGATTTCTATGGCAACAGTTAAAAGGTTATGCTAACACTACCTAAATTCTACCTCTCTTTTTTTTCAGCTGTCAGAGAGGACCGATACTTTGTCACAGGAAGGGCTATTGCAGTAAGTCTGGTACATGGAGGGCCTTCACCAAATTTCTTGTCCAAAACACTGTTTGACTGCATAGTTCAAGGGCCAGAGAAATCTAGACCAAACCTTGGGGACATCGCCGACTCCGAAATCTGTGACAAAATACAAAAGGTTTGTTGCATTTTCATATTCAGTGATTGAAAGATTTTGGCTGGTCCAGGCACAGAAGAATCATATTTGTAAGAATGCATTATCTATCTATCTGTCTTATCATTTGTGCCCCCAATTCAATTAAATGGAACAGTTTATATCCGTTTTACACTGTGGTATTATGCATCTGCCACAAGATATCATTTTGGATGTGACGAAGTGCCCAGGTTGCGTTCATTGAACTGAAGTAGTCTTACCCAATTAAAAATAAAATCATATCACTGGCACGTTATCAGCCACTAACGTCAAAGTTACAATCACCTCTAGCAAAGCTAAAAGTAGTCACTGGAATAATGTTTAACTGTGATTTGGATGAGAATTGTATCTGATTTTTAAAAAATAAACTGTTAATCATTTTTAGGTTTCAGAATCAACAACTCTGGAGGAACTCACCCAGTCAACTGAACCTCTCCAAGACTATCTTGCCAATGCAGGCTGTCTGAAGCCACTGAAAAGTGTTCACAACAGGGATAGACTTGTAGAAGATGTCTTGATGTTTCAAGTGATTAATCGAGTCCGTGGACAAGTTGAAAGGTATTTTAAATTTAGTTAAATTGAAAATCCTGTTGTTTGATGCCTAACACATGCAAAAGACTGAACTCTTCATTGAATCACCATTCCTCCCATACTGTCATAGGTTCAGAGATGGGTTGAAAACGCTTGGAGTCCTGGAGCAGATCCAAAATTATCCAGAATCGTTCAGTCCAGTGATGTGCTACAATCCAAGGCCGCTCACCGCTGACCAGGTTGATGGGCTGTTCCACATCCGGTGGTCAGAGGAGGGGAGCAACCAGAAAAGAGGGGAGAGAACAGTAGTTGCTTTCTGGAGGGACTATTTGCAAGGTGTTGAAGGTATGTGTGAGAGATAGAGAGAAAAACTCAGGAAACTCATATGTGCACTTTTCTAGGAAAAGGGAAACAAGCTTCTGGTGTTAACATGACAAAGTTTATGATTTAACGTATTTGGTCTGTCTCTCATTCATTCTTATCTTCCACCCCAACAAAGTCCTGATATGTAGTTTGTGTTCTGTGCTTAATTCTATGCTGTCCTGCTTGCTCCACAGAGGAAGATGGATCAAAGAAGTTGGGGGACATCCTAGCATTTGCAACTGGATCTGATGCAGTACCACCAATCGGCTTTTCTCCTCAACCATCTCTTGAATTTCTTCACCCTAGTGGTGGAGCAGCAAAGTTCCCTGTTGCCAACACCTGCATCAGCTGTCTTCGACTGCCGATCTACAGCACATACGATTGTTTTAAGAGCAGCATGGATTTTGTAATAAGAAACACACAGGGCTTTGGCATGCCATAGATCAGGGGTCCCCAACCTTTTTTGCACCACGGACCGGTTTAATGTAGGGAATTTTTTCACGGACCGGCTTCAAGGTGTCATTTTACACCACTTATTAGTCACGTCATCCATTCATATTGATGTGAGGCAAGCGCGAGTTTGATACAATGAAGCCCGGTCTGCTCATATACACAACAGCTAACATTAACGTTAGGTATTACGAACATTAAGTGCATGAAAAATACAACTCACCATAACTCTGAATCAGTGCTTGGTCTCCATGTGCCGAAGCAGTTTTGAAGGCTTCATTGGCTCGTTTGTCAGCTTGTCGCCACATATTAAACAGAGCGGACTTGGTGCTTGAGAATCACCTGTTGCAATAAACCCGTAGGTATTTTAAAGTAGCCTATGACTCCTGGTATTGTCTGTTAAAAGAAGCTTTCTTTTTTTGAGGTTCTAGGCTCCTCTTCTGGCTCCTTAATTGACCGTTTCACCTTTGCAAAGAAGCTCTCCAAAGATGTTTGTTTTATTACTAATTTTCGCTAGTATGCGGGCTTTTTTTTTTGAGTGACATATCACGTGAACGAGACAATGTCTTGACGTGACAAGAGGCACAGGCGAATGTTACGTCCGGGAAAATCCGGTAGTTTTTCAAAATAAAACACCTTTCAGACTCCAATAATTAATACAGCGGAAATTATATAAATTATTTATTCTTTCTGTGCGGCCCGGTAACAAATACCTCACGGACCGGTACCGGGCCGCGGCCCGGTGGTTGGGGACCACTGCCATAGGTGATGAATTTAAAGTTGAAAGGTATAAAATGTAACAGTATGTAAAAAAAAAAAAAAAAAAAAATTGCTGACATTTTGTTTATTGTACAGCATTACATGGTTATGTCGGTATCCACTCCAATAATGTGTATATGTTGGAAATTCAAATGATTGAATTCACACTAGACACAAGTTTGCTTTCTTTGTTAACTTCAGTGGATACATTTCCTAGTAAGGGCTTACATTTGTCCTGTTGTTTGTTTTAGTAAGAATGGAGCCAGTTTACTTTTTGAATTTGTTTTTATTGTCAAGTTTAATTAAAGTGTACTTGTTGAATGAGCTGGGGGTGGGGGGGTTCTGTTGCAGAATGTAGATGTGTCCAATCTACATTTTTTTTTTATACAGGTACATTTACACATCAATAAATGTTTTATGTAATAATAGCCCAATCTCTTCATTCAAGTTCAAGTTTATTGACATACTAGACAGCAACATCAATATCAGTAGTGAAATTCTAAGGCTAAGAGCCAACTCAACTTTGCACACTAGTAAGAGAATCATTCACTTAGTCCTCTGGGATGTCTTGCTTGCAAAAAATGTAAAAGAGACAGGAATAATTGTATTCCATGATTTCCATCATTCATTAATGGGTCAATTAATTCTTGAATTTCTTGCATGGTACTGTTGCTTACATGAACACTGTTTTCAGGAACCTCAATATTATTCCTGCTCTCTACTGCAGGTAGCGGTTCACCATTATCAGTGACTAAATGTTGATCAATCTGAAACACACCACGTATAGCCAGTGGCGGACCTAGTCATTTGGGGGCCTAAGGCGAACATAGCCAGGGGCCCTCTTCATCCATCCTTTTAATGCAAAAAAAAAAAGGGCCACCTCAAAGCAGGGGCGGACTGGGGGGAAAAAGTGGCCCGGGAGTTGTCTGTCAGAGCAGCCCACTTAATATACGGCGCGTTGCCCGCTCAATGTATGCAAAATACCCATACACTTAACATGATTTTGGATGATTACAAAGAAATAACATTATATATGTTTTTTAATAACATTTGGATCCACAAATTTGCCTGGATGGACACATGGAATAAAATGATACTGGCTATTGTAACACTCCAAGGTAGGTATAGTTTGCTAGATGAATATGCTTAACTCTGGGCTAGTATCAGATGGTTAGGCCTATATGTATAACTACAGAGCCTTTAGGAATACATGTCAGCAGAGAAAGAGTACACAATTTTTTTGATAATGATTAGGGCGACCTACATTAAGCAATATCATTTTTTTTGTAGGCTGATTAACTCATACAGCAACACCTTTTTGTATAGTAGATGGCAGCACACAATCAAAATATTTCCCCTCTACCTACATAGCTACAGTAGCTAGTTATATGGATGAAAGTTGCATTCAGGAGCCTTCATAAGCAAACATGATTTGGCTCCACATTAAATTATCCCACTTTTTTATTATCCACATGTCTCAAATGTTGTATGATGCAACATAGCTTTACAGGACACATAAAATATGTCCAGTGACAACGTAAAGAAGGGGGCAACATATAAGTAAAAACCAACTATATTTATTGACTGATCTCGAAAGTATTTGCTTACAAAAGCTGAATAAGTCTTCACAAAGAAAATAACTCAGTGTTAGGGCAAAAAGCGAACATCCTCACTGTACAACCTATGAAAAGTGACAGTGGTAGCCTACAAATAAAGAAATACAGACCGCGTTAGCCACTTCACAGCGTGCTAGCCATGATTTTCTTTCGTTCCAATTCTTGCATGTAGGGTTCCACCCTTTGTAGAAACCTGTTGAATCGATACATTTGGTGTAGGAAGTCCTAATTGTTTTGTTGTCAATTTATCTTAATTAGTACGCCGACAGAGAAAAAAAATCTCCTTTTCCTGAAAGCAGTTTGTCGCCACAATCGCCCTTAAGGTCCGCCGCCACTGGTTTGAACTTTATTGTAGAAATGAACAGAACAGAACATACGATGGGGTGTAAACATCAGTGGTAATGGTAGTGTTGCATGCTGGGTGTGTGATTATGTGTGTGTGTAGGGGTGTTAAAGGTGTCTACGAGCGAGACACGCAAGTATTAGGCTAGAGTGATTGACATTTAATAACAAATAAACATAGTAAGACTGACGGAGGAGATTAGAAAATAGTAAGAAAATAGTAACCATGAGTGTGAATACAGGTCACTAGGAGTAGTATAAATAGCAGACAGTGATTCCTTTAGGTTATCATTAGATGTATATTATGTATTCGGTGAAGCAAGGAAAACTGTCGCAACGAACGATATCTGCGGGAGGGCCGGTTGGTTATAGACTTGGGCCATCCCATCGGCCCTTCGGTGCCTGGGTGGGCAAGTTATCGTGGGCTTTCTGCTGGGTGGGGGCCTAAGGCAGTTGCCTATTTCGCCTTAATGGTAGGTCCGCCACTGCGTATAGCTGTGTTGTTGCTTCCAATATGACTGACAACACCTCTATGCCACAATTGCAATGGGGTTTGGCTTTCTTGGGTAGAGAGTCCATGGTTATTCCATTGGCTCCTGAATTCTCTTACTCCCCTTCGAACCCGAGGTAAGTAAATGTAATGCAAACTAAATAAATGAAGATCACAAAGAGAGTCAAGCATGCCTTCATTTTCCATAAACGTAAATAAGTCAGAGAAGTAATAAGAAACGACTCGGTTTAGTTCTGCCCATAGCCTCTCTATTCTTTGGTTAATGATCCATGATCATACTCCCTCTATTCACCCCTCTATTGTTCAGCATGAATCGGGCAACCTCTATGTTTTCCCTTCCATGGTCGCTCCGTACTCTCGAAGGCAGACCAGTCAGATACACCTTGCTGAAACAGGTTCAAAACGCTTGATGCCCTATTATTATTGAGGCACTCAAGGTATATGATGGAGCGACTGTACCCCTCCACACAGCCATGGAACACCATTCTCCACCTCACCAATTTATGGTTCCCGTCAATATGCCTGTATAAAAGAACGAAGTGACAGATGTTACAATCCTGGAAAAACACTCAGAATTATTTAGGGTCACATCATACAATGGGTCCATCTCTATGGGGCAGAAATATTGTTGCGAGACCTTAATGAACCCTTAGGGTAAAAAAAAGGTTATATTTTTGTGTTATTTGTCCATTAGTTTCAGTTATAATGTAGCTGGCTTCCCCAACTGATAGCCGGGCAAGATCCCCATTGAGCAATAAAACAATGAACTCATGGTGAACAGCCAAATATCAACAATATTCAAAATGCTCTATTTGTTAATCTTGTTAACCATAATGTGGCTAATCTCCCGAGTGTGTGTGATCACAATCACTTTTATGTAAAATATGGTGATCAAAATGATCGTGTTGATCACACACACTCAGGGATACATTGTATTTGTTTTTACTCAATGGAGCTAAACCAGTCCTCGGTTGGGGGAAGTCAGCTAGTTCTAATCTAGGGAAGCCTATAGGAGCGAAAAGTTTAAATCAAAATTGTACAGGTAATATAAATACAGGGATCACAAACAGTAACGTTAGGCAAGCCATAACTTGTAAGAATAGACCTGTCAAAGGCCTAATAGAATAATAATAAAGCACGCTAAAGTTGAAGAATGGACCGGAGGCAGAGTCAGTTTCAGTTGGCTTGTATTACAGCATGGAGACCCCTCTCGCTGTTGGTTCAAGAACGGTCTAACCTGAATAGCAGTAGACTATTGCATTTATACAATTCAGGTTGAAGTAAAAAGGGAGAGGGGAAGGGCCACACCTATGGGGGGATGATGCCAGGACACAAGGCCTCTAGCAGGAAGAGGGGGAGGGGAGGGTCACATGTCATTTGCATTGGATCTCAGTGAGAGACAGACCTAGTACACAATCAGAGTGAGTTGTAGATACAGAGCAGTAGTATAGCAGTAGTAATAATCTTTACCTATAATAATAACAATAATTCCAGTTCCATCAGTCCCACAATTGAGCATATATATGCTCACACAATAATAACCAGGCAACAGCCAATCAGGGCAGGACACATCGAAATATGTTACAGATAGGGATGATACAAATTAACAGTGGAATATCTATTTTGCAGTTCCATCAGTAGTTATCTTGTGAACACACAGAGCCCACATGCAGAGTCCTTCTGCCATGTTTTCTGGGTGGGTAGTCTCTACCATGGCAAGACGTGCTGAATCAGGTGCTGAAACACCAAGCACGTGGATGGCCAGTTGATGAGTTCAGGTTTCCATTGTGGTCACGGGGTTGTCAAGAGTCCTTTTGTTTAGGCTGAGTGTGTATCTCTGAGGAGAGCTGAACAGTCCATGGCCATCTCAGGGTCCTGAGATTCTTGGCTGCGGGTACTTATCAAGTCTCACATGAGAAGCCAACAAAAGCATGAGGTGTTTGGAGAACATTAAAGCATTTGCATTTGATTGTGATATGGGGGAGGGGGAGGGGTGTTTGGTAACAGGAAATGTGAGACTACTTCATGAGTGAAGGTACAGGCATGGTAAAATAAAATGGAAGGTTGGACCAAACAAAGACAAATAGCACAAGACATTGACAAAATAAAATAAAAAGGAATACAGGAAACAAAATAGCACAGTAGGGAGATCTCACATCAAACAAAAGACAACAAAAAATAGTGCAGATAAGTCACAACAAGCCTTCAAATCCCCTATATGATAGCTTGGAAGCTATCACCTTTGAAAAGTAAATACAAGTTAAAGCAAGGCATTGTCAGACTTAAATCATACCAGACAATAAACAAAGCAGTCAAAAGTGGTCAAAAGTATGTCAGTCTATATTCTCACTCAGTCAGTGAGTGGCATTGAAGTCATTCATTCATCGGCTAGGAGTCGTGTAAGTACATTCATTCATCGGCTGGCCAGCCCACCCACACACACACACACACACACACACACACACACACGTACACACACGCACGCTTGCGCAGTTGTTCGCTCAGAACACGCGTTGTCTGACTCGCGGGGAAACAAAGACAAGAGAAGTTAATAATCTGGTTACAACATGTAGGCAACACAGAACACAGAGAGTTAGCAGAAGTCTGCCTCCTCAACATTCACTGGCTTATTTTGAATACCAGACAGCGACAGATCACTTGAACAGCGAGCTCACTTGATTTTACTTAAAAGGGGCATTCCAACATATTGTGGGCCCAGCTAATGTGTCTATACATTTACATACAGTATGTTTTTCCGAAAAGGCATCTTATTTCCATGTATCTTAAACATATACACCCAGGATGAAGGCTTTGTTAAAAGTCTTCACTCCTCTCCTTCTAACTGGCTAAGTTAGATCAATTTAGACAATGGGATAGATGGTGCTGTTTGAATCACTACTGATAGTCAAGCCTGGCCACTTTAAGAACAAAGACAACACAGATGGACGCACACAGGCTTACGCAATGAACATAAAACACGGAACAGACAAACATATCACGCTGAAACAAACCAACCGAAACTGACCCGTCCTGGTCCTTTAATGAATAGTATAAGTCATTTATAGCGAACGGGACTTTTTCTATGTGCAGAGGCGGCTAAGCAGATGAGAGACCTCGTTCACACCCGTACAGTACCAAGTTATTTAAACCGTTGAAAGTTGACAATGGTAGACTTATCTCAATTGGTATGGCGCTACAAATTGAGTCAAAGTCGCTCTCCAGACACAGTGTTCAGTCTCGCACTCGTGCCTTCCCAATAACAGCGCCGACACAGTGCTTTTAAAAATGCATAGGTCTACTAAACGCCGAATGATAAAACGTCTGAGACTGTGCATGTAAAACACGCCTCGATCACGTTTACTAGTCCGCACGGCGGTGTTTACCTAAAACACGCGCTACAGTCACGACCCTAGGACAACGTCCGGCACTGTTTGCATAAAAACACGCGCGTAACGATAACGTTGTTCATTTCTGGTTTTAACTGGAATACGATGCCTGTGCACTTTACGCCTAGCGCTGGGTATGTAAAGAGTTGAGGCTGAATTAAGTGCTATATATTTATGCCTAAATTGCTCTCACCCCCACACAACCTCTGTACACAGAAAGATGGTCAAAAGCTTACCTCTCCCGTTTCACAATGTTTGAGCGTCAGCTTGTATTCTCTGCTGTTTCTTAGAGTTAATAACTCCCGGCTTTGCGAAGGACCATCTAATAGAATATTAATAAAGCAGTGAAAGTTGAAGAATGGACCGGAGGCAGAGTCAGTTTCAGTTGGCTTGTATTGCAGCATGGAGACCCCTCTCGCTGTTGGTTCAAGAACGGTCTAACCTGAATAGCAGTAGGCTATTGCATTTATACAATTCAGGTTGCAGTACAAAGGGAGAGGGGAAGGGCCACACCTATGGGGGGATGATGCCAGGACACAAGGCAGGAAGAGGGGGAGGGGAGGGTCACATGTCATTTGCATTGGATCTCAGTGAGAGACAGACCTAGTACACAATCAGAGTGAGTTGTAGATACAGAGCAGTAGTATAGCAGTAGTAGTAATCTTTACCTATAATAATAACAATAATTCCAGTTCCATCAGGCCCATAGCACACATACCATAACTCGTTTGGAGTTTGCACACTGTAAACCCTTCGGCGAATGGCTTGACTGCGTCTCAATGACCGTCCGACGGGATCAATCTCCTGCAGAATTTAACGGATCCTCCAGCGCTGGATACGGATTACGCGAGCCCGTAGACTTCCAATGAAGTATCTCTCACCAGCATTCGGGGTACTTGTGGAAATCTCCCTTATGATTGATGTAAGTTCTACATTGGTCAAGGACGTGTATTCTAAAGGTCCGACACCAAGACGTTGCCTATGTCTGAACACAGTCCGACGGCTAATTCCGAAAAAAGAAGCAATTCCCTGCCAGTAAAAACCAAGTCCAAGGCACTGGTTAAATTGCTCAAATGTTATGTCGTATCGTGGGCGACATGGAATGCCAAGTCTGGCTGTAGGTGGAACCGGAGGAAGGCAGTTTTCTTGAGTTCTTCGAGGCCTAGTTCTAAAATTACCCAATCTATTGAAACGAAAACATATTGACTGCAAAAAAACAACAATCAGGTCCTTCCCTAGAGCGAACCATGGACAACATAGAATTTAATATAATCGTGTGGTCATCAAGCTCTCTAAAACATCTCTCGTCTCCCGGGTCTTGCTGTAGGCTTTCAACGCAGGGCAACACCCTATTTAAAACATATACGATTTCATCGCGATTGCAAATTACAATTACAAATAAGGCTTCCAGACTGATCAAAATAGTTAAAAGTTGCACCTTCATATTCATATTCAATCACACGAAAAAACAGAAATGTTACGCTCTTCACAGATGGCTTAGATTGGCGCTTTGCTGCTGTTCAAAACCGGCACTCTTTGTTCTCTTTGTTATATATATATATATATATACTGTATGTATATATACATATATATATATATATTATAAAATAAATATTCATGTTTCTCTACTAATCTGTGGTATGGGTGTCGTTTCTGCATGATTCCGATCATTTTGAGCATTTTTATTATCAAAATCGCTGAATTTGCGCATTTCCGGTTCCTGAAAACAGGGACGTGCGGTGGGATGCATTGGTGTCTATGGGCAGGGGAGGCAGTGCCTCCCCTAGGATTGCGCAATCACTCCAAACTGGGTTTTACGCAATCGGCGCAAGCGTAGAACCTTTGAGTTGAGCTCAAAACGCATTGAAAAATATTGTTAGTGAGGCAGGCAGTACCACTGCCTCAGGAAAGGAGGCGAGCGAGAGCGCAATTGATCGGGTATATGTTGCAAGTTTTGAAGCCAGTCAAGAGTGACATATCCCTGACCACTCGCCGCCCCGCCCCCATTCCACTCGCCCCGCCCGTGCCGTATGCCCACAGATTCAATGGCAAGTAAAAGTTTTTGACTGTGCTGGTTGACTTCAATGCCTGCTGTTTGGCCTGATGCCCCTTACTGCCTATGTGCCTTGTCACATCCCGCACATCTTGATGGGCAAAGGAGTTCTCCTGGCTGCAGATAGAGCACCAGTATACTCATTTGTTTTTTTTACCTGACATCATTGAAAGACAGATGCAATGATTAATGCATCCATGGCCAGGATATTTATAACATGCTAGTATGCCTAATGAGTTCGCGATTCACAACTTCAACAGGCGTGAAAACATTATTGAATATTAAGGTCTGCCTAATATTCGTTCAAATTATAGGATATGGGCCATTCTACCGAATTGGTGCAAAGTCAGGTCGGAAATATTTTGAATTTTTTTATGTTTTATTCCCAAAACTTTGTCTGTATGTATATTGTTCCATATCTAAAGTACACATATCTAGTAAAAGAACAGTCAATTTTTATATTGTATTTTCAGAATGTGTTGGAATGTTTTTTCCTCTTCCAAAAATTGTCACTACCGAAACATCACATTTACTATAGTAAAAAAGTATTATCATTGACCTGTTCAGATTGTGTTTCCTTCCCTTCTCTGAAGAGTATTTTTACAAATATTTCTTGAAGGTTTTCATAATGAAATTCATAAAAATGAAATTTTAACCAAATTTTCAAGTTCAATTTATACAATTCATCAAAATCTAAGTGCAATATTTCTTTGTAAAATGCAAAATACTGATCATATTGATTCCAGAGTTGTTGATTGATGAAATTGAACCAACAGTAATCCAATCAGTATCATAACATTTTAGTTGATTACTTAATATACTTAATTTTTTACAAAACATCCAGTGTTTCGGTAGTGCTGCACTGTTTCGGTAGTGACATCCAGTGTTTCGGTAGTGACTGCACTGTTGGATGGATGTTCATTTCTCTCCCAAAATCATCCAAAAGGTGCTCTGGGCCGCCCTTTAGTCAACACAACACATTTATTTAAAAATTATGGGATCAAACTACTTACCATTTCATTTTGTCACTACCGAAATCATCTGGTCACTACCATATGTTTCGGTAGTGACTGTTTCGGTAGTGACAATTCTAGCTAACTTTAAGCATAAATAAAGAATTCTAGCAAGCACACGGCTTGCAAACACATCTTTGAAGAGGTGAACACACATACAAACATAAGATTTTCCATGAAACCCCAAAAGGTTTACTTAATTAAAGAAAACATGCGTTTCGGTAGTGACAATTCTTAAGGTTACACGTCGATTTTCAGACTTTGGAACACATTTATATAAAAACTATGGGATTTAGCTACTTACCATTCAACCATGAGGGACAGAGATGCAGTGTCAATGCATGGTCAAAAATGCAGAGTCGTGGCTAAAACACAAGCTCAGCCAATGGACTAAAACTGTTGTGTTTCGGTAGTGACATGAAAACTAGGGACATGATTTTTTGAGTATAGAAAATTGATTTAAAAATTAAACCCACAATAAATCTAAATATTCCAAGTTCTGTTTCAACCCAATCATAAAGATCTTTGAAATTAAATCATTGAAAAAAATCAAAAAAAATTGAAAAGTGTTATTTAAAGGCATTGAAATTTAGATGTCAGGGTTGGGGACAGCTACTTCCCAATAGAAAGTACCCTATAAATGATGATTTTGTATATATTTAGCTTATCACTATCTCATGTAATGCATTGGGTTTATATAGACCATAACATGTTCTAATTAAATATCTATGCCTAAATACCTAAATGTTTTGTAAATAGTTTTTATTGTTGAGGGACTGCATATTACACGAATTCGGTAGAATGGCCCATATATTTTAATAGGCCTAATCGAATTTATTATAGCCTATTAACGAAGTTCGGAGTCAAAGCTATAGTGAAAAGGCAGGCTGTAGCCTAAAACTGTGTTGGCTACAAACACTCATTAAAAACTGATGCTAATTATCTGGGAATAATTCTCTAACTGCAGTCACGCTGTCATTGCTTGCATCAAACCATTGTGAATTTGTCGTAACATTAAAACAGGAGACGACTTACTCCTTGTAGAAGACTGATGCTCAGAGCTCCAGAGGTTTCCTCAGGTGAACGAAACTTTCAGAAGATCAGTCGCGCGCAATGCCAGGATGCTTTATTTTCATTGGTTGCTGGATTACATCTTACCCAGATACAAGATACAAAATATACATTTTTTTATGATTGGCTATTGTGTAGGCCATTTCTTTTTTTGGATTGGCTGATAAGTGGCACCTCACGTCAAAACTCCAGGGGATTCGGGGAGACGTGCTTGATTCTTCCATGATGAGGGCAGCGCGGCCAGGTCATGTTTGCGCGCTGCGGCACATTAAATAGCCTAGAGTTTTTTTTCAGCGTGAGAAATACGATGTGTGGCTGGAGTGCGAGATTAAAGACCGAAATGAGTGACTGTCACGCTCAATGCGTGACACTTGAGAGCCCTGATGTTGGTTTTAAAGTTGACTTCTTCTAGGCTTCTACTTGACGGCGAAAATGGAAGGTTGTATTGCTAAGCTGAAGCAGTTCTCAAAATTGGACTTGTAGTCCAAACGTGAAATGATTAATAATGGGAGACCAATGGCGGAGCTAAAATGTTTGCTTCAAACGACTGGACCAAAGGTATTGCCATTTGCATTGGAGTGTTTCACGTTTCCCAACGGGACATATTCATGCGCAACACAAACCCCGCTTAAGGCTGCTAGGTGCAGGGGAGCCGTGAATGGATTACGTGCTCCAACGAAAGTGCACCAACTTTAAATTATACCGGTCAGTAGAACATATTGGTATTGTGTGCTATGTCTGTGGTGTTTAACTGTTTGCTTGTTAATACGTTGTGTAAATAAATATTTTCTTCTCAACTGCGAATTTGAGTGTCCGAGTTGCAGTGATGGGCAAGCTACTTGATATTTGTAGTGAGCTAAGCTATCAGCTATTCTACAATAAATTCAGCTTAACTACACAGAAGCTACCACTCAAAAAAAGTAGCAAGCTAAGTTACATAAACCTGTCAAAAGTAGTTTGATACATTAGAAGCTACTTTCAGTTAAACAAACTGCATGCCAAGTCAATGCAATTTTAGTGATCAACACAACTGTCAGTCAGATAAAAACGGTTGAATGGATGAAATTCGTGTGTTCGTATGTTTGTGTTGGATGTCATTGTCGTTGACAGGAACTTTTTCTTTGGATTACATATTTAGTTTCACTCGTCTCGTATAAAGTGACGTACTTTTGAAGGTATGGCTGTTGAGTCAGGTATTCAAACGCAGATGAAAACAAATGAGTGCAGAAGACCTCGCCTACCTTCATCTTTCGTCTATATTGTGCATTTTTGCAATTCGACTCCCTGAGCAGACAGCACGGACTTTTCACTTTTTAACTTTCATCATCTTCAGCTGTATCTAAATATCAACAGCATTCTAGTTATCCGGTTGTCTAGAATCTGCATGCAAACTACCCATTTAAAATTAGGGGATAATTCATTTTAAATGTATGAGCAGCGTCTGGTGTACTTGAAATGACGATATCTATCTATCTATTTTCACTTGTCTCGACTAAAGTGACGTACTGCTTAATTTTTGTGTTTGATGGCTGCAGGGAAGCCTGTTATGAATGAACATCAGAAAGGTCCAGGATAAATTAGCTTTCGAGGACGCTACTGCGGTACTTGATCAATAAAAGAGCTTAGCTACTGAAAAGTTACTTGGTTTTGTAAATAGCGACGTTACTGCCAAGCTACTGACAAATGCAGTTAAGCTAGTAGCGTCGCTACAAGTAGTGACGCTACTGCCCATCACTGCCAAGTTGTGTAAAAGGTAATTTAAATTAGCATCCCACCACCGTAGTTATATTTTCCCTAGACAAAATGAAATGAGCCATATCATTGGTGGGAGGGCTACATACCCTACCTTGTAACTATTAATATCTTATTTGACACGGTGTAAAAGATCAATTACCACACCGATTGTTCGTTTAGCTGTAGGCCTATAGCCTCGTAAAAGTCAGTTGACTATTGAGCCGCATAACTTCTTATAATAATAATCGTTTAAAAGTAATAGTATTAGACAATAAAACATACATTTTTTCAGTTCTGGTGAGATGACAATTTTTAAACCATAAGCATATATAAATGTATGATGTATACATTTCTATTTTTTTTTTTTTTAACTAGAGATCGGAATGACGTAATCACTTCCGGTTTCTGTGCCTCACCAGCTGCGAACCTCACGGCACGTCACTGTTTACAGAGTACAGTATGTATGTAGTATGTGTGAGTGTTTCAGTAGTGTGTGAGCGTTTCAATAGTGAATGTAAGAGTGTTTCATAGGTATGTGTGTGAGAGTGTCTCAATAATTATGTCCTAAACGGCCCCTCATACAATTAGACTCATCTGCATATAAAAGAACTTGAAAAACAAACCTGGATTTACAGCACTTTGCTTATTGTGTATTCCCCTCATTTGGCTATTTGCTTTTGTCATACCTCACTAGTAAGTAGCTTTTTGTAGAAGCATCTACCATATCTATACAAGTATAAATACATGTGGCCTAGAAGTATAATTGGAGATTGGTCTTGTGCTGCCTTCAGCTGTTTGGAAGGTGAGTGAGGAGCTTATGAAGTTTATATGAAGCAATTGACGACAAGTCCTACACCGTAAGTATATCAGCTAATGTATACATCTGCAGTGTTTCTATTTGCAAATTATGAACCAGCTAATATGCATTTGTTATAACTTGTATATCTTGTATGTGACTGGGAGCAGTTAACCTGACATTATATGAGTGTTAGCATGACAGCGCTAGCCAGCTCTTCTTGGGATCACTTTACCAGCTGTGTGTCTCAAATACTTGCTGTCTTGATAACCCAGCTGCACCCGAACCACTAGTATGAATGTGAGTATATATAAATGACCCTACAAGTACAAGTAGCCATGATAAATTACAGCTAGCTTAGCTTTGTGGTGGTGGTGTTTCCATGACCCTGAAGGATAACTGCAGAACCATGATCCTGAAGGATAGTTGCAGTAGGACAAAAATTCACAAAGGAGGATTCAAAGTTTTTGTCTAGCTGAATGTTGCATTGGCCTTTCAACAAGATTGCAAGCCAGATTGAATGAGTGTATTGAAGAAAGTGAGTTGAGTAGCGACTAGAGTAAGCTTGGCCTACTGCTTCAGACATGCAGAGGTCGCTCCAAGGCCAGAAGGCTCCAAAACCAGTCTTTCCAGCCAACGGCCGGATCATGTAGGGCCACCCTAATGCAAGTAGAGAAGGTGTTCTAATTTTCATAGACTTTGTTAGGCTCCTTTCGGTTTAAGCGTAAGCCAAGGCTATTCTTACTTGGCTATGATTATTACTATTAGATAGACAGACAGACTGTTTTTACCTGGATTACAGATTGTACCTCTCTAACAGTCTTGTGACTTGCAGACCATTTAAGTGACATCTCTCCAGCATCATCTTGTAACCGTGGTGATGCCCCTGTCGATAACCCTGGCGATACCTTAGAATGAAATTTATGGCCACGTCCGGATCTATAATGTGTTTCGACGATGATGTCCTAAAGCCCTTACCCTAAGATCTAGGTGTTCTAAGATGACAAACCCATAGTAATTCCATAGTTATCAAGTACTGAATTACACCGCCACCTGAGTGAGGCCCTGATTAAAATACAGCCTTATGCGTTCATCCTCTGTCTGAGTCTGCACCATGCAGTGACTAGCCTAGTGATGCATAATTTTGTTATCTCAAGATCACAAGTTAATTAACTTGTAATCTTATGATAACCATTTTTGTTCTTCTGAGATCTCCAGATACATAATTTTATATCTTGAGTTAACCATTTGGTTATCCTGAGACCACAAGTCGTGTACTGCATAAGTATAGAACCATTGTGCTAAAATCATTAGACCATCTCAGCCATTTTGTGTTTGTTAGGAGTGGATTTATATTAAGTGGCAGCTTGCATTGGAATAAATCTGTCCTCACACCTGTGAATGACATCATAGGCTGAAGCTTTACAACACCTGGCTGAGGTGTTTCATGCGTACATTGTCAGTCATACTTGTCAATCCTTCCTTCCTTCTTCCCTGTCATTATGTCCAACCCCTCTCTCTGATAAAAAAAACTTGAAGAATATGAGAAAGGAATGTAACAAGGATGGAGGAATCAAGGACAGATATACATGGGAAATGAGATGCCCTTTGCTCACCCACACATCATTTTTAAGAGCCGTCCATTACTGATGACACAATAGCATCCCCTCATCCTTTGTACCTACACTGGCACAGGTCTACATTTCATTTCATAATTCATTGTCATTATTTTCTTTGTCTATTATGCCAAGATTGCAATTGCTGAGGTCTCAATTTAAATCCATTGACTAGGCTAAATGTGTTGTTACATGAATTCAAAACAGAGTACAGTAGAACACATGCGATTACAGTTCAAAAGAAAGACATAATTGCACACCAGCAAACATACAATTCATATAAACTCCTGTGTAGGATGAGTCTCGATCAGAAATTGAAAATGAGAAGCGTTCCAACTGATAATGCTTCCAAAAAAAGGATTGATCTCAGCTTTCTCTTTCAAGTCTTTCATGATCGCTGTCTTGAAACGATGTTCAGGTCACAGGCTGGTGTACCAAGGAACAAGGACAGAGGATAGTCCTATTTTTTATTTTTTTGCTGCTGTTTTTTTTTGCATGCAAATCATGTTATGGAATGCACCTGCTATCCCTAGAAAAACAAACAAACTGTAAAAAAAAAAAAAAAAAAAGTAGGACCAGGGGCAACTGTAACCCAAGGAATTCAAAGCGACCCTTAATCATCACCCAGTGTTCTTTTCCCCTCACAAATGTGTCAATACCAACAGATGTATTTCCAAAGGTCATAACACATAAAGAAACACCTCCAATAGCACTGATGCCAACACAACACCTGCAATAGCACTGATGCCAACACAACACCTGCAATAGCACTGATGCCAACACAACACCTGCGATTGCACTGATGCCATTCTGCATCATTCAGCCATTCGAGGTAGTGTGACTTGCTCAGCATCTCTAGTGCTAAGCAATATAAAACATTTTCAGTGAGGTGTGTTAATTACTATGAAAAGTGGATTGATAAGAACTTATTATACATCCAATAAAGGAAGCATCCTCTTAATAGAAATCCAATCGGGTAAACACAAATCTGCTGTACAGCAAGTGTGATATTGAATGGATGGAAAGGCTTTTTCTCTCTGGCTCCCTCAGTTCCACAGGAGTGAGACCAGGCTGTTAGGATAGAGGACAAAGTCTGGTGACCTATCTATTTTTATAATAAATAGGCCTGCTGTGGAAAAACACTGAATCACTTGAGGATCGAATGTCAGGTATGATAGGTGCAGAAACAGTGCTCTGGAGTGCTAAAAGGGTCAAGAATGATGTGGCGGTTTCTGAAAAGGATGTGTAACTAATTAAATGCTTTGTCTGGTTCTGTCTGGTCACTGGGGCACTAATGAATGCTGTATGAATGTATCTTTCTCACTGGTAATGTTTTCCATGGATGTTCCTTTAACTAGCATTATGTAATGCAATGCAGTTAGAACAAACCAAATACTACCACTACCCCTCATTTTTGGTCATTCTGATGTCAATGTACTGTTGTATTGTCGATTATAGTTAAGGAAACCAATCGTATAAATAAAGTCTTCGCATTGCAGAGTATCCCAAAATGAAACTATTAATTTCATTTTCTCCCAGTGATGGGATATTGCCCTTGACATTTAGGTTCAACAGACCTCTATGGGGAGGAATGTTGCCACCAGATAATAAAATGCCAAGCACGGCAAAAGATGTGGAAATGTCCAACATGGCTAAATAGAAATGAGAACACATGTACAGCCTCCACTGAAAACCCAGCTCACACAAAGTTCCCTATCAAGAAAGCATGCTGCTCTAAACAGATAACCACGGACAAGAAGTGCCTAGCCCCCTGACGTGCCCCAATGCCTCCCGCTAAAAAAAAGAAGTGGAAGAATTATTTTTCAGTGTGATTAGTTTGGGCACCCGCTCCGAAAGCATGTGCATAATGTTCTCATCATTTTAGCACTATGTCACAGGAAATAACAGCTGCAGTCCAGAGCCCTCTCTTCCTGGTGGCGAGCATCCCTCTCTCTTTCCCTCCCTCTCACCCCTTTTTTCCTTCTCCTTCACCTCCCACACTCACCAAGACACAACTCTAATACCAGAGCATGATGAAGGCACATGTCGTCAGCATAGCCTTCTCTGTTCATCAGAGACAGAGGGGAGAGTGTTAAAGGATATGTGAGTGATAAGACACAGAGAGAAGCAACACATCGGTGTGTGTGTGTGTGTGTCTGTGTGTCTGTGAGTGTGTGTGAGGGGGAGAGAGAGAGATAGAAGGAGGGAGGGAGAGAGAAATGGAAAAAGCAAGAAGGAATGTGTGATTGTATAAGACAGAGACTAGATAGAGGGGCAGATGGAGAGAGGAGGAGATACAGAGAGATAACATGGGAGTTAAGTGTGTGTGTGTGTGTGTGTGTGTATTTGTGTGTGTGGGGTGTGTGTGTGTGTGTGTGTGTGTGTTTGTGTGTGTGTGTGAGAGAGAGAGCGAGGATCAGAGATGTACCAGGACATTTCAATTACCATCTACACAGACAAAAGTCAACCTCAGTGCAGACCTTGTTCAGCTTTGCTGTTCCTCAGACAAACATACACACAAAGACACACACACACCCTCACAGCTATACACACACACACACACTCACACACACTGAGTCGATTCCCTTGGATAAGTTTGTTCTGCATTATAGCTGAAAAGTCAAAATAGAAAAAAAGTTGTTATTTAAAACTGATATGAATCCAATGCACCTTTGGCAGCTTAGTGTGCGTCTCCAGTGGGTCCTGTGAAATGTGCTGTCTCTGCACCTGTGCTACTTGTTTGTAGCTATTATGAAGAGAATACGGGTACAAAGTAGAGTAACTTAGTGACAGTAAATAAATTGATTCCTGTCACTTCTGTGCATTGGACCTATCTTGACAGCCCTCGCTGTCTTTTCTTTAAACAGAATGCACCTCTTGAAGACAGATTGTAAAAAAAAAAAAATAACTCAATCTGCCGAAAATCTCAGATTGCAACTTTTTTCTTTGCGTCCTGCTGCGCCTCTCATCAATCACTCAGTCCAGTGATGTTTTAATAAAAACACAGCAGCATTCAGATCTTCCTGGGCAAAATAATCACATGGACAAAATGAAAAGCATAATATGGAGTGGCTCCGCTGTTTGAAGTGTGCTAGAGGTACCATGCTATTTAGTTTGAAAATGGCTTTTTTAAAAACAGTTGCTTTTTAAAATCCAAAATCATGTTTTAGATATGTGTGTTTTTACAAATGTCCCTTTTCCTGTCACACTTTTAAATTGTACATTACTCTTTTCACAGGTGAAAGAGAAAAACATTTTAGCGTGAAATCAAAATGGAAATATTTAAGCAAAATCACATAAAAAAAATAAATAATAATTCTCACATAATCGGGTGACTAACTTCTCTTCAGGCTAAGCACAGCAGTCTCCACTGAAGGCTGGGAGCCCTAAGTGGCTCCACTGTTTCCAGCTCCCTAAATATTTCACTCCTCCCGTCTCCGGCGAACACTGGCTCCTCTGTCTGGCCCCGTCTTTCTTCTGGATGTTTGCACCTGTTCCAGCTCTCAGTCCTGATCTCTTCCCTGTTTCCCGCTCTCTCTCTCACTGCAAGCGAGTCGCCTTTGAGAAAATCCACTGGCAGTGTGCTTCATGCAAATTTTCCCCCGACAATGGTTCAGGTGAAGAAAACATATTGCTTGTTATCCCAACAATGACGTTTTTCTCCCCTGGAAGCTAATGTATTCTGCAGCAAACACTGCAGGTTTTTTTTTCCCCTGCAGTGGTTGATGTTCATTGTGGCTCTCGTGCTATACGAAGAAGTGTGCACAAATAGGGCTGCTGAGGCTTGCTCGTCCTTAGCACATTTGGCTCATATTTGTTAAAATGAAGATGTTGTTGCACTGCAGCAGAGAGGCAAGATGTCCTGAACCATAAAAGAAACAGAGAGGCCGTAAAACAGCCACTAGCCGAGCATGAAGGGAAGATCATTCCTGACTCTCAGAGGGGGAAACTCAGTGCAGAGATTTTGGGGAACTGGAGAGTCAGTGAAGAGTGTCAATATGATATAAAAATTGAATTAAGCTGTAATTAGGAATATCATTCCCTGACACTTATGAGGTGGAATCTTACTAATTTATTGCCCAAGCCTCCAGTGACTGCGGATTGACCTAAAAGGGCCTCTTTCTCTCTTTCTGCTATGGGTGACTGGTGCTTGACGCAGGGATTTGAAGGCTTGTCTGCAGATAGGGATACACCATGTAGACTTCTCTGCAAGAGTCTGACTTGTGCTTCAGCATTTGAATAATTTCCTTGTATTTCACCAAAATAAAAGGAAAGAGGAGCATTCTTGTGCCTGCTTGTCAGTGTCTCACAAAGCACTGGGGATAAAAGGCTTCTTAGTCCTCAAACTGCCAAAACAACAAGGAGTCTTATCTGAGTATCCATGCAAGCCTTTAAGTGACGTATGCTTAGTTTCACTGCAAAAGATCCTAATGAATTTGGAAAGTTGAGAGACTGTTGTCTCCTGATGAAAGCCTGATTCCTCCGTGGTACACACTTTCATTGGACATGGAAATCAATTTTGAATGGTTATATTTTGATCATCTGAAATCCACATCTCTGAAGCTCTTCTGAGTGCTTTGTAAAGTATAAAACCCATTTAGTGTTAGAGAAAAGAATGGGTCAGATGCTATCCCCATGTGAAACAAACCAAGCACTAGGTACATGTATGGAAATCAGTCCCATAACTGGTCTTTATTCAGTCTTTCCAACCGTTCACCTACTGTATCAGTGACAGTTGATGGAGGATAGAGGCACGCACACGCACACGCACACGCACACGCACACGCACAAGCACACGCACACACACACACACACACACACACTGCCTGCACTGAAACGCTGGAAGCGTGAGGGCCAAACAAAGTGGCATCTGTCCCAGCCGTAAAGCCAGACGCCCGCCTCCCCCCGTCCCTTGATTAAGATGGGGTCTACAGCACATCTGCATGCGACAGTGAATGTAATGTCAGGCTGCATCTGAAATACGTTCTGTGGGTACTTATTACTAAAACAAGTTATTGCCATAACAAACCACATTTGATTGTGGGACTTTTTAACTGTTGAATTTAACAGTGTTAGTATAAGGGTTTGGGCAGCTTGTCTACATAAAAATCTAAATTCTTCCCAAAGCAAATCCATGGCAACAGTGCCTCACCTCTAAAACAGCCACTGATTGGACCAGACTGACAAGCCTATTTTATATTCTGCATTCCCCAGTGCATGCAGCATTGCCAGAGTAATTACTGGTTGCTACATTTTTGGTTAAAATGAATTGCTCCTGTGTTCTAGAATGTGCAGAATAACTATCACTGATTTAGCAGAGGCTATTCACAATGGAGGAGTGACCTAAGCAGAGCTTTGGCAATGCTAGAAGCTGAGGTCAACCACACAGCGGGAAGCCACTCTCCCACTGTCACCAAAGGAAAAAGATGCTTTGACAGGGTCACGTCGGGCCACTAATAACTTTAGGTCAATGTTTGCATGTTCGCTGCTCTCTTTCATTCTCCTTATCTGTCTCTGACACAGGTCCTCACACACAGAGGCACCGGCACCGCACTGGCAAGGCCACACACACCTACAGACACAAACACCTGCACACTCTCTCTCTCTCATACACATACTCTCACACTCACACTCACACTCACTCAAAGGGGTCATGCTATGACAAGGTGGCATTACAGTAATATTACCCAAAGATACATGAGACTTATTGTAATACATATTTCCAAGATATAAAAGAGGGCAACAAATACTTCCAGAAGCCTGGTACGCCTGTGTCTCTGTTCTCCCAAGCTGCCACCTTTCACAGTCTGTCATCATCCACCTGCATTGTGAGTACCATTTCCGTGCAACACCCTGCCTGACCTCTCACAGTCCCATGGCAAATAGCAAGAAGTCCTCTCCAGTCTACGCCATTCAAGAAAAAGTCAGACCATTCCTTTATGAGAAAATCATTTTGAACTTATATTATTATGTGATTGAAGTTTCATTATTATTATTGTTATTATTTGTATGATGGTTTTTGGCACCTTACACTTTCACTGGATGAGTACGTTTATATTAGTGCTGTTAAAATGAACACATAATTTTTTTGCGATTGATTTGAAATATTGAATAGGTTAAAAAATGTATGCAATTAATTGCAGCTGCCTGGGTTTTGTTATTATTTATGTTCTGCGCATATGTAATGTTTGAATATCTGGGGGCATCCCATGTCCACCTGATATGGAGCAAACTGAATTCACAAGCTAACAAGTTTAATGAGCACTTCAACTTACAACTAAATCAACACACCATGTTCTAATTACCTACCGGCTGATTAAGTCATCAGTCTCTCTTCTTCTCTGCTTTGCGTCTTCAAATCCCCATTTCAAAGTAAAAGTCCCTTCACACTTCACATGCTACACATATAACATGCCTTTCAAGCTGATGGTGAATTTAGATGGCCTTGGGGTTTTATTGGAAATTTGTAGTTCATAGGAGAGAATCTGTGTTCAAAGTTAAAAAGATGCTATCAAACAATTGTATTTTAATTTAGATAACCTCTACGTTAATTCTGTGGTTTTACATTTAAATATCCGTTATTATAAGCTTCAGTACTCAGATGAAAAAAATAATTTTCGCAATTAATCACAGCAAATTAATCACACTAGGATATTTGTGTGTTGTATAGGTGTGCATTTTTAATATACCATATTTGCTAGTGATCATATTCATCAACAATAAACCAACCTTGCATTTCTGTGTGCGGCCGACAGGTAGTATTACATGGCCAGTCATAAGTATTTTCCTTTGTTTGCTGTGTGTACTAATGTGAGCTCTTATATATATATTATGGCATGCCGTTCAGGAAATTAACATTTGAATATACAGCCGCGGAAAAAATTAAGAGACCACTATATATATTCAGAGTTTTTTATATATATTCAGACTTTTGTATATATATTCAGAGTTTTGTATACATATTCAGACTTTTGTATATACATTCAGAGTTTTGTATATATATTCAGACTTTTGTATATATATATTCAGAGTTTTGTATATATATTCAGACTTTTGTATATATATTCAGACTTTTGTATATATACAGCAGAAAAAATTAAGAGACCACTTCAAAATTATCAGTTTCTCTGGTTTTACTATTTATTGGTATGTGTTAAAGTAAAATGTACATTTTAGTTTTATTCTATAACCTACTGGCAACATTCCTACCAAATTTCAAATACAAATATTGTCATTTAGATCATTTATTTGCAGAAAAATGACAATTGGTCAAAATAGCAAAAAAGATGCAGTGTCTTCAGATCTCGAATAATGCAAAGAAAACAAGCTCATATTCATTTTTAAACTACACAATACTAATGCTTTAACTTAGGAAGAGTTCAGAAATCAATATTTGGTGGAATAACCTTGATTTAAAATCACAACTTTCATGTGTCTTGGCATGCTCTCCACCAGTCTTTCACATTGCCGTTGGGTGACTTTATGCTACTCCCTTTAGGGTCTCCTAGTTCGTCTTCTCTGATGAGTCCAATTTTCAGCTTTGCCCAACACATGGTCGTCTGATGGTTAGACGGAGACCTGGAGAGGCCTACAAGCCACAGAGTCTTGCACCTACTGTGAAATTGGACTCATCAGAGAAGACGAACTAGGAGACCCTCCAGTCGGCTTTGGTTCAATCCTTATGGTCTTTTACAAACCTCAGCCAGACAAAGTACAACGTTGTCCCGGAAGAAAAACTTGCTTCCTTTTGCTCTGACAATGTTCCCCATCTCTGAGAAGTGTTTTTTCCAGCAGGGCAATGCTCCATGCCACACAACGAGGCCAGTAAAGGTGTGGATGGAGTATCACCAGATCAGGACCCTGTCATGGCCAGCCCAATTTCGAGACCTGAATCCCACAAAAAACTCTGAAATGTGATCAAGAGGAAGATGGATGGTCACAAGCCATGAAAAGAAGCCGAGCTGCTTGAATTCTTGCGCCAGGAGTAGCATAAAGTCACCCAACGGCAATGTGAAAGACTGGTGGAGAGCATGCCAAGACACATGAAAGTTGTGATTTTAAATCAAGGTTATTCCACCAAATATTGATTTCTGAACTCTTCCTAAGTTAAAGCATTAGTATTGTGTAGTTTAAAAATGAATATGAGCTTGTTTTCTTTGCATTATTCGAGATCTGAAGACACTGCATCTTTTTTGCTATTTTGACCAATTGTCATTTTTCTGCAAATAAATGATCTAAATGACAATATTTGTATTTGAAATTTGGTAGGAATGTTGCCAGTAGGTTATAGAATAAAACTAAAATGTACATTTTACTTTAACACATACCAATAAATAGTAAAACCAGAGAAACTGATCATTTTGAAGTGGTCTCTTAATTTTTTCCGCGGCTGTATATTCAAATGTTAATTTCCTGAACGGCATGCCATAATATATATATAGTCCAAGCATTACACTGGTAGTAACTTGCTTTTGAACGTAGCCTTTTTGAATTTCAATTCAATTCAATTGACTAATAGCCCAGACCAGTGTGATTTGATAACTCAGAAATTTTGTGGTGACTAGTTTTGATAGTGGCTGGTGCTATGAGAGTTTAGCTGAAGTTATGTGATTGGCACACACAGGCTAAAGCTAGACAAAGTTTTTTTATTCTCTCTAAAGCCTTAAAGTGCACACATGTTTAGAGTTCACTTAGCATGGTCAACTTCATATAGGCTACAGAATAGTTAAAATTTTGCTGTATGGAATGGTAAGTATGCTAGGCTATCTTTTCCACCGGCTAAAGAAATTCTGTCGGTAACATCAAGGGCGTAAGTTTGGTCTCAGCCCTACGCTGAACGGGGCCCTGGAGCCCTGATGGTCCAGCTGCTGCTTCCTCAACCTGCACTACATCTGCACTGTATTTCCTGAATGCATTTCAAAATAATGCCTTAATGAGCAAAATGACCTAATGAGAAGTACATGCAATGTTTGTTCTGAATCCAATTTTTAATATGTAGGTAATTTGTTCAGGTTTTATGGAGCTGTACTAGGCTACTAGGCTGTACATCATCTGTACCAGATTTCTGTGCAATGAAATAATGTATTATGATGCATACATTTGGGCATCCCAATTTATTGCACCTTTTTACTACCTACAAGTAAAACATTTATTCTCAGAACAGCCAGTGTGAATGATAACATTCATGGGTAACATTGTCTAAAAATCCCTTTAAACACTGCATTTAAATGCAATATTTATGAAAATGGACCATTCAACGTCTCATCTGAACCCCTGGTGTTGATTTATCATCACCCTGCTCTACACCTGTAGCTTCAGGCTGCTGTTTTTCCTGCACAGCAATTATTACAGTGCATGAAATGCCCTGTATTGTTATTCCTAGGCTTCTTCTTCTTCTTATTCTTCTCACCTTTTTCTGCGATTAATTCAGCCCGAACCGCTTAACGTAGAAACTTCATTCAAACTTTGTCGAGTAGGTCTTGTAAAGGACACTTATGCTATGTATTTTTCACTTTTCTAAACTTTATACTTTTTAAGATATTAAATAAAAACTAATCTAAATTTTCCCATTGACTTACATTGGGCCATTATGACATCATAATAGGGTCTTTAAACTGGCTTGCACCTGTGCTTCACTGACACCTGCGCCAAATCAAAGGAACCTCTTCTCTGTCCCTCTCAATTTAACTGTAACTAGGAACATTAAGACACCTTCCATTCTCTACTTTCTTTTCTCTCCATCTTTCTCTCTATCCTTCTCAGTCTACTTTCTCTCACACTCAATCTCTCTTCTTCACTCCATTTTTATCTCCTTTTTTCAATATTTTCACTCTCTTTTTCTCTTTCACTCTTGTTCACTCTTCTTTCCTTCTTCCACTCTTCTTTCCTTTCTTCTTTCCTTCTTCCACTCTTCTTTCCTTCTTTCACTTTTCTTTCCTTTCTTCACTCTCCTTTCTTCTTTCCTTCTTTCACTCGTCTTTCCTTTCTTCTTTCCTTCTTCAACTATTATTTCCTTCTTTCACTCTTCTTTCCTTTCTTCACTCTTCTTTCTTTTCTTCTTCCACTCTTATTTCCTTTCTTCACTCTTCTTTCTTTTCTTCTTTTCTTCTTTCACTCTTCTTTCCTTCATCCTCTCTTATCTCCTTTCTTCACTCTTCTTTCCTTTCTTCTTTCCTTCTTCCACTCTTCTTTCCTTTCTTCTTTCCTTCTTTCACTCTTCTTTCTTTCCTTCTTCCTTTCCTAACTTTTGCATTTCATGCACTGGTATTTCCTTCAGGAAATGCATTTTCTAGTTCAATTTAATACAGACACTAACCATGCTTAGTTGACTGCTGACATTGGTCGAGAGATTACAGGGAACAAAGATAACCTTATTACTATCCAAGGGATCATATAGGCCTACTTATTACCAGTTAAAATCACTTTCGAGTTGCTAGCCTGCTGGTACTAGGCTAAACTAGCATGGACCCATTATGTGGATAAGTTAGCTTTATCCTTCTGGTTTCAACAAGATCAGCTGCTGCTAACACTGGTCGAAAAATTGCAGACGCTAGGGTAAGATTTAATAAAAGCAAAAGTTATATGCTCTACAAACTAACCACTTTAAAAACATGTTTCCATTGTAGAATGGGTGGTTTGCATTGTGTTGGTAGTTTTCCTACTAGCTAACTAACAACGACCTGGGCTTCTTGATAGCTACAGCTACTTACTCTCTGGGTGGTGAAAAAAACTTCTGATACCTCTCTTCTTTTTGGCTGGCATTTTCCTTTCTACAAAGCCAAAGGGGTCAGAAATATCAATGCTGAGACCAAACGAAATACTTATATGAGGCTTTATTATTTCCTGGTGTATTTAGTAGCTAACCTTGTCAGACTACTGCAAGCTCTCTTTCTGCAAGTCATGACTTCAAAGTGTTTTCTGCCACTTCAGTCAATTAAATGACAGCATCTTGTCTCACAGCGCTCGAGGGCGCATTGGAAAACTTGGAAATGTATTTATAACTCTTCTGGGCGACGAACATAGTATTGATAATAATACGAATTAGTTTGCAAATATATTGTGCAAAATGTTTTTTTCTCAAATTAACAAAATATTGGTCCAGACAATTGTGTCTTTCCCAAACATTGGTCGTCACTAGTCCCTATGGACGCTATGCAAACCTACCCCCTTGAATAGCATCTTATATTGCAGCAAGCTCTCTCAGACAGAGAAACTCATTTTGAACATGCAAACTGTTTTTATCTCTCTCTCTCTCTCTCTCTCTCTCTCTCTCTCTCTCTCTTAATTACAGTCATAACAGTATATCCCTGTTTATGCATATAAAAATGATCATAAAATGTTTGTTTTGCCTTACAGAGATTTATTTTAAGCCTTACCATTTATGTTGGCTTAGTAAATATCAGTTGGCTATCAGTAGGCTTTGATGTAGTATCATCAACGTAAGCTGTAGCAGTCAGAAACGTACACACATTCCAACTGAGGATGATTTTGCAGCGATTTTCAAACAAATGCTCTGGTGCTTAACTTGTATAGTGAATGTGTTTGATGTATTCGCCCATAAATTGGCTACGTGGTTTGATAGCTTATGAGCTCTGCAACTCAAATCCTACTTAAGATAAAGTTTGTATTAGTTTTCCGTCTTTCTAAAGTGATATACAGCTAGCCTTCACGTAGCCACCAACCAAACCAATCCAAATTAAAGAAAATTATTTTGTAAACATGAGCTTTATTTTTTTTTAACTTTATTTTCATTCTTAAATCTATTATAATATCCTATTCTATGGGCCGACAACTTTTATTAGTCATTTTATATTAACTTCATTACTATACTTTATGTGTGTAGGTGTCAGAGAGGGTCACAATGACATTACAGACTGATGGAGCCCTTAACATTTACATTTACATTTAGTCATTTAGTTATTTAGTCATTTAGCAGACGTTTTTGTCCAAAGCAATGTACTAGGGAGAAAGTACATTTAGAGGGGGGGGGGGGTTCTGGGAGACGTCCCTGTTCACTGCCCCGCCTCCAGGAGATGTTCCGGGCAGTGGCGATTCTAGAAAATTTTACATGGGGTGGCAGAAGGGTGGCAAGTTGAAATTCAAGGGTGGCATATCACAAACACATTTTTGTGTAGGGATAGGCGCGCTCTACATCCAAAATAAAGGCGTTTTTGGGTGCGAGTAAAAGATTGTTTACTTACAGTAGAAAAAAAACGCACTCGCAAGCTTTTCTCATTGCTATTTCATTTAGACCAGTTTATTCACAGACGCGTTTTGTCACACTGACGATGTCTTAGGCCAAAGTGCGTCTTTGAATAGATGGTCTAAATGAAATAGCTATGAGAAAAGCTTAAGAGTGCGTTTTTTTTCTACTCTAATACCACACACACATGCCTGGTGTGTCTATATGTATTATTTATACAATTCCAGATAGTGAAAACAGACAACAGCAATGTCTTGCCAAGAGTCTAGATATTGTTACAAAAAGCCAGAACAAATATTTGTCTTTTTTAATAAGACTTAAAACACTGTCAGATATTATTAACATATTCAGCAGCAAAACGTTCATGACATATTTCCCTTCATAATGACAAATACGTTTCTAAATGGCCAATTTAATTTCTAATGGCTTGTTCTGTATGTATTGGGTTATTATCACATACAAAATAATTTATACCAAAGCTAGGGTGGACACTTTGTACTGTTACTGAGTTAACTGTAGGCTACATGACGGAGTAACAGCCAGAAAAAAAGTATTTTTGTGACAAAACGGTTAGTGGTATCTAAAATCGGATTTCTTAATGATACGTAATGAAAATAAAACTGCAATAACATTTTCTGTCAGTCCACTTTACTGTAGCCTAGACGTTGGTTAACTAAGCTAACAGTGGTAACTTCAAGGTTAGCTAGCGCAAGCAAGCTGTATAGCGAGCTAGCTACTGTATGCTACCGATTTTTGGCAAGCTGCCAATAAATAAACGATTGAAATTACAACGGAACTGTCTATCACATATGACCACCCATCACATTTTCTTGATTCATGATTCAGCTGTACTGTAGATTCTTTTTTCACTGCAAGCCTACAGTAGGCTTGTCTCAAGTTTGTTTTTAGGTTCCCAAATGCTTTCAAACTGGTTCTTTCCTTCACTGGAATGTAGCGTGAGATAAGGCAACCACGGAGCAAAGACTCATGGACTCAACCATTTTACTACCTGTTCACACAAATTGTAAGGCGAAGTGCATCCTGACTGGTGCTGGTCATGAATGCCCTTCAGTATTCAACCTCTGAACTTTTGAAGTTCTTCTCTACAGCTGCCGGTCTCAACTGTGAAACTGTCCACTTTTGCGGGTTGCGGTCATACTCTGCTGGAGGCGTAACATCCCCCACCGATCTGGAAACACCTTTGTGTTTCGACGAGCAACGAAAAAATACTATCCCGACCCTGAAGTACAAACAACGACCTACAAAGTGTGCTCTGCTCGATTGCTATCCATGACCACTGCTGATGGCATCAAGGATTTTCTGGTGTGTTTGCTCCTTGCCACTCATCACCACCAACGTCATAAACAATCATAAACTGTCTTTTATACCTTGTGTTTCTTAAATCAGCTCATAGGTTTTATGCTCTTGATTCCATGTTTCTGCCTAAGTAATAGTTGAAGCATTTCAGGTTTCACTGTTTTAAAAACTTTTTTTATGTTGCTATACCCTGCCTTGTCAAAAATGTAATAAATGAATCGGAATCGGAATTATGACAGCATCTAGATCAAGATGGATTGCCATGGAAGGAATCAAAGTGACATATTCACAATGCACTTGTTATGGCTTTAAATTAAAACGGGACTATTAGCAAATGTCCAGAACCAATGGAATGCCACCTCAGTGGAATTAGCTCTTCAGTTTTATGATCAAATAATTTGTACCCATCGACTATAGAGTGATTCCTTAAATCTACTGGAAGATATACGGTCTGATTTGTTTTATTTTCTGTACAGATTGGGATAACAGTGTGTTTCCTGGAAGTATTTTCTGAGTAATTGCTGGGTTATCAATATGTCAGCACATATTGTCGTTGCGCTGGTGTCAATGAGTTTTGGTACAGATCCAACATTTCTCGGAAGATATAAATGTGTACAGCTAATCGTTCCAATCATAATTTATTTTAATGGCCACTTGTGCATTAATAATTAATTCTATTACAATCGCTCATCTCCATCTTAACTGGGCCACAGACAACTATTTTCAAGTGTAGGCGGTTTGTTTCACAGACTTTTGGATGCTTCTATTTACTTTACAAGTCATTAATTGCAGTTGAACTGCGATGCTAACCTGAGGATAAAAAGATATTCTTTCAGAGCAAGATCAATCTAAATGTAATCCACATTCTGTTAGTCCACTTAAATCTTCATTGAAACTGGAGGGACATTAGTTAACAGTCAGTGTCTTAAAATAATAATTGGTCTTTCAATCTGTATGTGGTTGTCCTCTTCCTCTCTTTAGTATTATTTTGTAATCTGGACCAGCTGCTTTTTAAATCCCCATTCTGAATGAAAATGCTTCATCTTCTTTTTAAACGTATCCACACCAGGCCAATATTTGTAAGCTCCCGTGTTGTATTCAAGTCTGTTTTTCTGTTCTTCATTCTGGACCTTGTCCTTTGTTTTTATGGCGAAATCTAAGGCAACACAGTCACCTTACACAATGCCATAGCCTACAGTGGACTTCCTCTTAATTAGCAGAATTGATTTGAGGACTGCACGTTGCCAAAGTGAGGTATTCAAAGGGAGTTAATTTATTTTAGGACACCCTCATTTCCTTCAGCGATGCTGCATGCTACACAGAGTAGGGGAACTCATATTTCAAAGTTGTTATGAGGCCAGAGCCAACACTGGGTTGACCTCTTCTTGACTCAGGCAATTTATTCTACATCACAAGATTCTAAAACTCCACAAGAGCTCCGGAAATGAATTGAACTTTTCGGAAGGCCAATAACAATTAATGATCCAGGAATTTAATAGCCCAGAAACTAAGAGACTCATTCAAAGTGAGTATTGAAAGGCTAAACTGAAACCCTGACAATGCGTCACATCACTTAAAGGTCTATATTGCAAATTGTCTTCGGATATTGTCATTACAACACAGTTGACATAGTTTCACCATGCCAGCTTTAGTCTATTGTATTCTGTACTTTAGCAATTTGTTTCACTGACGCTAGTCGGAAAATAATTATGGGCCCTATTTTCATGGTTGTGTCATGTCTTTGAACAGTATGACTGTGTTAGGACCAATTCTTTACAAAATACTTCAATTCATGACATGGAAAAAGAAGTTTTGAAAATTTGATTCCGTGTTGAAGGTGAAACAGTTTTCGAGGTAGGATTGCTCGCACATTTTGGTAGATATATACCGATTAAGATGTTTTCATTTGGATTATTCCACCAAGAGATGCCAACAAAGTCTGCCCATGAAATGCACAACAACTTATTAATGATGGAATAACATCCTTTATTATTAAAATCCATAATGATCATGCAATGTTCAGATTCATGTCACATGATTACTTGCAGTTATGAAATGGTCATCTTCTTCTGGTGTAACTAAGAGCACACTTCACTCTGTGGCCCCAGACAGTTAGGCCCCGTCCCATTCATCTTCCCTTCACCCTACCACTTCATCGAAGTGAGAAATGGGACACCACTCGATCACTCATATCCAGCTCCACTGTAGGCTACGTTTCACCAAAAACGCAATGCAAACAGTGTTCCTATGTTTGCGAATTGAACACACGTCAGGTTCTCAGGTTTTGGCAAACATACATACCCACATGCATTAAAATAGCGTTTTTTACATCCTAACGTTAACGATACTCGGATACTCTCAGCAGCATAGACAGACGTTCATTTGTGAAAATAGCGATCTTTTTCTAACAATCATATTCTACTCAACTGTAAGTAATATTATTCTGCATAATGATCGGCTAAATATCCCAATGTGTTTCAAATTTTTTAATAGTTATTTGCGAAGATATCCATAGATTTGTAAACTTCTTTTTCTGCACTGGCAGCCATCTTTCTTAAATTTTTTGGAGTCCGTTGAGCTCTGTTCCGTTATCCATACCCTCCATACCTACCATCCTTAGTTTGAGTATGAAGGGTGTTCCGATTTCGATCGCGGCGAAAAGAAGTATACCCAAAGGACCCGTATGTGTGCTCACAACGGACAAAACGCTGAGTGTGGAACCAGGGTACACTTTCCATTCTCAACGGCCGCCATCTTGTCTACGTAGCGGAAGAGACGGAGCCAGGCAGAGCTTTTCGTTTTATTTAGAAATCAATGGCGGACATAATGGCTACGGTGGCTACGATAGCAGAGTCTGTAGACCACAAGGCTACAGACCGTAAATGTCAATATCAGCAGTAATTAAACAACTGTACTGATATTAAATGTACTACTAACATGCCATTCTCAAATTAAAGCCAGTGACATGAGTATTTTGGTGGTTTTTAACGATGTATACCGACAGTTAGCATACCTAGCTAGCCTAGCTTGGTAGCATTACCATTGGTTCTGAATGGCAGTTATGCTAAGCAGCTGGCTATCCTCCCACCCGGGACTGTAGTTAATTTCCGGTAAGTGCACCACAGAGTATTAGATTTGGAACAACACTCACCTGCTGAGAATCTGCGTACCTAGTAAGTGTGTACTGTGTACTGCCAGTGGCGGACCTAGTCATTTGGGGGCCTAAGGCGAACATAGCCAGGGGCCCTCTTCATCCGTCCTTTTAATGCAAAAAAAAAAGGGCCACCTCAAAGCAGGGGCGGACTGGGGGAAAAAAGTGGCCCGGGAGTTGTCTGTCAGAGCGGCCCACTTAATATACGGCGCGTTGCCCACTCAATGTATGCAAAATACCCATACACTTAACATAATTTTGGATGATTACAAAGAAATAACATTATATATGTTTTTTAATAACATTTGGATCCACAAATTTGCCTGGATGGACACATGGAATAAAATGATACTGGCTATTGTAACACTCCAAGGTAGGTATAGTTTGCTAGATGAATATGCTTAACTCTGGGCTAGTATCCTACATTAAGCAATATCATTTTTTTTGTAGGCTGATTAACTCATACAGCAATACCTTTTTGTATAGTATATGGCAGCACACAATCAAAATATTTCCCCTCTACCTACAGTAGCTAGTTATATGGAAGAAAGTTGCATTCAGGAGCCTTCATAAGCAAACATGATTTGGCTCCACATTAAATTATCCCACTTTTTCATTGTCCACATGTCTCAAATGTTGTATGATGCAACATAGCTTTACAGGACACATAAAATATGTCCAGTAACAACGTAAAGAAGGGGGCAACATATAAGTCAAAACCAACTATATTTATTGACTGATCTCGAAAGTATTGGCTAACAAAAGCTAAATAAGTCTTCACAAAGAAAATAACTCAGTGTAAGGGCAAAAAGCGAACATTCACACTGTACAACCTATGAAAAGTGACAGTGGTAGTCTTACAAATAAAGGAATACAGACCGCGTTAGCCACTTCACAGCGTGCTAGCCATGATTTTCTTTCGTTCCAATTCTTGGATGTAGGATTCCACCATTTGTAGAAACCTGTTGAATCGATACATTTGGTGTAGGAAGTCCTAATTGTTTTGTTGTCAATTTATCTTAATTAGTACGCCGACTAAAAATGAGTTTCTTTCAAGGAGTGACTCCAGTTGTTGCACTGAATGTTAGACATCTTGACAGAATATGCCTTGACTGTTTTTTTTAAACACATACGTCCTTATACTTATGACGAAAGAATGGAGCATGGCGAGCCCTCCCGGAAGCTATGGAAAATGCATTGAGAGCCCTCTTTTATGAAAGAGAATGGATTTAACATTAGAGTGAGAGAGATCTGGGGCGATTTCCATTTAGCCCCAAATAGGGACGCCGCCTTCTGAAGCACAACTGTTGCGTGACTGTTGCCTGATTCGACATTTGGTAATTTCCGACAGAGAAAAAAAATCTCCTTTTCCTGAAGGCAGTTCATCGCCACAATCGCCCTTAAGGTCTGCCGCCACTGGTTTGAACTTTATTGTAGAAATGAACAGAACAGAACATACGATGGGGTGTAAACATCAGTGGTAATGGTAGTGTTGCATGCTGGGTGTGTGATTATGTGTGTGTGTGTAGGGTTGTTAAAGGTGTCTACGAGCGAGACACGCAAGTATTAGGCTAGAGTGATTGACATTTAATAACAAATATACATAGTAAGACTGACGGAGGAGATTAGATTAGTAAAGAAAATAGTAACCATGAGTGTGAATACATGTCACTAGGAGTAGTATAAATAACAGACAGTGATACCTGTTGGTTATAATTAGAGGTATATAATGTATTCTGTGAAGCATGGAAAACTGTCGCGACCTACAACATCTGCGGGAGGGCCGGTTGGTTTTAGACTTGGGCCATCCCATCGGCCCATCGGTGCCTGGGTGGGCAACTCGTCGAGGGCTTTCTGCTGGGTGCGGGCCTAAGGCAGTTGCCTAGTTCGCCTTAATGGTAGGTTCGCTACTGTGTACTGCGTATAAGTATACTCATGGAGGTATGGAAACGGAACATAGCATTGGTAACCAAGGTGAACGCAAGGCATCATGGGAAATGTAATCTTTCCCTTCAAACGAAGTCCGGTTCTGATCACACTCCGTTTGAAGGGGTCGTTTGAAGGGTTGAACAACACTTCCCCTTCGGTCCAAAAGAATTGGGACACCCTACCCCTTCACGCGAACGCGCAAACGAAGTGGAAGGGTGAAGTGGTAGTAATGGGACAGGGCCTTATTCTTAATGTCACTTCACCCCAGCCTCTAATGAAGGGGTTACACTGAAGGATTGTACAATAATTATATCTATAAGAAAAAAGTGAGATGATTAAGTACTCCTCCGATACTAAGTCTACTGCAACATACTGAATCATACTGGACTGTTGATGAAAGAATGCTTTGGGATATTAAATAAACGTATGCAGTTTCAAAAGAAATAAGAGGGCATAGATAGATTGTGTTCCATAGTCTCCATAAACTGTTATGTGCCCTGCCCGGTGTGCCCAAGACCAGGCTAACAGCTGCCATAGCCTCCTCTCCCAGCCATCTCCTACAGTTGACTTTAAATCCAGTAGTATAGTAATGATCTCCTGCCTTGTTCACAATTTCCCCTTCATCTGATGCACAGCATGTGACAGATGACAGATCTTTAATTTGGATATGCATAGAAGTTCAGTGAACTGTATCGTATCTCTGCACGGGGTCTTTAAACTACATTGGTTGAGGCAACCTCTGAACTGGGGTGATGAAACTTTTCAGACTGTAGTTTGAGATTTCCATCAGTTTCACTTGCCATGAAATGCTACATTTGGAGTTCCATCATGCACAAGGCATGGGTTTGAATTTCCATGTTTATGATTTGCTATGAAGGCCTAATTTGATAACCACATCCTCCTGTTCGTTTTACACTCCACCTAACCCATTCACACCTGGCACTACTTGTGCTTGTATAGTAACGCAGTGCTTGCTTGTGCTTGCATGTAGCATTTAACTCCATTAAAATGGGCCTCTGTAGAATGTTCTTATTAAAGGTTAAGACAAAAAAGAAAATCTATATTTCACTTCCAGACTTGAAAAGGTGTTGCTACGTCCAAACAAATCCATAACCTTAGATCTATTTTTAGAAATATGTTGAGACAAAGTGGAGGAAGGGGAAATTTGTGATATACCCAGATATAGCCTCCGTGGCTGGAGGGGAAAAAACATGCAAATCACACTCCCATAAATACACTGACAATGCTGTCAAGGATTTAGCTAATTAAAATAATACTTGTGTGCTCTCTCTCAGATTGCTCTTTGCAAAGACATCACTTCAGTGGCATCATGGAACACACTGAATGTTAAGTGAACATTTACCTGTCGTAAAGACTTTCTGTTTGTGCAGATAAAGCTCCCCTTGATTGAACCACTCTCCTTTGCAAGTCTCTGCTTTAGATACAGAAGGCTGCTGGACAAAAACACACATTCTTGTTTCGATCTCTAGTGTCTGCATGTGGTCCATGAAAAGAAGAGAACACTTGTGTTGTGCTAATGAAGGATCCAACATCACAAATAAATTACCCCCTTGCTTTGATGATGTCTTTGATTTACCCCAACCCCCTGTTTTCTCTTGACAGGTCTTACCGCTGTTCTCCACATGGGCAATCAATGGCACAATCAATCACAAATCCATCATTGAACACTTGTGATCTTTGCAGCAACATTTTACAGCAATATCAGGGGAAAACTAAGGGGGGAAATCAGCGCCAAAAGGACTGAAATCTTCACTATTCATGAGCAAAAAAATGTGTCTGGCTGCAGAATTGGCTCTGTCTAATGTGACAGCTACGTCTTCTGTTTGCTTAGAGTGACAAAATGGACAGAACCTCAGACCAAAGCAAACAAATTGTGAAAATACAAATTGGGGCCATGCAAGCATGTCTGAGTCTAACATGCATGCTCTTATGATGTTTACTTACTACATTGTATACTGATTAGTGCTCGCTCTCCTTCTGTGTTCTCTCTTTTGTGAGAATCCCTCTATAGACCACTTTACTCTGCTGTGAGATTGTCAAAGATATTGATTTGATGCTGATCCATGATGGGAATATTTCGAGAGGAAATGCCATGGAGTATTCATTAAAGCTAAAAAGGCACATCAATACCTTTTTTAATCAAGTTGCACCAGATACATTCAACCATTGTGTGGTCTCATCTAGTAGCTTATGTATTCTTCGCTGTATGCGGTGTAACATTTGAAATCTAGCTTAAGATATCGTTTATATTCTGCGATTGGTTTATGCTCAAGTATTTACATGCACCTTCAGATGTGCCACATTGGTCAGTGTAATATAATAAGTTAATCAATATTGTTGTTTTGGTATGGTTTTATTGGCGTTTGAACTATGCCTGAAAAGTTGATCATTAATCCAATGCCTCCATATAAGATCCCATAAAAGACCAAATAATTACCCGCCGCTTATTATCTCCATCAATATGTTTACAATTCACACGCATTCTTGTGTGCGAACTCGGCCCACCTCGGAGAGAGCGTTCCTTTAACGGTCCGTGGAAGTTGACAGCTTCACAAAACCCTCCCCCTCTTACCTCCTCTCAGCCAATACGGAGTGGGGCACGGTCGGGAATGAAATAAATTGAACATTTTGACGGTGCATGGGGTGCAAGCCAGCAAGAACCTGCAAGCGGCTGTGCTTCATGGAATAAAGCTCGGGTCATACTGGGAAATTGTCGTGCACTCGAGTGTATAGAATATATCATGCAAAATTCGTTTCAAAGTTGGAAATTGGTCAGTCTGTTGTCGGTGACGGAGAAGGTCTGCTTGAAGTGCTTATTTCCACAGAGAGTCCGCTGTTGAGGAAGGCAGCCTTCTAACTTAAACTTCATCCTCGAAAGAAATCGATTTACCCGTGTGTTCGACTGGGTTTCTATGGTCCATCTTTTATGAAAACGCCAGTTTGTTTCTGTTCTCTGCCTCTCATCCTCGCACTGGAGGACCGGACGGCGAGTTATCCTTTGGAAATATTTTCGACGGGGAAGGTGTTCAAATGGATGAGATTCACTGTTCCGCTGGTTACCCTTCTTCCTGATGCACGTCTGCCCGATTTAAAATTGGAAACATGAACTGAAGTGTGGAAGTCCTCAGGAGGTCACCCTCACAATAATCGGGTTGTTTCAAGCAGCGCAATTTCCACCCAAAATCTTATCTATGCGTTATTAAACTTCAGTGGTCTGCCTAAGTAAAGTAAATATCGCAAATCAAGGTAAAAATGCATTCTCTAAAATATGAATATAAGTGTTTATTTGTGTTTTAGTAACGCATGCAGTTGGTTTTTAAGGTCAAAAACGGATCACAAAAACACATAAAATAGGTTTTCGCAACAATGTATCAAGAAAGAGGTCTTGCTCACTCAAGACAGCTGTTTATGGTCAAAGTGACACACAGTGACTTAAATGTGCCGAGAAGACATAGACAACGCATAAAAACACAGCTGGCATCTGACCTCCCGCTCCTTGTTTTCTTGTTCCAGGACAGAGGGAAAGTTTGGAGAGAATGACGAGTCCCCGGGTGAAGCATGAGCTACCGGTGTATTGCTTTTAGACGGGCATATCTGATGTGTCTATGGAGGTGTGTAGCACTAAGCCTCTTCTGCTGGGTTGCAGTCTCTGCAGCAGGTGCTGGCGATGCCGCTGGGCCCTTTGGGTGGCTCCTTTCAGATAAAGGGCCCTTTCACCATTCGCAGGAATTTGCCGAATTCGCAGAGCGTTACCAACAGGGTTTCAACACAAAGTACAAGATATACAGGTAAGACTTAAAAAAAGCATTTTTTTTTTACCAAGGTTATATCACATGACGTAAGGTTATTGTGTTCCTTCTCCATAACTTTCAACCCTTGAGTATAGATTTTCTGTGAACGCAGACAGACCACACACTGGGGCATTAATACTCTAGAGAGCTGATTTGAAATTGAAATTCTGACCAGCTGTAATAGTGTACACACACACGACAAAGACTAAGACACGTGCATGGTATTGGGGGTTGAATAGGGAAAGGGGGATTGTAAAGTTTAAGCTGGTGGCAGGTGAGAGTTGAGCTCAGCCGCGATGAGATGAGGGATTATATGGAGCGAACAGCAGCCCAGACTGAGCCAGCTGAAACGAGCCCGTCTGGCTGACTGAGTGACTGACGCATGCTTCTGGCAACGACGCAACGACGTGTTGCCAGGCACAGATGGGGAATGTAACACGGGGGTTACTCAGTCTTCTCTCTTCTACATCCATGAATATCTTTCAAATGCTCGGGTGGCCTTTTTGTCAGGACTGAAGAAGTGGAGTCAAGAGCACTGTAATTGTTGTTCGACAATGCCTGATCTCCCCCTGCTGGTGACACAGGGCCGGGTACCGAGAGAGAGAGAGAGGGGAAGAGAGAGAGAGAGAGAGAGGAAAAAGAGAGAGAGAGGGAGAGTGTGTGTTTGTGTGTGCCGTTTTATGAAACATAAATGAGAGAAGCTTGAGGAAGGGACTGTGTCTGTAAATATTAGTGTGTGTGTGTGTGTGTGTGTGTGTGTGTGTGTGTGTGTGTGCGTGCGTGCGTGCGTGCGTGCGTGCGTGCGTGCGTGCGTGCGTGCGTGCGTGCGTGCGTGCGTGCGTGCGTGTGTGTGTGTGTGCATACAGCAGGTGTGTGTATTAGTGTATATGTATGGGTGCTTTCATTGTTTGTTTATTGTTTGTGTGTGCATTTAATTTGTTTGTTTCTGTGTACCCCTGTATGTCAGTGGAGGAAAGAGGATACTCTGGGTTCAGACTCATAGAGTGCCAAAAATCTATTTTTAAGTATTCATGTGTGTCTGTGTTTTTGTGTGTGCTGGTGTTCAAAAGAGAGAGAGAGATAGAGCGTAAAAGAGAACAGAGAAAAAGAGTGAAACAGGGGAAGGTGAGAGAGAGAAAGAGAGAGAGATATAGAAGGAGAGACAGAGAAGGAAGGAACAACACATTCCTTTACATGCCAGTCCAGTCCCCACCTCATTGAATGCAAGGCAGCTCGCACTGGAACTGCATATTGACGATATGGGCTTACATCATACACAGCTGAGATTAAACAAACAGCAGAATCACACAGTATCGCCAGCACAAAGATAGCGTTGCCTTTCAATACCCTTGTGTTCCAGGAATTTTGAAATGTATGCAGGGTGGAAAAAGGGTTTTTTGTTTGTGTTTGTGTTTGGGTGCGTTAGTATCTGTGTGTCTGTGAAAGGGAGCATCTGAAAGAGAGAATGTGTGTGCAGTGTGAATAATGAAAATTGTCATCCATCATGCTTGTGATGAAATAAGGAAGCCCTATTCAATGATGAAAGCCTTGTAATTGCAAAGCAGAGTATGCAGGGGAACAGGCGATCTCCCATTTACCTCTCCATGGTTGTGCTGGACCAAAATCATCCCCTGCTAGGTGCCTACTGGCAGGAGACTGGCAACACACAAACAAAAGCCACCCTTTTGTCATCCACGTGCGAAAGGTCGTGCGAGGCCGACGGACAGGCTCTGGACCCCTCCCCCCGCTGCTCCCGGAGCTTTGACAAAGCCTTCCGTGAACCATGAGCTTTATGGTGTTTGACACTTGCGAGTAGGGGAGGCCTTTCGCGGCTGAGCCTCATCTCGGCATCGTGTGGAGAGCACAAATAAGGCTTTCAGTCATCAGCGCTCCAGGAAGGCCTGAAGGAGCTGGTGTCACCAGGAGGTATCGTGGTGTTTATGCATGCATGTGTTTTTTTTTATTTATTCCCAGGCTACCCCTCCTGGAGAAAAGCTAGCAGTAGGTCGGCGATAGCACTTGTCAGCGTTGCCCAAACTGTTTAGTGACAATAAGGATAAAGAATAATTCCCTCCCGTGAAGCGTCACGAGCATTGTCTGGATAGCCAGCTTAGCCAAACACGCACAACAGTGTTTTCTAAGCACGCGCACACACACACACTCAAAAGTTGGCAAAGCTTTGCGATACAGTGCTAAGTATCACTTGATTGTAATAGCACGCGCTGTTGGCTCTGAGCTGCTGTCACTGTAGTGTAAAATTTGACCATGAAATTATTTTTTCGGGACCTGAAATGATTCTTTTGTTTCAGTAACATCTTTCGAGGGATGGATGCCACTTCTCATTCGCTGTGGGCTCAGTGAAGTAGACTATGCAAGTAGCCCATAAGTCAAAGCCATAGTTTGTCCCTTTTACAATGGCAGCCTTACTGCCAGCTCATTTTGTTATTATTTTATTATAACCACACACCCAACCCCTGCTTATGCCATACAGAAAACACCACCACTTAGGACCATTAAAACTGGGAAGCAGTGTCAGAACCAATGCCTCAGATAGACACAAGTAGACTAAGCCAGTGACGTGCCGTGAGGTTCATAGCTGGTGAGGCACAGAAACCGGAAGTGATTACGTCATTTTGAGCTCTAGTTGTTTAAAAAAATATATAATGTAGATATACATGTATATATGTCTATGGTTTTAAAATTGTCATCTGATCACAACTGAAAAAACTTTACGTTGTATTGTCTAATACCATTATCTCTAAACAATCGTTTTTTAGTTAGTTAAACACCGCATACATTGCACACAATACCAACATGTTCTACTGGCCAGTAAAATTTATAGTTACGTTGGAGCACTTTCGTTGGAGCTCGTAAATAAAAACAAAAGTAATCCACTCACGACTACCCTGTTCAGTGGAAATAGATTGTCCTCTTCTCCCGCAATCATCCTTGAGCGAATGCAGTCAGTGGCTAGTTTAGCTCAGAATAAGCACCTATTCTGCTCACAACTTCAAGCCAACTGTCCTGTAGAACCTTTAGCGTGGTTCGTGTTGCGCATGTAGTCCCGTTGGGAAACGTGAAACACTCCAATGCAAATGTCAATACATTCTGTCCCGCCGTTTGAAGCAAAACTTTTAGCTCCGGCATTGGTCTCCCATTATTTATCATTTCACATTTCATTTCACGTTTGAATTGAAAGTCCAGTTTTGAGAACTGCTTCAGCTTAGCAATACAATGTTCCATTTTCGCCGTCAAGTAGAAGTGTAGAACCGACTGGGACCGTCATTGGCAGCAAGACGCCAACAGATCTGTCCCGGCCAGACGCAAATTCTCTCTGGTTGAGATCTAGTCATTGATAAGTTCTGTTATCTTAGCCGGCTCCTGCAGCTGGAACAATTTGCTGACAACTGGACCACTGTCAATGTGGGCTAGACAACTAGACAACTGCACCGCTGTCAATGTCGGCTAGACAATGAGTCCCATTCAGAGTCTGCTTGCTGCAACAAAATGTATAGAACATTCAGAGTTTATTACCATAAAACTATTGGCATGTTTTTCTTCTCCTTCAAACTTCCATTAAGGCACTCCTTGGATATTTAGCCTGACAGTGTGAATCTACAATTATTTGGTTTTGTTATGAGATACTGTACATATAACTTCTCTGTTTGGTGTCATCAGATGTGCTCTTCGGAAAGATCACAGAGCATCCAATTGAAATGCCTGATTTGTGTTATTTTCCTATCTGGAAATGAGTGGGTGAGATAGTGTGGGCATAAGCACATGCGGTTTTGATGACTGCAGGTTAGTGTAGTGTAGAACCTCTTTGAAGTAAATTCAAAAATGCAAGACAGAAAAATGAAATTTAGGTGGTACTTCAGTTTATAGAAATTATATACCTTGCTCCATTTGTATATTTAGATTTTATATGACTCACGTTTTATGTTTGTATCTTATATGATACATACAGGCTTGCTAACATACAATTAGGCAATATGCACAATTTATGTTGTTTTGTTTTGTTTCACCAGTGTTGTAAAATATTTGTTCATACTTCAGTTCATCGTCAACCTAGGACAGTTGGCTCCATTAGTACAAGATGTTGCTTTACAAAAAAATTGAATTTAAGAGAGCAAAATAGGAATTGGCCACCAAGCAGGAGTTCATTTTCAAAATGGATACTATTACCTTAGCAGTGAGGTCTTCTATAAATTACCCATACATGCCTACATTACTGGACACACTAAGTATTTTTTTCAGAAGATGAACCAAGTATCGTAAAATGATTGCAACTATTTCCATGAATGCTGCAAAGCTATCACTTTCATCATCTGACACTAATGTATGAGGGTACAGTCATTTCCATAAAACCCCCTCCTCGTGGCACAGTTTGTCCAAGTTAAATGTGTTAATTTTTAATGATCTACTAATACCCGGTGGGAAGTAATGAACTGCCTTTGTCCAGTCTGGCCTCTGCCCATCCTCCTGCATGTTGAGCACATCCCAGGATAACCTGCAGCAAAGCCATTTACAACGCCAGTTAACACTCATGTTTGGGAGAACATGGAGAAATGGGGGGGAGCGCAGTTCAGCCGAGGCTAATTGTGTCATTATTTATGTTTTAAGACACGGACATCCCTAGAGAGCTACCGTGCTTGCAAACTCAAGGACAGAAGCGCTTTGCACTCTGCTTTGATGTTCTTGTTGCTTCAGTTTTGGATTCCTATTTTAAGATTTAATAAATCACAACCTTGTTTTAAGAGGGAATTGAGAAGTGCTGCCCCTAATATTGAATTTGTGCGCTTGCTGTTTTGAATTCTGCCTTGTTTTATACAGATGAAAGTGGTGGCTTATTACTTTAAGAGATAAGTCACTCTTCTGATCACTACAATGCATGTCATAATTTCACACTGAACTAAACAAAAACATCAAATGAAAGGTTTTCTTACATTCAGCATTGTTTTCTGTGACAATAAAGACAAAATAAATAAATAAGTGAATTCATGGCTAACAGCGAATGGTTACCCATGAATAATTACAATACCACCCTTTACATTGTCTGTCTAAAAAGGATGCCACAGGAATTGGAACAGTGTAATGCTGCGTGTTGCTGTAGTCCGCTGATAAGGTCCCCCTGGCTCCGCAGAGAGCAACGGTTTCAGTTTCCCCTCGACCTGATTGTTTTTTTTTCTCTCCCTCCCCCTCCGCCGGTGCTCACTCTCCACCCTGACTCCGTGTTGCCACAGGTCTCAGTGGGGGAAAAGGCTGGCAGGTAGTTCTCCAGCGCACACCGCCTGCCGCCCGCCCAGCCTCCCCCTGCTGTTCCATTGCACCGGGCCAGTAGTGGATTAGCCTGAGGCACCATTCGTAACTGTCCATCAACCACCACCACCACCACCACCACCTTACACCGCCGCCCCAACCTGCCTATCCCCCTCTCCCAAGACATACGTATGCGCACACACAATCACACACGTACACACACGCACATACACAAACACAGACACACACACACCTCTGTTCTGGCCCCCGTGTCGATCATGGCTAAGCTCCTCTGGCTCTCTCTGCTAATGTCTCAGAGGCATCGGGTGAGAGTAATTGTCCCCTCATTATGTAGATGCGCTGACATGTAACAGCCTGTAATGAGATTATTTCCCTTTTTGTTGTTGTTGTGCTTGTAATGGGGCTGTTTTTACTGGTGCACTTTTGAGGGACTGGAAGTATTAAGTGAGGTCAGGCACAATGAAAGGGACTCTCTGATGTGGGCAACTAAGTGTGTAATTAGCTTTCCCGACTGCTTTTTAAAAATGGTCCTCTTGCAGTTAGTTAAAACAAGGATCATTAAGGGGCTGAAACAATTAAGTACAATAAAGAAATTATGATGCGTGGAACTTTGCATTTGCCAAGCTGGGATGCTTACCAATCATCACAGACGTTTTTGTTTTACGTTTTCTTAAATCTGGTCTTGTTTTCGAATTCAGTCGTGTTTCCATTTCCATTACTACTAATTGGTCTTTTAATGTAAGATTATTGCAAGGACGGAGATATTGGGAGGAAGCCTAAAATGCAGCTTCAGAAAGGGCATGCATAACCGCAACAGGAGCATTAAAATACTGTGGATTGTACACTAGGAGATTGAAAAAGCAACTGTGCATTATCAGACATTTGGCAATGGGCAAATGGAAGAATTATAAATGATTTGGAAGGGTAGAATTAAGCACTCTTGCAAGGAATACACATACATATATGCATTTATATTCTGTTGAAGACACACATCCACAGTCAAAATGAGAAAACTTGCACTGTGTATAAATTACAAACCTAGGCTCCTGTTTCAATTTTGGGCGTATCTTGGTACCCCAGGCCAGATGTTCCTGTAATCTTCCTCTTTGGTGTTTTCCATACCAAGTCACTTTAACATAAAATAGGCTGCAATGTTTGTAAACTAATCTCACTGTTGTGCTATTTATCCCAACAAAGTACAAAGTCTTTGAGATTGTATGCAGGCTGATGCTTCTACAAAAATAACATAAATGCAAAAATGCCAGCTAAATTACAACAGAGAATACTCCCCTCTGAAGGTTGTGCTATATCACAACCGAGTGTGAGGATTTTCTCCATGGACAAAGATCTAGTGGATAAGTCCTCTGTCTTTTTCATCACGTTTGACACCTACAGTGTAGTATGACATCGATGAATGCATGCATGTCTCCTCACCAAAGGATGCCACCCATACTAAGCTCAAAGGTCAAGGTTGCCATCTCCATCGCATGCATGTGCTTCCCCGATGCCTCGTTTAACTTTATGATTTCCCACAGACTCTTTGTGAGCGCTGCTCGCTTGATTGCCCCTTACAGATCAGCCCCTGTGTGATTGACAGCGGGGTTACACTCCGGAGCAGAGAGGAGCCGAAAGACTGCCATCCCTGCCATTCTGAGCAGGCATAGGCAGAGCATTCCTAGAGATACCCAGCTCCCGTGGCTGCGAGCTATTTCACAGCCGAGTTCATAAAGCATGGTGCATTTCTGTTGAGTTTTCCAATTAATTTTCAATGGCATGTAATTACAACGTGCAGCCATTTGCAAAACTTAACTCATATCACTGCGTATACAAAAAAAAAACAGGCACAATAAAAGCCAAATACCCCAAAAGCATCAGTCACTTTTCAAAAAAAAATAAAGCTACTAACAGTGTTACACGCATCGCAACAGCACAAGGCGTACAGTGCAAAGCCTGACCTCCAAATGACCAGCTGTAAAGGGATTGCCATGAGTAGTTTAATTCAGCCCGTGGAGCAAAGGGGCCGCGCAAGGTGGGAGATAAAGGGAATTGACATCTCAGGCTTCATGGCCCAATCCTTGCCTCGCCTTGCATCTGACAGCCCACCTCGTTCCTGCGAGCAGCTCATTATTGTCCTCATTGCAGTCAGGCCAAACTACTGAGGAATAAGCTACTGAGAAAATAACCATAGATCGCTCCTCTATGTAAAATCAGTGGGGAAAGGGCAGCCATTTTTGCAAATGGGGGAAGAGCAATTCCCTGGGCTCACTTGAAACAGCATGGAGCAATTCATCTTGGGGGAGAGTGAAAAAAAAAAAAAACAGAAGAGAAAAATGCAAAAAAAAATGATTCGAATAGCACAGTGGAGGTCATGCAGGCATCACATTTTCTCCCCAGCAGGCTTTATCTGAGTCTCTGTGCCATTCCCCATTCTTTCCGTGCTGCGATTCTGTTCTCTGCTTTTTATTGTTGCTTATGCCGGCACATACAACCGTATGCACATAACACCCTTTCAGAGGGATTATTTTTCTGTCCATCAGGAAATTCTATTTTCACTGCAAGTGTATTCATCTGGTATTGGAAGCTAAAGAAAGTGTTTTTGACGTGCTGTAGCCAGATAGACATCGGGAACGGAAGGGACAGACTGATAGACTGTAAACAATGGATGCATCTCATTCCTTGGCATGGTGGTCATAAATTAAGCTTATCAGAGGACCTCGCTCTGATGTTCTCACAACCAAGGACTTGCATCCCCATCAAAGGCCCTCACATATCCAGACCCCCATTGTGAGGGAGAAGCCAATTCCCACAATGTGTACTCATACCCCGGATAGAGTTGACTTTAACATGAATGTAGCATCTGACACAATCTGTACATATGAATGTAACATACCCATGTTTAGTCTTGAATCACAATATTGGCAGTAGTCTGATCAAGGTTTGATTGCAGCCTTCCATAGTTGCATGATTTGACTAGAGTTTGGCTTGTCAGCAACTGAAAGCAGCAGAACAGGTATGCAAGTCGACATGTGTAGACCAGCGATTAGTCAGGAGTAATGGATGAATGAATGAATGCCGTAGCATTAGAGTCTCCCTGGCAGAACTTGCGCTCAAGCTTCCATACTAGTTTCTGCATACTAATCAGCCTCCCTGAGTCCTCTGTCCTATTCAGCTACAGACAGCCAACCAGGGTTAGTCGGGCAGAAGGATATGCCCTAGGGCACTGGGCACTTATGCTATTGGATTGGTTTGGGGAAATATATGGAAATGGAAATGCGGGTATTTAACCAATCATTTTAAGATATTTGGTCTCTTGCTTTTTGGCTCTCTTCTGTGTCTCAATCTCTTTATCTCACTCACTCACTCTTTCATTGCAGTTTTCTTTAAGGTTAATTTGCATTTGATGTATTTGTATTCATGATATTTGTGAATTGGCAACCACTCCATTTAAGACTATTGTCATTGTTTATGGTTATTAACACCAATTTGGCTTTTAATCTGACACTGAATCTGGTCTATACTTGTACCAGCTACGTTAACCATTTATCGTAAGAAACTGTTAATTAATTTCGCAATCATACAAATCATACAATCTTGTGCCTTTCCTTATATGACATCTTGCCAAAGGTTGCGAAGTGCACGGTAATGTTACAAATAACCGCATAATTCAATGGAGTCAGATTAATTGAACTCCCACGTGCAAAATAAGCCTTCTAATGTTATTATTCCCGTTGTTGGTGACTATGAGCTTCCGGAATACTCATGACTCGATTACCTTTTACATTTGGCAACCAAGTCTCTGTGTGACCCTTTGTACGATTATGCCGAGTTTGAAAGTGTTTGCCGTGTGACTTCACAGAGAGTTCGGCCGCTGGAAAGTGAGCAGCCTGGTGCTAGAGCGGCAGGACAACAATGGCGTGGCCCTGCCTCTCGACCCTGAGTTCATGCAGACCATCAGACATCTGGGCCGCCGTCCAACTATTGGTGCCATCACTGAACACATCATCAGGAAGTACGGCACCCACTTTCTGCTGTCCGCAACACTCGGAGGTACAGCATCTACAGCATCCATTTCATAGCTAATCTGATGTCTGCAGCTAGTGCAGTAAGTAAATATAAGAAGTAACTATAGTAAATAATTTTCTCGACTGCTAGCCGTAGTGCATAGTAAACCCATAGTGAAACACTATTTTCCATGTAGTACTTTTGGTGTGTGTACATTCTATGCGCCTTCATGTGCTTTGTGTTTGTGTGCGTACATTCTGTATTCTGCCTTTGTACTCTGAATGTATGAATGTATTCTCTTCTCTGCCCTGCTCTGTGTGCAGGAGAAGAGGCCCTGACCATCTTTGTGGATAAGCGCAAGCTGAGCCGGACGGCCGATCCGAGTGACTCAAACAGCACGGCCATCACTCTGGAGACCCTCCACCAGCTGGCTGCCTCCTACTTCATCGACAGAGAGAGCACGCTGCGCAAGCTGCACCACCTCCAGATCGCCTCCACTGCCATCAAGGTAACCCCCTGGCCCCTCTGAGCTGGAAGCTGAGAGCTGGGACCTGACCACGAAGATGTTTATGCCTCTATATTTAGAGAATGCAAAATCTGCCTCTGTTGTTTCTGGAATGTGGATGAGCTACCCTGTGGATTCATGGCTGACCTACAGATGCGATGAATTGGTTGCAGCACTGATGATACTTTAAGGGTCATGCATTATGTACGGCGTTTGTACTGTTGACACCATTAATTTACATATAAAAGCACTGAAAGCCATGCTAAGATAAATTGTCGGTAAAGCAGATTTAGCACAAAGGCATTTTTTATGCCAGTGTAAGACTATGGTGGAACATTCATTAATATTTAGAAATGATCTTATTGGAAATCACACTGTGAAGACATTCGAAGTCGATGACTTACATGAAGCCAGGGTGATGATGGCTTGAAGGTTGTGTGGTGGAATGCTGCTGTGCGGTGGGAATATACAGTATCCACACGCATCTGTCATTTGAGGGAACTTAAACAAGTTAATGTATCACTTTGAGCGTGAATGGCTGAGGTTGCCCTTCTTCTCTCGGTGGTAATTCATTCTCGTAAGGAACACTATTTATCCACCTCCGGCAAAGAATCCATGGCAAGTAATGATTTACCTTTAGAAATTATGTTTGTGCATAGGGTTGAGAAATGTTGCTGCATCTCCCTACCCACTCCAGTAGTCCCATGTCTCACCAGCGTAGGAGTTTCCTTTGGCATTTTCCTTGCCATACTTCATTTAACAATAAAGCTATGGAGAGAAAGGAAACACATGCCATTAGTTTGAACATCAACTGCAATTTTTCACAAGCATATCGTGGGCGTTGTTGTATACCATTGTGCGCTACAGTTGTAATTGTTGGCATTACAACACATTACCCCCCCCCCCCCCCCTCTCTCTCCCTCTTTAGCTCTCCCACTCTGAGAGGTGGGAGATGAATTGACATTTGAGTCCTCTGAGGGCCGTTCGTTCACGGGGTACTTCGCGGTGACAGATGTGAAGTATTCACGGGATCAGTAGGCTTTAACTCAGCGCATGGATTTTCGCCTCACTGGGAAGACAGATGTTAATGCAAACCTGACTTTGAAAATGTGCACAACCTTGCTTTGAAGCTCCCGGTCCCCGCTGCTTCTTATAGAGTCTGTCGGCTCTAATATCCGAGATGCAAGTGATTTGAGAGGGAGAAAAAGAATGAAATGTTAAAAAAAAAGAAATAACTGAGGGTGTCCCGCCACAATTATGCATTAGCATGACAAATTATCTGTTCCATTTCAGTAATTTTCGTACAGCCCTTACCCCATTTGTCAGCCATTTTGAATATTAGTTAGGTGTCAAGCTGTAATGAATCAGAGACTTATGAAGAATATTTTCTGCACCACTGGTAATAAATGATCCTTTAACCTTACTGAGCGTGTCGACAGGGAAGGAAATGCTCCCAGTTTCTACTACGGTGTTAATCAGCTCTTTTGCTTTTGATTTAGAGTCCACATTCACTCACACAGAGACAAAGTACAACCAGAGGCTCCATCACAATTTCACCACCAGCTGAGATGGACCTAGTTACGCACTGTAGATCACTCTCTGACACTCGGTTAGTAATAGCCTCCTTCTGAGTATAAAGCAACATTTACTACATGCATTGCAAATGGGACTGCCCAAAAAACGTCAACATGCGAGATGATGTAAGTAGCTAAATCTGTGTGTGTGTGTGTCTGTGTGTGTGTGTGTGTGTGTCTGGGCTGAGCACATCAACTTGTGAAAAATTCGACCTAGACAAATTTCGGCCTGTACATTATTCAAAGGCGCATATATTCTTAATGTCTGTCTTGACCTTCCGCAATGTGTTGCCACCTCTCCTAAAGAAAAGGTTTGCACGGGCAAAAAAAAGACATTAAAAAACTCCTGGGGAATGTATCCTAAAACTTTATGGTCTGTGCAAAACTTAGAAAACGAGATGAGGAGATGAGGCAGAGTAGGGCATGTTGCCATCAGTGGCTCTTTGACGTCTGTCTGGGTCATCAGTCAAGCATTGCAGCGGCAAGCTGTGAGGAACTAAACAGTTGCCAATTCCCGACTCACCCCATCTCTTTCTCTCTCTCTCTCTCTCTCTCTCTCTCTCTCTCTCTCTCTCTCTTGTTCTCACTCACTCTCTCTCTCACTGTTTCTCTCTCTGCCCTAACCACCTCACACTCACACTCTCTGTGTGTACCAGAGAGGGAACAGTTGAATTAAGTAGAGGAAAGTCAGAGAGCTTCAAAATCACAGGGAATTTCACCGCTGATGTGAGCACATTGAGTTAAAAGTCCCTTGTAAAAAGAGGAGAGTGCTGTTTAATTTGAAGGACTCCCGCGTCACTGCTGGACATTTTATTCACCAATCTCCTCTCTGAAAGGTTCCCTGCTGGCTTCAGAAGGGGCTCTATTTTTTCCAGGGTGGAATATAATCCCTTTCTGTTCCTCTTATTGCTATCCTTTTCCTTTTTTAAGATAAGCTTACACGAAGCCCATGCTGACTGGGAGCTAACCAAGAACAAAGTCCCTCTGTACTGTTGCCGGAATCCTCAAAGTATTGAGTAAACATGTCTTCCGATGCAAATGTGGATGGGCCGACTGAATGTGTCTCAGTGATTATAAAGAGGACAATTCTCGGGAAATGCCATAACAAGGAATGGTGTAAAAACAAGTGCCGGTCTCCATGAAACATTAATGGCATTTACAAGAATGTGTATGCATTTAAAAGCCCAATTATTCAAGTAGCTCTCCCATTGTCCACAGCCCTGTGTGAAATTATTCACAGGTGGCATTAATAAAGCATTGAGCTTCTTTAATAAATGTTGAAGCGAATAACTTCTATATCTGTGGGTGAGCTTCTCTAATGCCTCATGCACTATTTGAAAATTCAAACTTTCATTACAGCAAAAAATGTATGCAGCATTTGCATATATTAAGCTGTAATACCAATTTGATCATTGCATTTATTTCAATGACAGATTAAATATCTCTGGGTTTAGGAATAGGCAACATCACATGATGGAGATAAAGCGAATGTTAACAGATGTATAACTACTGATGTGGAAAAACGGAGATCTTCTTAACATGATGACCCATTTCCTTTAATAAAACCAATAAACTTGAACTGCTTATTTCAGGAAGTCGTTCTCAGACCAATTACCAGTCTCATTAAAGGCAGCTGTTGGTATTCCTGATGTAGTCAGCATGAATTAATTACCACAGATAATAGGGCATTACTATACAAACAGTTTTTTAATCCAGATAATTTATATTCTTCCACATAATCATTGTAATGAATGCCAAATTGCCCATATTGAAGTCAGTGTAGATTTTGCAGACTACAGACAACTGTTGTTTTTTTCCCCCCTTCCTGATCGAAAAATAGCCTAACTCATGCACTTGCTTTGCTCCAACTGGCTCTTGTTGCAGATGGTCTCATTGCTATGCATAGAAAACCCATCTTTATATTTGCATTTGGTCAATTTTCCTCTTTAAGTCGGACATCTGTCTCTGTTAGAAATTAATCTGCCGATCCCTGTAGAGCCGTCTTGGATTTTAATGAATTGTGTGGACGCATCAATAAGAGAGAGAGAATGAAAATGCCAGCGGTGGTTGCTGAAGTTGTGCTTTTCCCCATCTCGCTGTCTCGCCCTCGATCAGCCCCCCTCTGGCTCCACGCTTATTGAAAAGTTATTTGAAACTCAACACTTACCGAAAATTAAATAAACTATTCCTCGATAATGGATATCTGCTCTTCATGTAACTCATAAATGAGGTTTCCCATCCTGTCTGCTTACTTAGTCATGGGCCGGTGATTCCATAGCTGTAAGGGATCTATGCTGCCTTCAGCCCAGCAGGTACGGATCAAGGTTTTTTTTCTTTCCTCCCCAAGTCCCCAGTCATCCATTTCACAGTTTTCTCATTGACCTTAAAGTAGATTCCAAAGGAAGGTTACCATTTCACTGCGTTCAGAGTGAAAAAAATAAAATAAAACAAGTTTCCCCCCTTTTTGATCCTAGACACAAAATATCACATCACAGGTCCCAATTCATCTACAATGGAGATGTGGTTACTTTTATTGGCCCTCAGGGAAAATATTAAAAGAAGGTGCTGAAGCGCTGCGAATCATTTGTAAGTGACAAGCAAGGAGATTTATTTGCCTAGAGGCTGGCAGTTTGTCTAGCGATGTGCCATTGGAAACTTGATATACGACAGCCTTAAAGCAGACTTTTGTCAGGGATGATTGAGCTGTGATTGTGAACAATTCAAGACAGCTCTCGAAGGGGAACAAAGATCCTGTTGTCAATCCACTGTGTCAGTTTAAAGTCAGCGATGCGGCTATGATGCTTCACACACTCAAGTTTGCGAGGATCTCAGTAGATTGCAAGAAAACACCTTGAAAAGCTGCTAGCATTGAAACTCTCGCCAAGAGATTTTCATCACAAAATACAAGACTGTTTGTCTTCAATAGCCATTCAGGATAAACTGTAGAGAGGTTGTTTAATTGAAATGAAATGGGTTGAACACCAACATCTGCCCATAAGCAGCATCAGATCCATTCCCTTCGAGTAAGGCAAAGCCTTTCTGTGTCAATATATCCTCCAATTTGCACGGTAGCCACGTGATTTGTTTTCTCTATGCACTATACTGTACCAAAGTCTTCTTATGAAAATTATTCTCTTTTTCTCTTGTTAGTTAGCTTGCTGTGGTTTGAATCCAGCATTAAAAGTAAAGCAGTGCCCTTCGTGTCATCCGCTTAGCTGTACTTGGCAAATGTATTGTTAATCTTACTTCATGTGACATTCAGATGGCTTCTTTGCATTTTTAATGACCGTAGTGGCATCCAGCCTGGGCGTGTAGAGCATTGCCATGTGTCTTTTTTGCCTCCCTTTAGGTGACCGAAACAAGGACAGGCCCTCTCGGATGCAGTAACTATGACAACCTCGATTCTGTCAGTTCAGTTCTGGTTCAGAGTCCTGAAAACAAGATTCATTTACAAGGTAGAACATCCATAATTGAACCAATCCCAGAGTTTCTGATGCAGCTGTCACTGTGCCATTTCATCCACTGTCCGCTGATATTGGAGTAGGCATACGGATGTCATAACCAATAAAGCTCAGTTTTGATATTTTAACATGTTTTATAGCACTTGCTAAGCAGGTTTTCAGTTTTTAAGTGTTTTAAAGGCCTTAGAAAACACCATTTGTTTGTTTACATTGTTGTTTATTGTTTTGTTTACATTGTTGTTTATTGTTTTGTTTACATTGTTGTTTATTGGTTTGTTTAAATCGCTTTATCTATTCATGCATGCACTCATTCATTTATTCAGGATATATTTCTCCAAAACAGTACCAAGAAGGAGGCACTGCAAGTTGCTTAAGATGAAAGCATCTGTCGAAGGAGCAGAATGTAAATGTGAATGTTAATAGCATGCTGTTCATTATGTTGTACCATGTGTTCATTAGTGTACATCCACTGTCATTGCTGCAGGACTGCAGGTGATTCTACCAGACTACCTGAGAAGCCGCTTCGTCCAGGCCGCCCTCAGCTACATCGGGTGTCATTCGGAGGGAGAGTTTGTGTGCAAAGATAATGACTGCTGGTGCCGCTGTGGTCCAGATTTCCCACAGTGCAACTGCCCTGAATTGGACCTGAAGGCGATGGAGACCAGTCTCAGACAGATCAGAGAGTCATGGAAACGATCCAATCAAGAGTTTGAGGAATCAGGTATAAAATACATCACCAGGTCACTTATCAGACATGTGGACACTCTGTGCTCCATTGTGTGTCCATTTCAGGTTCCTTTTTAGGTTGCTTTGCAATACATCCATAACTGTATTATTGTTTTTTTAAACGTCAAGCTGAAATTCCCTTAGGGCATGATATTGCATACAACACAAAACATGACCCTGCAACTTTTGGCATAGTTTGTCAGACATGACATCATGGAGACAGTTTCATGCTGCTCAATAAGCAATTTAGCGGTTGTTTTGAGTGGTGCTGGTAAACATGTCCCTCAAGCTGCAGTGTTTCCAACTAGCAGGACGACATCACTGCGCTGCACCCTTGTTATTCTGCAGTGCCTGACAAGGAAATGGTGAGAAGAGCCTGTGCCTTTCAGGGAAATAGTGCCATTGTCATTGTAGTAAATAGCATTTTGGACTGGGCAGGATTTTCCGTCCCCTTTTCTGGGCCTGATGCCAGCTGTAAGCTGGTTTTATTCAGCATAGCACTGTAGCAGCAGGCTTTGATTTGAAAATGCGAAAATGGCCAACTAATGACCACAAAGACTAACAGTGGTAATGTGCCGCATGATAATCAGTGAACAATCAGCTTCAGACAGATCATCTAATGTGCTATCTCACCGTCCCTGAGACGCAAACTCAGCACAACAAGGTCTTTTTGAAAAAGAGCCAACACACAGGGTGTCCTCTCATAAAAAAAGACATTGGTAGTAATAAGTAATCATAAAAAAACCTCAGTTGTTTAAGACATTGCAGTCATTTCTCATTAAAAACTAGACTTTATTGATTTTGTTGGAATTGAGGTCACTGAGATAATACAGTTATTGATTTCTCTGCTGAAAATATGAATTTGCTTCACTCCCCTCTAAATATATTTTTTATGCCTTGACGCCGTACCGTCTCTCTAATTGAACTTGATTTGCCCCTGTGCAAAAGCATTTGATGGAACAATATTCTATCCCCATTAGCCATCACGGAGGGTGCATTTGAAAATGTTATTCAAGGCAAATCCATACATCTCCGCCCACTCCCCTATCAATGGAAGCTTCAGCATGAACGTTTTAACAAGCCACACGGATCTCCAGATGGTGTATTTCTCATTTTCGCCTGACGCGCGCTTTGTGATGTGTTCCAGATGAGTTCCAGAACTTTGTGCGAAGACTGCCAACATTCTACGCCTTAAACACATCCGCCATCCAGTACTTCTGGAAGATGGACCCTGGTGTGCATCAGCGCTACCAGCAGCTGGAGCTCAGTACCGGACAGCTCCTCAGCAAAGCCCGTCGGATCATCGGCAGGCTCTTCACGCTGAGCAAGAGATGCCGGACTCAGCCCCGAATTTCGGTGCCCAGAGAGAGGTAGGATTACAGCTGCGGCTGTTCACTTCACATCACAAAAAAAACACTAAACAAATAAAGGCTTGTTTCAAGTCCCCTTTCAGCTGTGACAAGGAATGTATTGAGTGTATGGGGTAGGGAGATATGGTCCTTGCAGTGCTGGAGAGAGTCAGTTCCAGGGGTGGAGAGAAGTACGAACTTCCCAGTGGTTTCTAGAAAAACTCAAAAGCCCAAAGAAATGCATAGCCGCGCATCACTGTGATGTGATTCACGTCAGATGAAAGCGGCTGCCTATGTAACCAAATGCAAATCGACCATCTATGTATGAGCATGTTTCCATATGCACAGAAGGTTCTATATGAGATGTTAATGAGGAACTCAGAAACCTTTTTTTCAGTAGAATGGCAGCATCCCATCCTCTCAGCGTACATCAAAGACATTCTCTGTTTATTCCCTCTCCACCGTCCCTTTGCATGTCACATAAATGGCAAGCCACCACACACCAAATCATATAACTCAAACTACCACATACCAAGTCATATAACTCGAGCAGGGCTATGAGATCTAGAAGAATGAAACAATCTGCATACTTTGTGAAGTTCACATGTAGAAGTTGCCAAAGTGCTAGCAGGAGTCAAAACACAGATGCCGTTGACCAAGCCCTCAGTATCTCATAGGAGGAACTCAACAAGGTCATGATGCTATCCACAGGGAGCTTTGCCTCCTGAGCTCTCTCTCTAAACGGATTGACTGATACGGGCAAGGAGGAGGTGTGTCCTCTGAACTAATTATGAAACAATACCCTTTTATAGTCTGTTCCTTGTGGAACCGGGGGCAATTGTGGAGACAATAATTGTGTTAATGTTGAAGTCTTGGCTAGGGTCCCAGTGTCGGCCCCAGCGCATCTTATCTTTTCAGAGAGACTGGGGATAAATGGATTGCCTCTTTCCTATACAAACCAGACATAATGAGCACTATAGTTCAACACATTGGCTTGTATAAGGTGAAGAGTTGGAGGAATAGCTGGGGACAATGTATGTGTAAGATCTTAAAAGATGCCAAATCACAAGGTCACTTTTGTGGTTAGAGCCTAGTTTGAGTGTTCCAGCGCAAGGCAGGGGACAGATGTGCTTTTTATCTTTTTATTTTTATTTTCTATCTTTCTACCTGAGTCTCATCTTTCCCTTTCTGTCGGGATTATGGTTTTAGGTTATATTACAATACAATCCTTGTTCTGGGGGGATGAAATGCTAAATCCAAGATTTAATATTAAGATCTAAGAGATTAATCAAGATTGTAGTTTGACTTGCATTCTGAGCCTGGAGGGACAACAACCCAAAACAAAAAAAGCCTATTTTAATTTCTAATGCTGGATTAGTATTGGCAAAGGCACAGGTTTTCAGACATGTAGCGCCAACTGGGGGGACTATGAGTTTATACCATATTACTGATGAGAACGAAGCTCCTCACGCTGTGAATTTTATTCAGAGCGTTGTTATGGTGCTTAGTGGGAATCCTTGTTTTAAGAGCCATCATTAGGTTACTGCCAACCGCTCAGATCAGTCTGTTTTATGTTCTGCTCTGACAGATGTCATCTCAGCTTGCGTTTCACAAATGTATTTTATGGTTGATGTTATTTCAGGCTGATATTATGGTTGATATCATTTAGATTTCCAATTTATTTCCAATACTGTTTCGTATACATATGCATTCTTTCTAGAATCCCCACATTTGAGAAGTATCTTAAAAGGGTCCACCCCTTACTTGTAGTTGAAGAAATGGTCCAGTTATCAATAAAATAAATCAAGCTTGAAATTAGCCTTCACTCTTCTTCCCACAATATTTTCATTCCATTTGAGTCTCTCTCCCCTTCTATCAGGCTATTTATCTCTATATGAGAGCTGTCATCTACATATCCACCCCCTCAATCTTGTATGTACATTCATTTCTAAAGGGTCCCTGCACTGAACGGTGAGATCCTTTTTAAAAATCCACAAGTGTGGTGGTCGGCATTAAAGCCCTTCTATGCCTGATTCTATGTCTTTCCTTTGGAACGCCTCATGATTCTGTGTTTATAATACTCTGCACGTCCACTGAAGGGGCGCACTCTTTATATCCTGAAACTGTTCACTTCTCACCATAAATTCAATATATATTCCGTAAGAGGCATGCAGGCATTGGGTATCACATTAAATTAAAAGAAAAACCCTGAGGCTAATATCATTTATTATGACTCAACATTGAATGACTGCATATGGAAGAGGTACTGACATGAGTAGGGGTTTTGATTCATTTCATCCCAGTAATGGGTGCGATACTCATTCTTCAATTGTAATTCATGAAATGAAATCTGGTTATTCACAGAGAAACGGATGCAAGTGCATTTCCACCTCACCCCCACCCCCACCCACACCCACACCCCTCACTCCCCGAAAAACTGCTGACAGCTGGCAGAGATTTCTTCCATTGCCACCCACTTTCTCACTTCCTGATTCCCAGTCAAACGGTCCCCATGAATATTTACGCCCTCTGCTTGCTTAGTTTGTGTGTGATGCTCGGAGGGCAGCTTTATTCATGCAGGGCAGGACTTCCTCTAAGAATAATAACAATCTCCTTTGCCCACATGAGTGACAGCGCAAGCTTGGCAATAGTGATATATAAACGTTTTCTTGCACAAAACAGCAAATTGATTTACGTGCCATATACAAATGTCTTGCAATAGCAAGTACATTTCTCTAGTTGCCAAAGTATCAAAATGACCTCCTACTCCTGTTAGTCCTGACATCAAATTAATGTACTGTAGCTACTAGCATCATTTGACACTATCCGGTTGAATCTCTCCTGTGGAGAAACTAAACTCGTTCTAACTGCGTATAGCTAAAGATGCAGTAGATGTAGGTTAACATCACATATGGCTATTTTTTGCCACAAAGGATGGATATGCTTCTCATTATGAAGCAAGAGATCAGTTTACCGCACATCTCTTTCAGGAAATGTGTTTGAAATTATATAGTATTTGGGTTGTGCAATGCTTTGCTTAATCAAAAAAGGTCCCCCCGAGTAGTTATATATAATTTTTTATGACAGATGAATATGGATGAGTTTTTTTTATATCTCATCACATACTTGCTGTATCCCCTTCTGTGGTGTTGTACTATTTCCCTTGAGTGTGAAAATGTCATGTCTTAGCTGAAACAGAGAATGTTGTAGCCATGAAATATACATTGGCTCATATGGAACATCCCTTCTCTTTTATTCAGGCCTTTCAGTCACTGGCTCGGCTACGTCCTCTCCATACTGTACTGCAGCGAGAACAACCAGATCGGCATGTACATGGAGGAGTCGCGCGCCTGCACCTGCCCTTACGAGCACCCTACGTGCCAGGGTGTGATTCCGTGCACGGTGGGGGACGGGCCATACTGCTCCGCCTGCTCGTACGAGAACCGCTCCCGCTGCACGAGCTGCAACCCGGGCTTCACGCTGGGCCAAGGCACCTGCCGTAGCACTGTTCCCGACTCCACGGACAACTACATCGGCTTCGAGACGGACCTCCAGGACACTGAGATGCGCTACCTGCTGCAAAAGCGCGACGGGAGGATATCGGTGCACGCCATGTTCATCAGCAACGACGTGCGCCTCAATACCTGGTTTGACCCGTCGTGGAGGAAGAGGATGCTCCTGACGCTGAAAAGCAACAAGTTTAAGTCCAGCCACGTGCACATGCTCCTGGGAATGTCCCTCCAGATCTGCCTTACTAAAAACAGCACACTGGAACCCATGCTCTCGGTTTATATCAATCCCTTTGGGGGGAGTCATTCGGAGAGCTGGATCATGCCCATCGACCAGCACAGTTATCCAGACTGGGAAAGGACCAAGTTAGACATACCGCTAGACTGTTACAACTGGACGTTAACTTTGGGGAACAAATGGAAAACCTTTTTTGAGACGGTTCACTTTTACCTGCGGAGTCGCGTGAAGGTGCCCTCGGCTCATGGGAACACGTCCGATTACTACGAGCCACTGGAGGTCCTGGACTCCTCTCGCAACCTGGGTTACATGAAAATCAACAGTATGCAGGTGTTCGGCTACGGCATGCACTTTGACCCTGAAGCCATTCAGGACCTCATCCTGCAGCTGGACTACCCGTACACTCAGGGCTCTCAGGACTCGGCCCTGCTGCAGCTCCTGGAGATCCGGGACCGGGTGAACCGGCTCTCCCCACCGGGCCAGCAACGCCTGGACCTGTTCTCCTGCCTGCTGCGCCACCGGCTCAAACTGTCTACCACAGACGTGGTCAGAATACAGGCGGCCCTACAGGCCTTCAGTGCCAAACAACCAAACTCGATGGAATACGAAACAACCAAATTATGTAGTTAATAAAGCGAGGCAATCTTGTGTGTCACAAGTGTTGGTGGCACAATCACCCAGGCCTGATTAAGCTTTGGAGCTATGTTGGAAAATCAGTAGGGGGCATTCACAGTAATTGTGTTTGTTAATCAGCCAGGTAGTTGAAGGGGCGTAATGTTAGCCTAGCTCTAAGTAGATTAGCAGATCGTCTGAATGGCCGTCTTGCCTTTTTTTCTTTTTAAATCAAATAAAGGAAACATGATAAATTATATACTGTATGGATCAGTGTTTCACAAGCAAACAGATAGCCTGTTGGTTGGAAAAATAAATCAAGATGTTCTAGCTGTTTAGCAGGACAGCAATTTTACAAACATTTTATTGAAGGATGTTTTACATTGAAAACCTTATTTGGGAAACAGCTTTTTGTTTATAATTCGCATGGAATTTTATTTTAATTTCTATTGCAGATTGTATGAGCAACACATGAATTTGAACCCACCCTCGTTAGTGTAATCAGGTCTCACTGTATCTGGTAAAATGCCAGGCTACTCTCAAATATATCAGATTTCTCTTTTTAATGTGAACAGTGTCTCACACATTAAGCAGTATGTTACAATAGGCAGATTCATTTTGATGGTAGCACTATTTTTCGAATATTTGTAAGCATATGATAATGGAAAATAATCCTGTTAAAACAAAAAATCATCACACTTGCTATTGTATGTTCAGTTACATGTACTTTTATTTTTATAAACCTCTTATTTGTGAAAAGGTTACCAGAATAATTTCCATAAAATGTACAAAAAAACATTAATTTGTTAATACACTAAATAAAAGTCATTTTTATGTGCGGTCTGTAAATATATTTGAAACTTTGGTCGTAACAATGAATTTTTCAGTAAACTTTCAAATTATTCATCGATATCATCATGATTCCCTGAACAGCAAATGGACATAGCTACACTGCAAACCACAACAGCCCACTGTCAAAAACATGAAATATATGTATCAGTTTTACATTTGTGTTGTTTTATTTTCTCTAAATGTATGAATCGACATCACAGCACACAATAGTGTATCTTATTTCAAGGCTGTATTTCCATCCATAGGGTTTTGTGTTTAACTTCTCAATATGTATGTCACACAAAACCATCTCATTTCATTTCAAGGCTGTGTTCACTGCTGCATCTAGGGTCTTGCCGAGCACTTTGGCAAGCAGGATCCTAGCCCCTTTGTGAGCCGCTTCCTTGAGTGAACCTTTGCAATTCATCTGTGTGAAAGGCTTGGACAAGATGCAACATGCCTGACAACCGAATAATACATTAAAGCCAGCTAGCCCCCTGGAGCATTGCTCGCCCCAGTCTTTGGCATAAACACTCAGCGACTTGTTCCCCCACTAATGACTTTTCCCCTTGGATATCCTTGAAAGAAATCGGCCAAAAACAAGTGGTACACATGCTACAATGGAGAGAAGTTACAAAACACTCCACCCAACTTTGGATGGGCATGAATAGGGGACTAAATAGGTTATTGATTGGTCGTCCTTGGAGGTTCTGCTTTTTATACACTTTGAAGTTCTCTGAAGTGCTGGACATTTATTACTAATTCATTGTTGTTCCATAAACATTATCATATTAGAACTGTATTACATGCAGAATGTAATGACTCTTGCTTTTTAAAGTAGCTTTGGCAGCCAAAGTCTGATTTGTGTGCATTTTGATGGTATCGCATTGGAGTCACAGGCAGTTGTAATTTTCAAATGCTTTGGTGTAATTACATCAACAGGAGTGTATTTAAAGTTTTATTTAGTGAGAGGCAGGTCATCACATTTAGGGCACATTTCTCATCAGCGGGAGCAGCGGTGACAAAAGCAGAGGAGCAGAATTGCTTTCACCACGGGTCGGTCGGGTTTAGCGAATCTGGTTTATGGTGACAGGAGGAGAGTTACCTTTCCAAGACCCACACTGTCTTTTGCATTTACATTGATAGATGTGTGGAGGAGGGAAGAGCGCAGGGCACGGAATCAAAGCCCATTACCTCCGATGGTTCTCCCACAGCCCTGCAGTCCACTGCAATCGCAGAGTTTTATGTCTCTGTGTGGACGGAGAGGGGAATGGGCTTCTCCTTCCAGCTGTCACTCCTACGGGTGCAGAGGGATTAGCTATTGAGAAGTATCAAACATCAAAGCATCAGTACAAATGTCATTTTTTTTTTACTGGCGATGCTGCATAAAAGCAGGAGTTTCTCATACCTGCATTTCAAATACAAGATACCACACCTAAAGGACAGGTTTAAATTGATTTAGTAAGGTACAGATAATCTGAAATTGGCACAGTTTATACTAGTGGCAGTATGGCTCACTGGATTGAAAGAAAATGGCTATCTTCCCAGAGAACTGACTGAAGAAAAGTCTTCATTATATATCATTCAAATCAACCACATTAGATTACAAATACCAGAATTCTGAAGGAAAAGATGACTGACAAATAATTTATATGCCAAATATATTGTATTTTACTTTCTAAAAAACACATGGATTAAATGTTTGGCTCATTTCCATACACTTTACTGTATGGGAATATGTGCATGCCAAGGCAGGGCAAACAGAAGATAAAGGAGTATTTTGCCATAGCTATTGCACTGATGTTAATATCAGTCCTTTAGCCTATGAGCATTCCTGTCACTACGATTGGGGAAGAGCTAGTAGCCAGAGGCTTCACATTTAATTACAGTATCTACAGTATCTCTGGAAGATAAGGATGCACATGATGTAACAGCTAAGACATTAACAATGAACGATCCTACGGCTAAATAACTCACACAAAAGATCATGAAAGATGATACTGTACAGTGTCCACGCAAAACTTTTAAAGAGATAGTTACATAACACTAAAAATTCCATGAGATGAATAAAAGGAGGGGTTGTTGAAAAGGAAGAGCACAAAATGTCGAGCAAACCAGACGCTGGAAAACGGAAACACATACCATACTGAATGTTGAATTACCTTGTATGTGGCAGCTGGAAATACAACAGACGTCAGACTTATATAAGCTTCAGAAATCCTGTGGTACAGTGAGGAGGCATGCTCCCAGGGACTGTGATAGTGCAGGTTAGGGCCATAGAGATGAGGATTCAAAGCTGATCCAGCCAGAGACAATTGTTGTTAAGACAGATGTCGTGTCAGTTCAAATTTATGTTTCATTTTAGCCAGGAAGGATGTTCTTTCAGGAGCCAGAGGTCCCAGTTGGATTTCTATTTTAACCTTTTTTCCAGATTTAGAAGAGGCAAAAACATCTATCTGACGTTACTAGCATAATGGATCACTTCACACCTTGACTTTAGGCGCCATGAAGTGATTAACATATTCAGCTGCAGATTGATAGTTGCAGAATAGCTGCTTCCTTCTCTTCCTTTGAAAGCAAGGTTTTCTCAAAATCATCATGTGAAGCTAAAATGACTGCTAGTAATGTTGGCTACAGTGCCAAACTTCGTCAAAAGATCCTTCCTTAATGTGCAATAATATGCAATAACAACATTAGGCTAATCAATAAGACACAATATCTGTCCACACTTCAAAAGTAGCTCAACGATTTGAGGCGATTCATCAGGACATGGTCCGACAACACCCTGCCAGCAGTCGGTCAAACAGCATCCCCATTCTGAAGTGCTCCAACAATGAAGCAGCAAACAATGCTTCCCACAGTACTTAATTCATTATCCATGCAGCCACAGGACATAACCCATCTAGCATGCATATGACATGGATGATTATTATTGCAACATGCCAGATCCTGTTCAATTAATTGAAGCATGGAGAGATCTGTTGTTCAGGAAAGGCTTATTTTGTCTGCTAGATTATACAAATGTATATCTACACTTTTCTACGTATGGTTTTTATATGTTATTGGGAATAATGCAAACTTTAGCTAATGTGTTTGAATGCCAACTTTAGCAAAAACTATATGTCGGAAATGCTTTGTTTTTATCTTCTACAGTCTCCTCCACAATCATTGGCAGCTCTGGTAAAGATGTGTTGATTAACCTTTAGATGAATTAGCTTAAAGTCACACATTATAAACAGAAACATATCCAACCTTTAATTAAAGTAAATGAATTCTAAGAAAAATTACCCTGATGAAGAAATCATTATTTTTAAACAAATCACATTTGCCACAATTATTGGCATCACAACGTGTGTTTACCTCCATAAGTCATGGCATGGCTGTGAAAACTATAGCTTCTTACCTAATGCCTTTTTTTTTAAGTAGATATACATTTAAATGTTCAAATGGACTGGAACTTTTACAAACTACCTTGGAAAAGAGAACCCAAGTTTATTTTGCACCCATGCACAGGGAGGAGGTTAGAGAGGCAAAACAAATCCCAAAGATTCACTGTTGGAGAGTTACAGGAATCCATGCTTCCTCAATGCCAACAGATCATTCGGAAGGTTTGCCAGAAAAAAACCTTTACTGTCATTTAACCACTACTGGGACTGGAACCATGTTCTAAGGTCAGGACAGACAGACACCAGAGAGTGAGAGTTAATGGCCACCTCAGCTCATCCAGAAGGATCTCTACAGGTGCTCCACAGGGCTCTGTCATCTCACCAGTTCTTTACACTCTCTACACCAACGACTGCAGAAGCACAAACCCAGACATTACATACATAAAGTACTCTGACGACACTGTCATCATGGACTCCACCAACTCATCCGATCAGTTACAGTCTGAGCTGGCCACTTTTTCAGACTGGTGTGGCCGGAACTGCCTTGATCTCAATATCACCAAAACAAAAGAACTAATAATAGACTTCAGAAAGTCCCCCTCCACCTTTCCCACTCTGACTGTCAATAACCAGCCGATAGAAAGGGTTGACACATACAAATATCTTGGAACAATAATTGACCACAAACTCAACTTCAAAACAAATACCGATACCATCTACTCCAAGTGTCAGCAGCGTCTCTTTTTCCTTCGCAAACTCCGCAAACTCCAGGTCCACCAATCCGTTCTGACTGCATTCTACAGATGTTTCATTGAATCCATAATCACCTTCAACATCACTTCCTGGTTTGGAGCGCTGTCCAACATCCATAGGAACCCACTAAACAGAATCATCAAACTGAGCAGCAAAATAATTGGACAACAGCAGGAATCACTCATCAGCATATACAACAAAAGGACTAAGCAAAAAGCAAAACAAATCACCTTGGACATCACACACACTCTACACACTCAGTATTGCCTCCTACTCTCAGGCCACAGATACAGAGCACCTACACTAAGGACAAATAGAGCCCTGTCAAGCTTTGTCCCAGCATCTATTAGACTGTTAAATGGCTGAACCCCCTGCTTGAACGGTGTTCTCTCTCTTTTAAACACCTGGACTCTCTTTTAATCATTATTTATTGTCCCTCCACTGTGGAGGTATTAACTTATTTATTCACCAGGCTCAGCAAGGTTTATTATTATAATCTGCCATTATTATCTGCCTTATGTCTAGTGTGGGCTGATGGTGTGCGTGTGTGTGAGTGTGTGTGTGTGTGAGTGTGTGTATGTGTGTGTGTGTGTGCTTGTGTGTATCTGTGTGTGCGTGTGTGTTTGTTTTATGTATTGTCGGGTATGGACACACACCTCCTCCACATCTGAAGTTCCTAACGGAAAAATAAAGTACTTTGAATTTGAATTGAATTGAATTACCACAAACATTGAGCTATTTGGCAACAAACACTCAAGGTGGGTTTGGCGTAAAAAGAAGATGACTATACTGAAAAGAACCGGACCCCCACCCATAAGTATGGTGGAAGGTTTGTGATGCTGTGGGGCTGTTCCTGTTGATGCTTCCTCCAAAAGCCCTGGGAACCTCGTTAGGGTACATGGCATCATGGGAAGCTCGTTAGGGTGCATGACATCATGTATTCCATGAAACACCACAACATTTTAAATCCAAATCTGTCCTCCTCTGCCAAAAAATTAACTAAATTGGGTCGTCCAGCAGGACAATGATCCAAAATAAATATCCAGATCAAAACAAAAATGGTTTACTGAACACAAAATTAAGCTTCTGCCATGGCCATATCAGTCCGCTGACCTAAACCCAATAGAAAAAGCTAAAGGGGGAGTGCCCAAAAAAGGACCTAGGATCTTGGACAATCTGGACAGATTCTGTAAAGAAGAATGATCTCAATTCTGTTCTCTGTATTCTCCAATCTTATAAGATGCTTTAGATGACTCAGTGCGGGAAGGATGTACAAAGTATTGCAGGGGTGGCAATAATTATGGTACAAGTGGTTTTGTTAAAACTAACAAATCAAATATTCTCAGAATCGTTTACTAATTACAGTTTAAAGATGGATTTGTATCATGTTTTTCCATGTGAGACTAAGCTAATTCACCAAAGGGTGCATTTTTTAATAACCTACTTTAATAATCTTTACCAGCAGTGCCAATAATCATGGCGGGACTATTTATATGCTGCATACGTTTTTATATCACTGTCTGTCTATGTATTGCCCCTCTATGCACACTTCATCGCTCACTTTTTAAAGTCAGTGCACTTCACGGATCATCATACAAGACAATCAGACAACACTTCCAAAATAGATGCCTTTTTTCCAATACCTTGGCCTCCTCATTCCCCCAACACCCACCTTGTAGATGTAATATAAGCTCTCATACTCCTTAATGGAGACACTAAAATATAATATGCATGCATGAAAGTGAAACCGAACAGACTGAAATTTGCAGGTGAAGGTGACACTATAACGAAAACACAATTCACATGGAAAATTGTTCCCGGGGAAAACGTTATCTATACTGCGAGACATGGTGTCCCAGCAGTGAAAGACTTTTACTAGAATAACTCTCTCCTAAATAGATTGGCCAAAGTGCATTGCTTTTTCAAGGTTCTGAGGTTGAGTGCGTTTGGAAGGTAATTGACATTCTTGTGGCATTTCTCTTCTCTCCGAATATTTGGAGCGCCGATGTTTAGGTGCATAAATTATATTTATGCACATTACATTTTGCTGCCAGAGGGGGTAAGTGAAACTAATTTAGTGGCAATAAAACTAAATTAATGAAGTACAAGCATCAGAGCACATAAAGAAGTAATTCTGTCTGAAAGTTATATTAACATCAAGAGTATGTAATTGTGAAAAAGGGGCCTATAAAAAATGGTTTGGCCAGCCAAATGCAAATGTGTCTCTCAGTGATTCTCAGTTTCAATCAAGGCACAGCAATTGGACAGGATTAGAAAAGAAACGGAAATAGCTCCAGCATCAGATTATTTTGCGGCGCTGAATTACACTCTATAATGAAACAGAAAGGGAGCTTTTTGATAAAGCCTTCGCAAAACACTTCGTCACTGAACTACACCAAACTTTTCTTTTCTTTTTTTTAGTGAGCTGCAGTACAAAAGTGTTTGTTTGGTTAACACGAGTCAGAGGGAAATGGTTACACAAAACAAATCAGCACGAACAGGTGTAAAATACCCAGAGGAAGATATCATTTGCTGAAGTTTTGCAAATAAAGCTCACTTATAAAGCACCAAAGTAAAGTTGGTTTTCTATTCCTAAAATGCCTGAAATCCATTTATTTTCTCTCAGAGTAAGAAAAACTTCTCTATTTTAGGCATGTGTCATTGTTCATCAGAGTAACAGGAAAGAGGAAATGAAGAAAATAATAAAACAGGTTCACAGTTCCTTGGTCCAGTTCCTTATGTGTCTTTTTTAACTAAAGTGTATCGGTATTGTTCCAGCCAACTGTGTTCAAACAAAATTCAGTTTGCTGAAAAATCTTCGCATCCTCCTGTGATCCTAAGTCCTTATTGGGAAAGAGAAATCGCTGAAGGCAAGCTCCAAGGTTGCCCACCTCAATTTCTTCATTCAGTGCCTCGATTAGCACGCCTCCTCTGCTGTGGTATCACACGCAGAGATTTTAAGAATGTATTTAAGGATATTACTGGGGTCCTTTCTCCTCATACCTGCTGGGTCTGCCCACATGCTGTGCAGTTTAACACCCTCATAGGCATGAAGCAATTAAGAAAGCCACAATGGGAGTTTGACCGGGGTGGAGAACTATATGAGGAACATAATTTCTCTCCAACATTTTTAAATATGGACTTAATATGCAGCACTCGTGCTCACGAGGTTTGCGTGCGTGAGGCATTATTTTACGAGGTGATACTTTTGGTGATGTTGAGTGGTGGAAAAATTTAGACATTATTGCACAAATTGCTGAGGTAGTGCATGGATATTTAGAACGGTGAATGGTTCACTACTGTGACACATGGCATTTTTAACAAAGAAATGTACTACTGCTATTACTACTACTAATAATAACAAGAACAAAAAAAAAGTTGTATTATTGTTGATTTGATTGTTAAAATAATTTTTGTTATTGTAATTGTTATTATATATTTAGCGTTTGCTCAGTACTACAGTCATAACGATAACAATAGATAACGATCTAATGACCTGGTATTGTACTCTAAAGGAGCTCTCTGTTGGCTCTTTGTGTTCCTCCCATTGACTCGAGGTAATTCACTGCGGTGCCCAAGCATTGCAGAATGAGACATTTTGTATACCAAAAACCTATGGGTTTGCCTGTGAACCTTCTTGAAACAGAGTAAGTTTCCTCTTTTGAATATTCCTCTGTGCAGTTGCTGCACTCACTGAAGTGACATGATCCCACCATCTTTTGAGGGCATTCACCATGAATGGCCTCGTCCTATCTCTAAAGTCACTCTTGTGCAGACGTGTTATTATAATATTCAAAAAGTAGTGTTCACTTTAGTTGCCCACACAATGAAGTTAGTCATTAGATTTTTGTTATGGTAAAAAGAAAGACAAAAAAAGGACATGGATAGTACTGTTTTCTGCCATCAGTGATGAACTTGGCCATTCTAGCAATCATGCTGCCTCTCTTCCACACACCCTGCTCTGCTCTGTTGAGTGTGCCAATACAGTACGCCACCCCATAGAGGTATGAAGGGGACAAGGTGAGATACAGTAGGCCAGCCCATAGAAGAATAAAGGTGTCAAGGTGAGATACACTACGCCACCCCATAGAAGCATGAAGGGGACACAGTGAGATTTGCTGTGACTCAGCACCCTCCAGGTTATTTGAGCCGGGTACTGGTGGGGGCATTCTGGGCGCATTCCCTCCACCTTAGGCAAAATCTACTGATAGGTTAAATTTAAATCATATTTTCAAAGACTCAGCTGTGGAACACTGGCCCAAGCACTATTTACCAAAGGCCAGTAAGTGAGCGATAAATACTACACAGGGTGAACACAGCCATGCCTTTAAAGGGAATTCTGAATTTAAAAAAACTATCTATTCTATCAGTCAGAGTATTGCTACTGAAAATTAGCAAAGGAAGGTCAAAAATGGCCATCTGATTAATAACTTTCGTGCTGTTGAATAACGATTGCCTAACAAAGTCTCTATTGTTTAAGAAGGGATTATACATTTTTTTTAGACAAATATGTCCCTGTATTTTCAGAGAAGTACACGAAAAGATGTCAGAGAAGTACACGAAAAGATGTGAATACTGAATTGTAAATTTGTTTATCCACCTATTTCTGCTAGGATTATATTGGGTTTGAATAAAACAAAAGGAAGATGACTGAATATATTAATTGTCTGTGGACTTTTGAACATTTTCAAAAAGATGTATTAATGAAATATACTGTAGGTCTGAGAATTACTGGTACTGTTTTGCAATCAAACAATTAAAAGAATCAGGTCCGCTGATGGATAATAATGATGGCACTAATACCATGGAGATGACTTTTTGGAAATAAAGAAATAACAGTATTCTTCTCTCATGGGGCCCCACAGACAAATCCAACAGGCAGGGAAGAAAATAATTGTTTTGTTTGTCACAACTCGCCTTTTCTTGAAGTAAACAATATCAAATTACATTCCACAGGAGTCGCTGGGCATCTGGGGAGTAACTGGCATCTACTGTCATCACTCTTTTTGTCCCAGCCTAATTTTGAACATTGCAGGGACTCACATCATTAGGTGGTGATTGGCACATCGGGCCAGGAGGGGGCCACTATTTCTGACGCGAAATGAATCTGTCCTACAAGCACCCCCCCCCCCCCCCCCCCCCCTCCCCCCTCTTTCCCACTGCTCGAAGAGCCAGCCATGTTCTCCAGGGTATTTTTCTCATTTATGATGGCTTTTCACTCATGGCACTTTTTGCTACTTTCTTCCCCCTACTCGCTCTTCCTCATATATATGTTGGCTGGCTGACTGGCGGGCCACTTCCTCATTATTTGCATGGCGCTTCCTGTCACTGCTAATGAGGGGAGGGACTGGGGTAGTGTGGAAGATTGGGTGGATTAATGCCGGCAAAGCAGCAGCGGTGAAGTTAGGGAATAAAGTGGACCCGCGCTTCATTATGGAGGATGTATGACATCTCTAACGGCCAGGTGCCAGCCTTTATAATACAGCCCTAATAATAAACACTCAGGACTATTCTTAAGGCCCCACCTGAGATTGTCCTCAGACAGTGGGGAAGCCAGGTCTCCTTTCTTTTCACACAAAGAAAATTCCTCCTTGAAAAATGAACAGAATTCCAGCTGAAATTGCGCTTTTACATAAGTGGCATGTTTGTTGTGTCCCTGTCTAAAGAATAATAGGTGTTTGGGTTTTAAGTAAAAATACAGTTTGTGGAAGCAGGTGTCATGCCTCATTTTTTTGCCCTTGGTTGATATTTGTAATCCAGTTGGGCTGTTTCCACAACGTAAACAAAAGACTTTGTTGTTCGGGGGTATTGGGAGTGCATTGATCAAATCCACAACTTTGACAGCAAGCTGCAGAAAAACCTCAATTATGTGGAGCCCACGTCATTCTGCAGATGAAGGTGACGTTTTATCATCATTGAGTCTGTCTCTCCGCAGCCGCCAGCAGAACGCAAGAGTCAGCGAAGCACGCTCTACATTACAAACTAAATCTCATGCCACCTAAACAGTGGAAATATTTATTGCAGCCCAAATTGAGAGTGTCAACATCCCCAGCACACGTTGAGAAAATACACACACAGACACAGACACACACTTAAACACACACTTAGACACTCACACACACACACAAATACACACACACACACATACAGTATACATCTGCTCTGGAATTCTGTATGCCCATCGCTCAATGGCGTATAGTTGAGTATTTGATAAATTATCCTCCGATTCGAAATGGACTGCTTCCTTAAATACCTGCATCACTAACGAGGCACCCCACATGTTCTTACTGGGTCTCGCTGGCCTCTCTATTAGTGTCCGGGGCCAGTGAGGGGAGCTGCCGGATGGCCGTACTCACTGAGTGATTAAGTAAACCTTGGGGCTGACAAGGCTCCAAATCTCGGAGGAAGAACGAGTTAGACTAATGTGCGGCTCTGCCTAACAAGGGTGTTGGAGTGATGGGGGTAGGAGAGTGTTTTGTTGGGGGTGGGGGTGAGGGTGGTTGTGGTGGTTAGCTTTATAAGAAATGCTCCAATGTGAGAAATAATGCCTGACATCGCTTAAGCAAAGGGTAATGAGCTTCCCGTGTTTGGCCCGGGAGCAGGTTGGTCTTACTGAAACACGCAGGTGTTTTCATGTAGAGGAGGCACATTCACCAAGTCTAAAAGTAGGACTCAAGATATCCTTTGTTTCTTTCAGTTCTTTTCTGGAAAACACCTCAGATTGCACGATTATTGAAACGATGGTGATTGATGTAAGTGAATCAAGAACTAACTTTTTGTGTCCTCAAGGCATTAGATGTGGCTGAAATTGAATCCATGCAGATATCAGTGTGAATATGGTTTCGTTTGAAGAGAGATCAATTAGCTTTCTCAGCTTCGCATCGTAGTGAAAAGCATTGTTTTCGCTTTTGACAAGATCTCAAACAATAGATTCATTTAAAGTGGGATCTGTTGACTGACATATTTGTGTTGCAAGACTGTTTGTTCTACTGCCCAAGCAAGACCAAAGTTAGGCATTCATTTCAAATGAGTTCTTTTAAACTTCAGTTAAATGAAAAAAAAACTGGGTCTATATGGCAATGATGCTTTTAAGTGCATTACATTTTAGTTGAAAGGTTCAAGGCGATTTCAATTCTGGCAAATGTACAAACCTTCCAGACTTTCAGGGTTCTAATCCATGTTTTGACATTATTCATAGACATTCTGTTGCCATGGAGGGTTGGCTCCCTACTGTACTTATACTCTTTAAAAATACCAGGAACACTCTGTCCACATGGTAAAGTGCCGCCAGCCCAACCTCTGCCATTTGCCATTACATTTTTTTCTCTATGAAAGCAACTGTAGAAAGCTAAGAATCACTCCAACCAACCTAGTCCTCCTCCTTGACAATGTCAGCATGCACAGAAGCACATTCAGAGGGCTTGGTGACATATTCAGAGTCTTCAGAGTATTCTCTCTCTCAGCCAGGGGGATGTCACAGCATTGAACAGAAGTCCCTGCACCCATCAGTGTCATTTCATTTCAGACCTACTCTAAGCCCTCATTGTGTACTCCTAAACTTTGAATTAATAACCTGCTATCCAGGTCCTTGACATGTAACGTGGCCCAGCAGAAAAATTAGACGCATTGCTGTCTGATTGTGACACACGACAGGCTAAGGTGGCTGAGAGAAGCAAAATTCACTCCACATTTATAATGGAGACACTGCCATGTAATTCAGTGCTGATGCTGTTGTCTCAGGAAGACTTAGAGCTATCAAGTCGGTAACTAAAGAGTCGATCAGTTCATGTATGATTCTAAGTGAGGATCTATGTATCTTTAAAGAAATCCCTTGTTAGCTAGAGGACAAGTGGTATTTTAGCTAATGGATAATTGAGGACATAGGTCACATGGTCAACTAATATACAAATGGACACACATTCTGTTGAGTTGGTGAAATCTGTATGACAAAAATGAAAAATGTTCAAAGAATGCAATGTTAGGCTGTGTCAAGCTGTGTTCAAAATTATGATGATCTCCCAAAAAGTGCATATTTTGCATCCAAAACCATTGTGTTGCTATTGAGTTTCATCCCTATAATGCTAGATAAGGATAAGTAGCAGGTAGGTTGTATATCGTATTTTCCTGACTATTAACCACACCTTATACAAACTGCATTTCAGTATTGTATGCAATTCTATAAATCAAACCCATGTATTGACTGCACTCGTGTATTGACCACAGTTTATTCAACTCATCATGTCACGTTAAACTAAACGCCATGTAGTTCTAGTGCAAGTGCTACTAGCCATTTCAAAGTTGTATGAAGTAGGAACTATACTCCCCACTGGCACACACACAAATACCTCATTCCAATTTATTTCCATTTATTTGGCACTCACTTAGTATTATAGTTGTATGGGAGTGGAAGCTTAATGTTTAACTCAAATCGTTAATCAATCCCCTGGCGACCTATTACCATAAATGATCATCTCCTGACACGCTAACTGATATAAAATATAAACGGATGAGGCAGAAACCCCTAGGGTGCCTGCGAAGCTTCATATATTTACACAAGTTCATATTAAACTAGTAATCATGCTAGCAACTCTGAACTGTTAAGATGGTTCCCTAAGCTGGAGATAACTAGGATACTAGGAGTTCCAGTGGGCATTCAAGATCCAGGCAACAAAAAAAAGGCATGATCATGCATTGGCCGCACCCATGGCTGCTGCAAAATAAACATTTTGCAAAATAAACTGCAGTTAATAGTCTGAAAATCACGTTAGGTTCCTGGCAGAGAACCTTGAAATTCCATGTCATGTACAATTCACATGAAAAGAGAAAATAATTTAGTTTCAATCTGCAAGTTTTACTCACAAGACACTACACCTCTCAACTTCCTGACGTTAGGAGCAAACACACTACTGCTTAACTTTCTGACGTTATGAGCAAACAGCCTACTGCTTAACTTTCTGACGTTAGGAGCAAACACACTACCGCTTAACTTTCTGATGTTAGGAGCAAACACACTACTGCTTAACTTTTTGACGTTAGGAGCAAAAACACTACTGCTTAACTTTCTGACGTTAGGAGCAAACACACTACTGCTTAACTTTCTGACGTTAGGAGCAAACACACTACTGCTTAACTTTCTGATGTTAGGAGCAGGCCAGGCCAGGACAGACTCAGCATTCTGTTAACTGTTGTCTTCAAGTTTATGGTTCATTATATCATAACCTCCCTCCGTCTAATTAGTGCGGTTCCTCTCAGGCTTCTTCATCTGCCGCATTATCTATAGGGTGCCCTTTAATGCACAGCTGTCACCCGGGAGTATGCACGCTGTGGCTCTGACAGCTAATGTGCTGTGGAAGTAAGAGGCTAGATAAGAGCTTATTACAAGGGCAGACACTTAAATCAAGCTCAGTGACAGCCAATGCAGCGATGATGTTTTTGGACAGTTTAAGCACTCACAAACTCCTTTGTTTAGGAATACTTCCGTTAGTTAATTGAAGAAAAACTGCACAGAAAGAACATCCTTTCTTTTGAACATTCAGTTATTTCTGTTCTCCAGTCAAAAAAATATTATGTCATAACACGTGCCACATGTTTGCCTATATATTCTGATATCAAATCTACTGACACAACTTACTTAGTCAAAAATCGGACCTTTGATATTGTTATTGAAGCTCAATCAATGTAATATTGACTGATTATGGCCTCGTTTCCCGATAACGACGCATTTTAACGGCCTACGTAGATTTTTAAGACATAGTAGACTCAGTAACACTTTCTATTTACGAGCGTTTCCCGAACATCATCTTAAAGTCAGGTGCACGAGCGCAACGTGCACGAGTTCTTAAGTATATCTTAAGAGCTGTTTACGTCAGGTTAACCTGTTCACGTTAATTGCCTATGCGTGCATCGAACGTGCACTGTGCACTGAATTCGGGGCGGGGATAGTAACGCCGAACTACGCCCCTGGATAAGGTGTCGAGGGGGTTGAAGCGTACGTCATGCGTGACTGTATGAGCTATGAAACTAGCGATTTAAAAAAAGTTTCAATGAAGAACATGGTTGCAAATATATATGTATACAACTGTGTAGAGCACGAAACAAGACTGTCGTCATTTTTAAATTAATTATAAGCCAAAAATACTTACATGTAATGTATTTATCATCTAGCTAGAAAGCTACCATATAAGCCAATGGAGTGGTGGCATAAGCGCTCATTGTGCCTTAAAACTACTGTTTGAAAGCTTCAGTTAAGACATACATACTCTGCACTGGTCGCGTAGCACATTTCAGATCAAACCGAGTCATTATAAACATATAAAAAGTTGTGTAGATAGCTTTATTAATGTAAAATATTCCTCACTTCAAGGAGCCATGTTTTCTTTTTTTTAATTCCCCTTTCTTCCGAATGACGGGCGAACGACGCCCCTGGTGGATTGCATCGCTAAGTGTGAAGTTAAGTGTGAAGTTAAGTGTGAAGTTCGCTAAGTGTGAAGTTACTACTGGTCCTGACCACACGTAGAATTCTTCTCAGCGAAAGAACAATTTAAGCTAAGTGCGGCGTCGGGAAACTGCTCTGCAACGTAGGATCCCTCTTACGACCGATTTCAAGTGCTTTTTCGCGTTCGGGAAACGAGGCCTATACTGTTTATAACATGTTTACCAGATCCTTTACGTGGAGAGAAACAAAAAAGCTTTTTATCAGCACCCCATCATGGACTTGCCAACATTTTTAAATATTACATATTTCAGCACACAACATTCTCTTCAATAACCTTTCCTATTCCCATTTAAACTCATCACAGTATCTTGGACACAGAGGAAAAGCCCTGTAGGGGTGACCCTGAGGAAATGTTCTTCCAGTGGGGAAAAAAAGAGATAATTTACCACTGTGGTTTAAAATATGGCCACCCGACACTTTGCATACATTTCATAGCTTTGAAGTCATCTTAGAAGTGCCATCTCTTACCCAATTAGCATAATAGAAAGGTTAGTGGAGCCAAGCTCACAAATCACAACCTGCAAACATGGAAAGGCACCTGGGAAAAGGGGTAGAGATGTGGCTGTCTTCAAAACAAATCAGATGCTGTATCATACCTCTAGTTTTATTTATTCATTTTGTGGGGGGGCAATCAACACAGGAAGACATACCTATAAGTAAATCAGTCAATGCTGTTGAGAGAGCCTGTTTTCATCATTTTGCATAGGCAAGTTGGGAAGATGGGCATAAAGGCTGATATACACAAAGCGTCCAATTAATTTTTTTCCTTTCCGAGAAAAATTTGCAGTGCTGACATTTTTGTGTGTATAGTCCAAAGGCTGCTTTTTGAAGCTTGATGGCATCTTTGAAGGGTATACATTTCTGATGAATTCTATCTCCACTTCAACTGGTTGAGTCACGTCGTCAGTCCTGAGTGTTTTACCTAGTGTTATTTAACTGATAGACCATCTACAGAATACGGCTACAAGATCCCAAGGGTCTCTAAATATTCATACTCTTTTCACCTGTGTGTTTTTCTTGTCCTATGTAGTATGTACCTTCAGGGGAAGTATGTGTGGCACAGATTCTAGAGCAGAAAAGTTCAAAGATCATTATGGATGCTCAGAATGACAAAACAGAGCCTGCTCTAACCTGGAGGATATAAGCCACTCACTTACTATTCTTTGAAAGTTTTTCTGTGCAAGCATTGTGTGAATATCAATGAGATCCCTACACAAATGCCTTCTGATCAACCCCGGAAACCTTTCATCCCAAAACCAAACAGTGTGCCATCATTTAACAGCTATGAGAAGGAGGCGGCTGCCTTTTACCTAGCGGCTGAGATCGCCCATCCACGGCATCATTGCCCATAATCAAGAGTGGGAAAAACACTTTTGACTAATCATCTAAAAGACGACAGGCTGTTGAAAAGCTATCGTCATTAGGAGATGTGCGCACGCTTCACTGAAGGAGCGCCGCCTCGGGTGGCGTAGGCAGATCTGAGGTGGCGCTTTTAACTCTCTTCTTGTCTTTGTTGTCTTTCTGACACCACATGAGCAATTCTTTCCCCGATAACAAAACACCCTGCAGAGGCTGTTCGTGAGCACAAAAGAACGACAGAATATTCCTGTTTATCCCCTCTTGGGATTTTGTATCACGTAAGATAAATGAATGACAGTTTAGAGTCTGTGCAAATACGCATCATATCAGCAAATAGCAGTAATATGGATATTAATATTGCTTTCATAGTCAGTTTCATAGCAGCCAAAGAAAGATCTGTCACTTTCAATGACTTGCATTTATAATGTATAACCCAAATACATCTCCAAAAACATTTCCTGTAACTGTTGTCTTTCTTTACATGAGGCCACAGTGCCAAATGAAACATCTACACGGGAGTGAAGGGAAGAACAATTAGAGCGAGGAACCAAGGACAACTTTCCTTTTTGTTTCCCTTCCACCCAGCAAGAGTTGTGTGTTGACAGGCTTAGTCAGACTAATGTAAAAATCTGCCCGTGTTTAAATGAGCACTCCTGCCGTGTTGTTTAAGAGCTGCTATTTCTTAATCATGACCATGCCCCACATTGCTGGGGGGTGGGTGGATAACATTCTACATATTCATTATATCTTTACTTAGCCTCACAAGCCTCGTTAAAATGTACACTGCATATGTCCTTTACTCTTTGCATTCAAAATGTCTAAGATTGGGGGCAAACAAAACCATTTACAAAAATCTAATGTGCAATCTGATCCTGTTGGTGGAAAAACACCTTCAGCCATACTCAACCCCAAAAGTATGCTGAAATAAGCAACGGAGAGGCAACACAACTAAACGGTGCAAGGCCTAGGACATGTCTATCAGCAACTCATTATGGCAGTGAAGAATAGCACCTACCTTCAGGTGATCATTCGGCTCTTTACTTTATTTGAACTGACATAATCGTGTAATTACCATATATTGGCAAAAACAACTTCCTGTCATTAGTCGTCATGACAGTCTGTTTTCAGTGATGACTGTGATACATTTTCACACAGTTCACACAATGTCACATGCCATGCATGTCAGATACTAATAAGCTGTTGTGACAATCGCATAGTGGTAACACTACACTGTTGACTAGTGAGTTTGACTAGTGTGTAAACCATGCTTAAAGTAGAGAGAACTTTTATTATTAAGCTAATAATGTATCATTTATGTTAATGTGTTTTTTTATTTTACAGAATCATAGACTATTTTCTTCAGCTAGCCTATTTAATCCCCTGTCTGTACATGTTTGGCTAAATCAGAAAATTCACTTTACACTGTGGTTCTGTTCAAATGTTATACTTAAAATGGGTACATATATTTTTGGTGCTTCATATCAATTCTGTTCAGTGCAGTAAGATAATTTCATCAAGACAGCATTTCCATGAGGACACTATCATGAGGGACTGCCCTGCACACACACACACTAACCCTATTCTCCTGTGGCTGTGGAACATATCAGGAGAAATAGGACAGATTGGAGGAGATTGCAGCCTGCTCCCTTTAATGGTGTGGAAGTAATGGGTCTTAACCATTTCCATCTTTCATTGACAACACTCTGGTGACTGTAAAGAAACAACAAACCATGATAAAATGAAGACACTGACCCAAATGAACAAAGTGAAAATGGACATCTTTTCGCCTCACTTGGGCTTGTTTCCTCTGACTGGCTTCGGAGTTCCTGCAACCCATTTTAACTGTCTATAACAACATAACACAAAGATTATTAAACCATTTTAAAAGCTTCTTGGTGATGATTACAGGTTCAGAGGTTCTAAAACCTAGCATTGCCAGTCTATATCTCACACTAACTACAACTGTGGTATAGGTAAAAGATATTCTTAGATTTTTGGCTGGCCAATCAGCAAGTTATGGGAAGTATATAGTGATCTGGTCCTTTTCAAAAGAAGTAAAGCTCATTTACAAAGTCCAAATTAGTCTCTATGAAGGATGTCCCGGCAATGTATATAGTGAAATACTGCTTTAGGGAATGTTAATCTTGGTTGGCAAGTCTCATTCTGAAGAAAAAGCACTTGGTGTGAGAACTTACTGGATATGATATTTCACTTCACGTTCTGGCCTCCTGCATCTGTTCTGTGTGTCTCATCATGTTAGATCAGAAACACCATAGCATGACAGTTGAACAAAACATGAAAAATGTAATTCAAAATATGAAAACTAGTTTAGTTTAATGCTGAGTGTGGAGGATGACGACCATTGTGAGTATTTATCAATGAGAATGTTTTTAAATTGGTCAACTTTGACCAGAATTCCACTCAGAATGTGGCAATATTTACATCATATAAATAACTGTTGGTGAGCTGCTGAAAATATCTTGAACATGCATGTGAACTTCTACCCTACTAACATCTTTCAATTGATTCTAGTTATAATATTCCATGTATCTAAAGTAGGTCAATAAGGTCTGCATGAAATATTTTAATCAATTATTAAGTGTGTTTTCATCAGCGTCTTATCTCTAATTCTGTTCTCATCCAATAGGTTATGTATTGTTGGTGAGCCCTTTGTATTGATGATTATTTGCATGAGCACAAAGTATTCCTTGATTTACCAAAACTTTTGACCCTTAAAACCCTTCATTCAACCTTAAGGGATAAACACAACAACACATGTATGACCAGCTCCTGTGAGTTCATCCAATACATGTGAAATTAAATTACATATATTCATCATAGATATGTGTTATACGGCATTCTCATAAACAATGAATAAGTAATTTTACAGCAGCGAAAACCAGTAATGGACATGTACATAATAACAGACGTATTAACTGTAAAAAAAAAGGGCATTGCTAAGAGGAACTTTTAGTCAGGTTTCATAGGTCTAGGACACAAGAAGGTTATTTTTTTTTTTAATACGAGAAGTAAATCAGTCATCTGTACTGTGCATCAGGGACAGCCAACACCCACTGCTGTGATTTCTATTGTTCGGAAGATAGATGGGGTATCTCCAGGCTTCGACAAACAGAAAGAGAAAGATCAGAATAATGTGTCTATAGCCCACTCTGTTTGCTGTTGGTGTAAGGGTTTGTTTTAATACTGAAGTGCAATTGTACACATAGAAAAATCTAAGGACCTACATGCACTACAAAGCTAAAAAACACACTGTTTGTTCAAACAGCTGACATTCTGCATTTTCAAAACTAATCTTTAAGTCAAGAATTAATGTTTTAATAAAAATACGCCCTGCAATGTAAATTCAGTTGAATTTCTTATCTGCAGTTTGGGGGGAAAATGGTAATAATAATAATTGCCTTACCATAGATGAGTGGGAAATTGACAGACAAATACAAAATTTGACAGGCTGTTTGCTCTCTCTTGCCACATTTTGATTAAACATGTAATAAGGAGCCTTGAAGTGAGGTTGAATTGGAGAAGTGATTCGTATCACTCCACTCCTGGGTGAGACATTTTTATTATTAAATCAAGGTTTTTTTCAGCCATTTTACCTTCATGTTTTAATGTCATGCAGAATAATAAACCACAGAATATTAACGGGAGAAACGCCTCTTCCTCAACATGGGGAGAGACTGAGAGAGAGACAAAGAAAAAGAGAGAGCGAGAGGGGAGAGAGAGAGAGAGAGAGAGAGAGAGAGAGAGAGAGAGAGAGAGAAGCCCCAGTGTGAAATGAAAACATTCATAAACATATAGCGGGCACACGCTCATGTTTATCACAGAAGGAAGTATTCTTGCCCATTTAAAACGGACAAATACGTACTCAGTAGTGTAGTCTCTATTGACATATACGGAGCAACACGCTCAAGCAGGTAGAGAAACTCGACATTATAAATGATAGTGTATGTCTGTTCCAGCAGAATACTTTCATATGCATAATTGCAAACTGCGGGAGCCATGTTCCCTGAAAAGGTCAAGCAGAAGGATGGAACTGCCGGTACACTGGTGTATGACGCACACCTTTGACCGCCTTGGTGGCCATTCTGGGCTAATACAGCAGGAGCCTTCACAGGTCACTAATCCATAGAGATGGCAGGGAGTAAAGGAGAGAAAGAAAAAGGAATAGAAAAGCAATCAAGAGGCCGTGGGAACAAGCCAGTTGCCAAGGCTTTTTCTTCTGTGGTCTGAATATTTCACCAAAGGAAATGACTAGTTTGCAAGTGTCTATAATTGCTGTAATGTGAATGCTAGCAGACTGGTGGACTGTTGAATACTAGACTGGTTCAGGTAGCACTTTCCTTGAAAATAAAAATGGCAGTATAGTACAGATGTTTGATGTGGTTTTAAAATGTAACTGTCCTTCACTGATTATGAGTGGAAAATCACATTTAATTTGCACACTATTTAATTTCAACCAGTGCACTGAAGGCGGTGCTGCAGAGAGCAGATAGTCCCCCACAATACTACACATCCCAGTAGACGGGTAGGTAAGAAGGTCAGGGAATGAGCAAAGTGAAGTGAACTTTGAAATTAGCCAGTGTGTAGTCTTGGATTTTCCTAAAGGTCACTGTAGCCCCACAACACAAATTTAATATCCAGTGGAGTGGCTCAGGAACGAGAGGGGAACACTCCACGCTTGTATGGGGTCAGAGCCTTCAAGAGCAAACATTACAACACGAATTTTGAAATCTGCAGAACCATTGCAGGCATTACTGTTGTCATGACACTGTAAACTGTTTGTTATAAAATCGCATTCTGTCATGTCACTGTACACTGTTTGTTATAAAATGATATGCCGTCATATCACTGTACACTGTTTGTTATAAAATTATATCCTGTCATGTCACTGTAAACTGTTTGTTATAAAATCGCATTCTGTCATGTCACTGTACACGGTTTATTATAAAATCATATGCTGTCATATCACTGTACACTGTTCGTTATAAAATCACATGCAGTTTTTCTAAAAAAAACAACCTCAAAAACATGCCTAGAGAATAGAGAGAACACATTTCCTCAAATCTGTTTTCCAGAGATCAGCATAGCAGTCATCTCTTCTCATATATTCAATTAAATTTTAAGATGTCTTGAACTCAAAGGTACCTACTGATGTAATTATGTTCATCATCAGTTTTTCTTTCCAGGATACAAAGACATAGGAACCCATCTAGTGCCTTTTTGAATAAAGGACAGAACACGGAACTGGGAGGTGAAGTTAAGAACTAGCCGACATGCTTTGTGTTTTCTAAGATGTCCCAAGAGAGAAGAGTGCAGGTAAAATATTCCCTTCTTGAGAGGTGTCTCTCTAGAGAATAGAAACCTGAGCCATTTCACTGTTTGAAAAGTTTCCTGAGTGCTTGGAAATGTCTTACATCTGACATTTAATGGAACTTCCATCTCAGAATGGTTGCTTGGAGATAAAATGGCTCACCTGTAGCCTATATTTTTAGTTTTTGAGAGACCTACTGATGAGATGAGATGTGTCCAGTTTACAGTGCAGTTCCATGCAGAAGCCAGTGCATACATTAAAATGACTAGTGCAGTGCCCGTAGGAATTATGCATTCTGTAGTGTTAGCAGACGTAGGTGTAGCTGTTGGGTAATGTAATAGCAAGACATATTTGCACTCCACATAGGTACAGGTTACACTGAAGTAGTATTGTGATGCATGTTTCCTTTTCATTAGGAAATGTTTTAATGTTGTATAGCCTTTTTGGAGATACACCAACAAATAAAGTTTGACCGGACTGTCATGAATATTGACAAAGACTTTGAAATCGACAGCAAAGACAAAACAATTTGATGCAACTGACAGAAGGAGAATTAACTTCAATTAGAACCCATTCTTTACACGCGCGTGTGTGTGTGAATGTGTGTGCGGGTTTTTTGTGTGTGTGCGTTGCCTACTTCACAACTTTTTTCTGCAGGCGCCCCTGCCTGTTGACATGCTATCAAACGGACATGCGAATGAGAACAACTATAACCATTTTAAGCAGTCTGCTTCTCGAATCTCTCTCGTAGCCCCTGCCTGTTGACATGCTATCAAACGGATATAATTCTAGCAACGAAAACAGGTAAGAGACATTTTTGTAAGTAGGTAGGCTATTAGTGGCCTTCAGGTTTTAGGGGGGAGGGGTGAATGGGGGTCAATCCATTCTATACAACATAGGTCCCTAACTTTCAAAGAATAGGTCCCTATGCAACTTTCAAAATTAATCAGTTCGATGCACGTCAATAGGCTAGCTAATTCCACAGCAATTAACGTAAACAGGTTAAATTTACTTACAGATGAGCAGGCCTACTCCAGACGTCGAAGTGTGTGTTCATCGAAGTGTGTGTTCCTCATGAATAGCCTACAAGGCCAGGCAATGTTACGTGACAAACCCTGGGCGGCGCCCTCCACAAATGCATTTTACCTCTTTCTCTGAATTACTACACTACCCATAATGCCTCACTACCCATAGTGCCTACGGGAAACGATAACCCATAGTGCCTACGGGAAACGATAAAATACAAATATCTCGCAAACTATGAATTCAAAAATCTTCAAAATCAAGGATGCACAGGTTCATGACATGCGTAAGCTACATGCGAAATCTCATAACATAACTAACGTCAGGGAGATACGCCATAGACAGACTGACTGACTGACTGAAACACAGAGATTTCTGGATTTATAGATAGATGTAACAGACTAGTATTGTGAAGAGCGAATGTATTTTATCCCCTCGGGGTTTCCGTAATGGGATGTAAGTATTCCAGCTCTCACGCTGTGACCGGCTCACTTCTGGTATGTACTAAGTAAACGAGACTGTTTTCCCTTCCACGCTTGTGTCATTCTTGTCATATAAAGATCTAAGTGCCAACGCTCGGTTACATTGGTGGCAGCGGTTTAAAAAAAAAGTCTATAGTTTCGTTTTGTTTGCAATATTCGTTTTATTTTTAGAGTGTAGTGGATTTGTATTGTGTAATCTACTAGCAGTTAGCTATCCGATGTCTGGCTTAGCACAACCGTTTTAGGCTAATACAGACGGCAAGAAGAAGAATACAGAGAAAAAATAATAATAATAGCTAACATGTGGTGCAAAGTAGAAGAGGATTCTTTGCTGTTTGACACCCGACGGGACAAAGATTACCATGCCACCAGGGTGAAGATTGACTTACCGTCTCCTTTTTCTGGAGAGGATGATAAGCAAAGTTTTCTCTGCTAGGCACGTCAGTTTGAAGTGGCAGTCCGCGCTCTCGTGGAAGGGGATGAGAGGACAACCTATCACTACGAACTGGTGAGAATTCTTCCAACTCGTTAGAGCAGAGCTGCATTTTTATGGTGGGATAGCCTTCCTACTGCAGTCCAGGCTGATTACAGTGCTGTGAAAGAGAGACTTAATGAAGCCTTTGGACGCAAGCAGTATTTGGACCGTTTCAGAGCCAATCTTTCTGCCCGCCCCCGTGCTTCACACAAGAGTCTCGTAGTGTATGCTGCTGATATCAGCCGGCTTGTTGCGGAGGCATTTTCAGACTATGAAAAACATGCCACTAGAGAGGAAAAGTTCCGCCGTTTCCTCGCTGGTTTAGATGCCGATCTGAGGTTAAAGTGTCACGAACAAGGAGCTACGGATATGGAAGAAGCATTGGTCATTGCTGAGCGGTATGAGAATGGCAGAGAGGCAGTTAAACAAGACCATGCTGCTAAAGTCACTGGCTGCATGACCAGTGTTGGAGGACAGGTAGCCTCTGTTCACTCAGATTATGGGGGCCTACACAAAGCGATACACAGCCTGACTGAAGAGATGAGGGATATGAAAACTGATATGAAACTGATAGCTGAGGATAATCTGCGGCTGAAGGCGAATAAAGGCGGGTGGCGTGGCTCTCCATCAGGGAGGGGCCCATGTTGTTGCACCTGTGGTGGATACGGATGTCAGTCGCGAGCCTCCCACGAGCTACAGCGAGGCCGCTCACCGGACAGGGGATTCCCATCACCTGGTGGGGACCGAAGGCCATTCGCAGCATCTCGCGGCCATGGAAGTCCTGGTCCTGCCTGGTCACCTGGGAGACGCAGTTCAAGCCCAGGCCGCCACACACGTTATGAGGAGGAGACACCTAGGAGACGGGGCGTGCGCTTCATCTCCCCTCACGGTGACCACCAGCACAACTGCCAGGAAAAAGGATTGTAGCTGATGTTGCGGGCCGGACGCCAGCTGCGCTCTCTTTGGGCTCACCGACCAACACTGGCGACAGTGACCCTGTAATAACTCTGTAAACAGCATTGAATGTGAGACACCCATATCTAATGTTCAAGGTGTGATTGAAGGCACGGTGGTTCCCATGATCCTGGACTCAGGTTCAAGTGTGTCTCATTAGTGCTGACTTCAGAATGTCTGTCCCCTCCCTTCGTAACCGCCCCCTAAAGAAAGATTATGTAAGTGCTCGTGCAGTAAATGGACAAATGTTAGACACATTGGGCACAATTCCTGTCGTATTGTGTTTGGGCACAGACTCATGGCAGCATACTTTTCGGGAAAAGTGTTGAGGGAAACTACACAAGCGGTGCTATTGGGCTGGGACTTTTTAGTGAAAAACCATGCCCTTTTGGATATCACCAACGGCAAGCTTCAACTATGGGATGCCACCATTCCTCTACTCCGGGGGAGTGACCTAACCCCTGTGTGCTGTAACGTTGCCATTGCCAACACCATGACTTTTCCTCCACTTAGTGAGATTATTATTGTGCTGGCCCGAAGGGAAGCACACTATTGTTCTTCGTTATTTATTCTCCCCGTTTTTCTTGCGACGAATCAGGCCTCGCCCGATTGAGATAGAGACGCCGTTCAAACACCAAAACGTCCGGCCCGATCCGGTGCAACCTGCTATATCTTTTCGTGGCGGTACTCCTTGCCACTCTTCTTTTAATCCTCTTTTTCATCCCCTTTTTTCCACATAGACTTGCATGGCAGAACTATGACATCATAATAGGCTCATTAAACTGGCTTGAACCTGTGCTTCACTGACACCTGCGCCAAATCCAAGGAACCTCTTCTCTCTGTCCCTCTCCATTCAACTGTATAACTAGGAATATTAAGAGACACCTTCCATACCAGGGCTCTACTCACTCATGCATACTCACTCATGTTTACTCACTCGTGCATACTCACTAATGCATACTCACTCGTGCATACTCACTCATGCATACTCACTCATGTTTACTCACTCATGCATACTCACTCATGCATACTCACTCATGTTTACTCACTCGTGCATACTCACTCATGCATACTCACTCATGTTTACTCACTCATGCATGCTCACTCATGCATACTCACTCATGCATGCTCACTCATGTTTACTCACTCGTGCATACTCACTCATGCATACTCACTCATGTTTACTCACTCATGCATACTCACTCATGTATACTCACTCATGCATACTCATTTGTGCATGCTCATCCAGCAGGGAGAGTGTGTGTGGTAGGCGCGCACGGCTGACACCTGCCCCAATTCCAAGGCACTTGTTCTCTCTGTCATGGCCGCAACAGAGCAAGCACACTCTCGCAGTTTGTTCACGAAACACATTCTAGTTGTGCCTGTCAATGTCCATCCACCTAGTTCATCTGGGGCTCATTCAAATTACTCTGTTGGATACCTAGAGCCCAATATTCCTGATAGTTCAAACTTAGTTGTAGCTCACACAGTTATAGCAGTGGAAAATGGAGTGACGTGTGCTCGAGTTTTAAATCCTACAAAAAGTGATGTTATTTTACAGCAGGGCACTAATTTAGGGGAATTTTACACAATCAATGAGACAGACATAAACTCACTTACACATGATGTGGCTGCAGTGACAGCTAACCCTTCATCCCATGTCATTCCCCCTGTGTCATTAGAAGATTCTCCCATCTCAACATCTCAGAAGGCAACAATGTCTGCATTGCTCCAGCAGTATGGCGACATTTTCTCTAGCGATAACCGAAACACAGGCAAATGCACACTGGTGAATCACCGCATTCACACAAACAATCATCCTCCCATTAAGCAACGCGCGTACCGAACCTCACCTGGAAAGAGGGCTGAGATCGAGAAACAGGTAGCGGAGCTGCTTGCAGATGGCGTGATTGAAGAGAGCTGCAGCCCCTGGGCCGCCCCAGTCGTTTTAGTGAAGAAAAAGAATGGTCAATGGAGATTTTGTGTTGACTACAGATGCCTCAACAGTGTGACTGTGAAAGACTGTCATCCTCTGCCACGAGTAGATGACACACTGGATGCGCTGGCAGGTTCTGTGTGGTTCAGCACACTTGACTTTTCCAAAGGATTCTGGCAATTGGAAGTCGCAGAAGAGGATCGGGAAAAGACTGCCTTTACCACTGGGTGGGGCCTTTGCCAGTGGCGGTCAATGCCAATGGGTTTGTCCAATTCTCCTGCTATATATCAGAGGATGATGGAGCTAGTGTTACAGGATTTACCATGGAACATCTGCATGGTGTACCTAGATGATGTCCTTCTTTACAGTGACACATTCGAGCACCATCTTTCCAGCCTTGGGGAGGTGTTTTCAAGGATCAAGGCCGCCGGGCTAAAGCTCAATCCAGCAAAATGTCATCTTGCCCGAAATCATGTGGTTTTCTTTGGTCATGTTAGGGCTGGGCGATATGACGATATATATCGTGAGGACGATAGAAACGTGTCTATCGTGACCTTTCTCCTCTATCGTTTCTATCGTGATAAACTTTTTGTCATTATACAGTCAGCTGGCAGCTTCAGTGGCTGCTAGCAACGTTTAGCTATCGCTGCTAGTTGAGATTCAACGATGTGTCGCTGGTTTCCCTGGTAACGGACAGACGGTTAGCAGCTAGCCCTGGGTCTACTCTACCTTCTGATTGACGCTCTTTGCCCTGCCATCCACGGACAACTCAGTTTGACCCATCTCTCTGGACCATCGGGGTACTGGGTTCCAGTTTTATTGAGTTATTATCCTGACATTACACACACATACATAACAAGGAGCTCCTTCCCCGAACTGAACGGCATTATACAAACATTCGTATCGCTCACACACACCGCCAGCACAGCCGCTTGCCGGAGCGGCACAGCACTCTGTGGATTGACAAATACGTCATCGTACGTATTCTGAGCTGTGACCATCGACTTTTGAACTCTGAACTCATACATCTATTCGGAACACAAAGAACTGTAAAATACATCGGGATTGTATTGATAGTTTTCAGTGACGTCACTACAATTGTTAGCTGACGGGCAAAAAGAACAGCGAAACAGCGAGAAACAGTGGAAAACTTCGAGCAGTGCCTACTCAAATACGATTGCCATCAACCACAGACCATACCACAATAGCCAGACAGAAATATTCAGAAGGGAAAACAAATTAGGAACTGGGATTACATTTACTGCAGGTGTCCTGACATTTTTATTTCGTTAACCTCCCTAAAGTCGCTGTCTGAGCTCCAGTGTGGAGATATTTACATCTATCTAATAGAAAATCCGTCCCCATACACATCTCAAACACTGAAAGCCTACAAAAGCACAGATAGTTAATTCATTTTCAGAAGTGGTTGGGTTCACAACGATGTCGTCTGGAAGGTGAAAACTAAAAACCATCTTCATAATCAGAGCAAAGATGAGTACCATTTAATAGCTAGGTACCAGCTAGCGACGTACCTGCTGTAAGCTAGCAGCCGTTAGCCTACCCAACGATGTTGTTTATTATTTGACCCAATTCTCTCGGGTTAAACAAGCACGAAAACCTTCTCTAGCGAATGACAACTTAAATGATCTTCCCATATATTTTCTACTGACATTGTAGTATTACTAGTTGAATGACAAAATACACTACCTAGCCTACTTGCTTGGTTACTTATGTAGATCAGCAGCTGGGTAATCCAATTTGAATCGTGTTCATGCTTTGTTTCTTGTCTTTATTACTTGATTTATTCCCATTTTAGGCAGTTATTCTGATAAATTAGGCGACCAGAACAGGGTGACTGCTTTTATTTCCAGCTCCAAAAGTAAGGCTACTTTACTGTGCTTCCAAGAAAAGTTTACCAAGAAGGACGTGTCTACTACCTCATTTCCACCCCGGCCCCGGTGGAAACGAGATATACGTACAATCAGCTGGCAGCCACGGCGAAATAAACATTTTTTTTAATCAGCTGGCAGGAGCGGTAGCGGGTTTTAAATGCGATAAAAAATAAATCCGGGCTTGTCTGCTCGCCGATTTAAACAGCCAACCGAGCAACAACTGCCTGGCATTTTACTAACTTATATTAAAAGAGCTTGAAAGGTGGGTGGTTCCTGTATTAACTCCCGTGTTAAACTGCTGTGGAACGTCTTTTTTGCCCGCCAGCTGGTCATTCTGACGTCAGCTGAAAACTATCAATTGCCATATTGTTATTGCATTAGTTAAGTTGTTTATTGATTGTATATTTATAGCAAGCGTGAACGAGAGAGTGATTGGGCATTAGGCCACTGATATTGAATGGGTATGAAAATAGTTATTAAAGCAAATATTTAGAGTAGGTTCATTGAATGTATCTATTTATAATAATTAATATTAGTACATGTCTTATTTAATACTGAATGGCTTTTATCTCTTCATTATATTTAATATTAGTCAATATTACAGGGGAGTGAGATCTTAGTTACACTCACTCTATACACATCATTTTAGTAGTGGATTAATGCTCCCGCTACATTTTTTCCATTATTATATCATTATCGTGATATATATCGCTATCGTGATATAAAATAATCCATATCGTGATATATGTTTTTTTCCATATCGCCCAGCCCTAGGTCATGTCATCTCTCAGCACGGCCTCCAACCTGATCCAAAGAACACAGAGAAAGTCAGGAAATTGCCTACTCCTCAGTCTGCATCAGACGTCAGGGCATTTGTGGGCCTATGCTCATATTACAGGCGCTTTGTACGCAACTTTGCCAAACATGCTGCCCCTCTCAATCACCTAATGGGAAAATATGTAGCTTTTGAATGGACTGTAGACTGTGAAACATCATTCACTTACCTTAAGAATATGCTGTCCTCTGCTCCTATTGTGGCCCTACCAGATTTCAGTGTGCCATTCAAAGTTTTCACGGACGCCTCCAAAGAGGCTGTCGGGGCTGTCCTGGCCCAAGTGAAGGAGGGAGTGGAACATGTAGTGGCCTATGCCAGCCAAACGCTGAATCAAACACAGCGGCGCTGGTCCACTTTTGACCGTGAGCTGTGGGCAGTTGTGTGGGCTGTTCGCTAGTTCCGGCATTACATTGGGCTTACGTCCTTCACCATTGTTACAGACCACCGCCCTTTGTTAAGCCTCAGACGCATGACTCTTGATCATGATCCAACAGGCAGAAGGGGTAGATGGATCTTAGAGCAGGATCCACTCAACTGGGACATTGTGTACAAGGATGGTCAGCGCCATATGAATGCCGATGCCCTCTCTCGACAGCCAGACCGGGACTACCTGGCCGATAGCGAATTGACCACCTTGAACACCATGGTTGGGGTTAACGCCATACACCCAACGTCACCAGACCCTCAGCCATCACTCCTCACTCTAGGACATGACATGGCAGATATCAGAGCACAACAAGAGGCAGATGCGGATTTACAAGCTGTTCTCGGGTGGCTGAAAGCATCACGGAAGCCGCCTCGAGCACAACTAAAAGGGGCCTCTTGAAGTTTAAGGAAGTTTTCAGCAGAATTTGATCGCCTGATGATTCCAAATGGACTGTTATGTATTATCTCCTCGCTTACTGGTTACGACTCAGTATCTCCTGCGCCAGCTGCACGGTAGCCCAGCTTCTGCACATTTCTCAGCAGAGCGTGTATGGGAACAAGCACGTCCAGTCTACTACTGGCCATCACAAATACGCACCACTCCATACAAACCGAAATCGGATGGAATGGTGGAGCGCTTTAATAGGACTTTAATTGATCAATTAGCGAAGACTTTGCTGGACTGTGGGGGTGAATGGGATGAGTATGTGAAACAGGTGGCCTTTGCCTACAACACATCAGTACATGCCAGCACACATTTCACCCCATACTTCCTTACCCATGGACGAGAGGCGAGAGCTCCTGCAGACATACTGATACCTACCCGTGCTATGGAGTCACAAGCACCTAGATCCCATGCCGGATTTGCTTCCTCATTGCAGGCAAAGTTGGGAATCGCCTTCAGCAGGGCCAGCATTGATGGCGCAGAGGCTCATGAAAGGCAGAAGCTCTATCATGATGAGAGAGCTCGTCACAAACCCTACAAGGTGGGTGCTCTGGTGTGGCTTAACAACCCAGTGGAGAGCCGCATGAAGTTAGCCCCACACTGGAAGGGGCCATATCAAGTCCTTCAGGTGATGGACTCAGGTGATGTGCCAGGCATGAGCGGAAGCAGGTAGTACATTATGACAGACTTAGACCTTATACACTGCCAACTCGCCTGCCTTCACCGCCACAAGTGCCTGACCCTCCTTTGTCCCCTACCCCTTGTTCCCCTGGGGCTGTGTTTCCGGGCCCTGACCAGTTAGGGCTGTCTCCTTCAGTCGATGGGCCTTGTTCAGAGGGGAACGATATGTTGCCCGTGACTGTCAGGAGTAGGCATGGAAGGGTGCTGAGGGCCCCTGAACATTTAAGTGATTTTGTTTTTTACTGAATATGCGTGGACAATGTACAAAAAAAAAACCACACACACAAAAAAAAGAGAAAAAATAAGAAGAAATAACTGTCTTTGTAATTTTGTGTTCATGGAGTGCTTTATTTTGTTGCTGATTCAGGTTGCTGTTCGAACTATTTTTATGATTGCACATTTTTCCCCCTTTTGCTGTGTTGTAATAATTGTTTTGCTGTATAGCATGCTTTACTGGGGAATGTTCTCTTGTAAACGGGGACGTTTATTCTCGTTGGGGAGGAAGTATGTAACAGACTAGTATTGTGAAGAGCGAATGTATTTTATCCCCTCTGGGTTTACGTACTTGGATGTAAGTATTCCAGCTCTCACGCTGTGACCGGCTCACTTCTGGTATGTACTAAGTAAACGACACTGTTTTCCCTTCCACGCTTGTGTCATTCTTGTCATATAAAGATCTAAGTGCCAACGCTCGGTTACAATGACAATGGTGAATTTCAGATTGATTTCAGCGTGGGGCTGTCACTTAGTAAGTGAATGAGGGGACTAATTTTAGGGCATTACATTGTCAATGTCATGAGGAATTTACTCAATCAGCTCATTATATGTGAGAGAAGCAAGAAAGGTACAACTAGCAAAAATTCTTGTGTAAAAACACAATACATCACTCACTCCTTCCCAATGATATTAGGCGATTCAGGAGCCACAAAATGATGATGGTCAGTGCACTGTCAATCACTGAGAGGTTCTATAACCATCACAAGACAATTCATTGATTTAAATTCAGAAGGAATGAGTGAACATCAAATATTTTATGAGATCAGAGCTCCACATGAATGTATAATGCGGACACTTGTCATTTTTAAAAGATGAAGGCCTGAGATGGTATTGTCTCACTCTAAAAGGAACTGTGTTAGAACCCATCAAAATTGACACTTGGTGAATTGAATCAAGCACCATCAAGTAGAGCAAAAGCACTGCAGTACTTGATAGCATCACCCTGTAAAAAGAACTGCACATGACGTTTCACACACTAGCAGCCTATGTACATGCTGGAAAAGGGAGATGGATGCAAGCTCGAGTTCTGATTTATTTTTGGCACTCAGCGTTTATTTGGGTGTTTTTCCATCCAAGACTTTATGCATACCTTTGATGTCTGAGCCAAGTGAGATGGTTTAAACCGGTCATGTGGGATATGAGCACTTGGAGTGACAGTTCATAATGGGGGCAGAGATTCCCACAGTGCTCTGAAGGCCACAAGGTCCCCCCACCCAGAGCCAGTGGCCTGGTCCGTATCACGGAGTAAACGCTGGAGAAACACCCCGAGAAATTCAGAAATATTTCACACACAGCTTCAGAGCGCATCCATTTCGGTCGGTTTCGTGTGACCAAAAATCTGTCAAGTGCAACTAAACATTTTCATTGGTCACACCGGTGTGCCTGACATTTAGCAGGTCTGTCTCTGTATGTGTATGTGTGTGGCATGCTTTTTTTCCCACCCGTATTCTGCGAAAGGGTTGTCACAACAGGGGAGGCAAGGCAGACAATTGCCTAAGGCATTAAGATGGAAGAGGGGGCCCCCGAGGACAGTTGATTACATTAGGCAACGACAGTTTGGTTAGAATCCCCTTGAAACCTATGATTTCCTGCAGGAGACTACAATGTCCAGAAACCCTCTACAGGGTCCCCATACCATTAGTTTGCAAGGAGCGTCATAATTAGGTTACAGCGTGGGGAAACACTGAGAAACATAACTACCTGTATACTACTCGAAGGCGATATGAGGGGAAGAGCAGAGATGCACTGTTTCCCCTTTACCATTTTAATTTTGTCATCTTTCTAGCATGTTTGATCATTACATTTACTGTGTAGAAATGTATATTGGGCGAAACGTTAATGATCATTTTGACACCAGTATTTCATAATCGCATTAAACATATTAATCCCGTTTAGGAAATACTGTATATATTTTTTTTTATAATAAAGCTACTCATGAAACATACAAATCTCTGTGTAAATGAAATATCAATAGTAGTATACCAAATAGAACATTTCATTTTTAGGCCTTACATTTCCAATTCACACTTGTACGCAGTGGTGGATGAAGTAAACCAATTGTGTACTTGAGTAAAAGTACAGTTACATTGCATTGAATATTACTCAAGTAAAAGTAAAAGTATTCACCTAATTTTTTTACTTGAGTAGAAGTACAAAAGTATCTGCCTTTAAAAATACTTAAGTATTAAAAGTAAAAGTATTTTTTTTTTTTTAACTGTCACATCAAAACCCCTACTTGAACAGGTGAACAATGCTTTACTTTTGCCTAATCAAACCCAAAATACTCAAAACTATATTATCTTTAAGTAAGACCAAGTGGTTTTGAAGCAACAACACAAAAAGCATTCCTTCAAGTTTCATTATTTTATTTTCCATTCATTTCACTTGTCATAAACAGAGTAGTCATAGGAATGAATTGCGAAGTTCACTTCGCTTGGCCATGAATTCGACTGTGTCCCCGGCGTTAACGTTTGGTGAGGGAGGCTGTATTTAACTGGCACTTAGCATCTCCACAGATAATTTGGGTGCTAGCATATTGCTTTGGATAAAAGCACCTGTTAATGTAATGTATTTCAATGTAATATAATCAACCGGGGCACTCTGTTAGTAGTAGTCATGTAATGGTGAACTTACATTGATGTGCTTTTTTTAATTTGATGGCGAGTTCCAGAATGCCGACAGCGTAGTGTTCTTAATGCAGAGGCGACACTTGAAGTAGCTAATAGGACTCTTTTTTTCTTTTCGATGAATTCAAACAATTCGGCTAAATAAGGCCAGGGGTGTTGGGCACCAACTTCTGTTTCATCCGATGATGCTGCAGTCAGCTCCTCAGCCATTTACCTGACAAATAATATTAATAATCTCTAGGAGTAAGAACTCTCAATGACCACAAGGCTCCAGTGTGACTTTGCAATTCTTCAATCAGGACGACACCTGTTGTTAACTTCAGCAGATAATCGCACGCTGGGCGCTGCCGCTGATTGGTTATAGTCGCGATACACTTTGACCTTTCGGTATTTTATTAAAAATAAAAAAGGAACGAGTGTTTCTGTAAATGTAAAGAAGAAGTGAAAAGTAATAATTTTCGCTTTAAATGTAGTGAAGTAAAAGTATAAAGTCTTACCAAATAAATGTACTTGAGTAAAGTACAGATACATGGAAATGTTAAGTACAGTAACGAATTACATGTACTTCGTTACTGTCCACCACTGCTTGTACGTAAGTGTGATTTGGAAATTTAAATTCAATTTTAGGATTACATGGCCATTTTGGGCATTGCATCTTCATTTTGATACTGAAATACTTCCATAATTAAAAAAAGGGAATGCTTAAAATATATTATCACTGCACCAAAAGGCATGGGGAAAAATGTTGTAAATAAACTTTCATTTATGTGCACCCAACATTTTTCACCAGCGCAACCCATGTTTAAGGTTAGCCTGGAGCCCGGGCACAGGAATAAAACAAATTGGACAGTAAATATCAAGAACAATAATACATTATCATAATAATCAACCCTCTACGGCCTGGTGATGCCATGTGGCAACAATTCATTCATCAAAATTCTCTAATTCTCTTAGTTTTCTTAAGGGCAGTAACATAAAACAAATGTTTTACTATTTATTCGGAAAAAGGGCACATTTATTTTTGTAGGAAAAATGAATTGTAAGGTCACATTGTAGGGAACCGCTGCTGGCCAAAGGACGGAAACCATTCACATGGTTCAGTGGGTGAATTATCTGGTGAGAGTGATTATATGGTTGAAGCTGTGTCTTGACCAATCTGACTCCAACTGTTTATTAACCTCGGCTGATACACTAGTGGTTAGAAATAACCAAAATGATCATGAAAAATACTGAATATTAATAGTTCTACTCGTTCACAAATGACTTCTCAAAGGAGCCACTTATGGACATCCACTCATCTCTACTGGCAGACTGTTAGTAGTAACTATTTAAGCTGACTAACCTGCCACAATCCGTAACTGTTGTGTGTCAAACTATCACATAGTTCTGCTGTGACCTAGAATGAATGTTGCTCAGTAAGTGCATTATATAACAGATTCCTTGTAAGTACTGAAAGTTAGTTAGATTATAGTCAGATAATATTATAATAATACTATAGATCAACCATTAACAGTTTATTGTAATGTCAGGGATATGTTAATACAATACAAATGCAAAATTATGTTCTGAACACAACAACTAAGCCAAGAAAACATAAAATTGACACCCGACAAGCAATAATATAGTCAAAGATCTAGCAAAACCTGGCACAGATATGCCTACACTCAAAAAAATAAGTTGTTCAAATTACTTAACATTGTTATGTCAATGTTTTCCACCTAACTGAGTTTTGTTCAAACTAATGTAATACTATAATTACAGAGGAATTAACTAACTTATGTGAAACCAACAAGACTGTATTAAGTAATGTCTATATTATTTGGTCAAGTTAGCCATAATTGATCAGACAGTGTTCATCTGACTAAACAGACCTTCATTAAACTGACCTAACTCACTTATGTAATTCTAACTCAACTGGATTTACTAACACCAGCTGAACAGCTCCTTGTAATTCCAACTTAACTGACTTGAATAAGCAGTACCTAAATGGTTTTCATTGTTATAAAGCCTATTTATGTCAACAAACAAACAAGGCTGACTTCAGTCAGTTTATTGTTGCACAATGTTGCACACGTGCATATAGTAGACTACCACACACACAATCACACACAGACACATGTCGCCGTGAATTTGACTTCTGCATTTTTCCATCCCTGACTGTCCATCCTCCAGGACCCCAGGAGCAGTGGGCAGCTTTTAAGCGCCTGGGGACCAAGTGAAGTGAACCATCCATCTTGGTTAGGGATTGATAGGAGAGTGTGCTGTTGGGGTCCTTGTGGACACTGGGAGAACATGTAAACTCCACACCGAAAGGCCCGGGAGGTACGTAGCCCACCTGAGCACTGAGGGTCTGAGGAGGACCTGCCCCCCGAACCAACAGTGTCCCATGCGGGAATGGAACCCATGACCTTCTTGCTGTGAGGCAGCAGTGCAAGCACCTGAGCCACCATGACATACCTTGGTTCTATAATATTATTTATTACAAATACAGTAGGACCAGCAATATCACTCTTAAACCATGCACAAATATTTCAACATCACAGAATAAAATATACCAGCTGGGTAAGACTGTGACCTCAAGCACATTCATTTGAACACAGCATCACACTCAAAATGGAGTCAGCTTCTGAGCATGTGCAATGTAAGACCTACAGAAACCCATCTAGGACATTGTTGTATAGAGGTGATTGTGCCATTCACTCAACAGTGTTATGTTGAATTAACTTAGCTGGCTTCTTTTGCTTTAAAAAGTTTCCATTTTAAGTTAGACTTACTAAAGTGGACTAGATTTTAGAGGCGATCGTGCCATTCACTCAACAGTGTTATGTTATATTAACCTAGCTGGCTTCTTTTGCTTTAAAAAGCTTTAATTTTAAGTTAGACTTACTAAAGTGGAGTAGATTTAGAGGTGATTGTGCATTTTAAGTAAGACTTAAGTTAGACTTAGTAAAGTGGGCTAGATTTTAGAGGTGATTGTTCATTTTAAGTGAGACTAACTAAAGTGGACTACATTTAAGAGGTAATTGTGCCATTCATTCAACAGTGTTATGTTTGCTTTAACAAGTTTCCATTTTAAGATAGACTTACTAAAGTGGACTAGATTTTAAAACCTAACTCAGAAATGTTAAATAAATTGAATATAAGTACATTTATTTGATTCAGCAACTCACAGAGTTCACTTTTTTGAGTGTACACACAGACATTTTGTGTGGGAGTTCTGTATACAGAAACACTCAAAACAAAGTAATTCTTAAATTACATGACAAATGGATATTTGCAATGATAACCTATTGACACATCTGAAATCCTTTGAACTATAGGAAGCAATTACTCATACTAGTGGCAGGAGGTAGGATCCTGGAATTGAATTTCCAGAGTACTTTTTCAGTATTTAGGAAATACGCCTTTAAGAAAGAAATATGCAACACTGTCGTTGATAGGAAAACATTTAATTTGTTTAGATATAATGGGTCGTTTTGTAAATTAGTAACATGTTATTTTACCATATGGCAACAACATGCAAATATGTTACTTGTATTTGTAATTTCAGACATATTGGAGCCTGATAAAATATTGTAAATAATCTGCTAAATATGGTCCAGATAATACAGTAATTTGAACTGTAAGGTGCATTTTGTGTCAGTCAGCTTAGACATCAGCTGTTTTACTGTTAAGAAGAAGCCTGCACCCTTTCCGTATAGGAGAGGGAAAGAGAAAGGACAGAGTAAGCTCTTCCACCGGAGAAGAGCGAGGATGAGCGAGTTGGCAGTTATGAGGAGAACGACACTGACATGTGTAGCGGTTGGAGACCGCAGTCACCCGGCCTGGCTCTTTGGCTGCAGCTGTATCACCTTGGAGACCTGGGTTTGAGGCCGGTTGGGGTGATTGCTCTCTCCCGTCAATACATATGGTGTCAGAAGTAGGATGGACTTGTCTTCGAGCTGTTAGAGACATGCCTGGTATGTGCCGGGTATGAACCGTATTAGGGACCCTCAGGATAGGTGACCATTGTGTGATCGACCCCAGAGATGGATGAAGAACTAGTGTATGCAGCACCCTGGGATGGGAGGAGTGTGGAAAGGGGATGTGTAAGGGACGCCTGTGTCCCTGTTTGTGTGAAGTGCATGGGTAAAGATGCATGGGATGGAAGGGGAGGGCTGTGTGGTGTCAATCTGGTTCAGTATGAAACCCTAGAAACAGTTGAAATGAAACAAATTGTTTTGCCTCCAGGGATGTCATGGCTTTATTGTCCATGAAAGACATAACTTGTGGTATAGAACTGCACAAGGCTTACCTTCTAAAAATAATTTAGTTATATATGTAAGGCATAGGGTACAACATCACAACGTCCATGCTACTAAATGGGAAATAAGCCATACGAAAGAAATCCGAAATATTGAAAATCGGAAAATATCAGAAGATATACTGGACAGATAATTTTCGGCAACACTTTATTTGAAGGTAGCGTCATAGTAGCGACATGACACTGTCATAACTTTGATATGACACAGTCATGAACGTGTCATAAACATTATGTCAATGTCATAAACGTTAATGACTGCTGTCATTAAGTGTCATTCGGGTTTTGTCATGACAAGTTGACATTGTTTAGGTTGTCTTGATTATGACAACTTGACATTAATCAAAGTGACATGACCAGAAGTTGTCTTTGTCATGACAACTTGACAATCAATTTGTTTGGGATGTCCTTATTATGACAACTTGACATTAATCAAAGTGTCATGACCAGAAAATGTCTTTTTCATGACAACTTGACATTAGCAAAATATGCTAATATCTATTTTTGTGTTTATGTCAAGTTGACATAATGATTATTATAATTATACTGTATGTGCAAGGTTACAGACTAGTCCAACACCCAAACACTCTTCTTCCTCAGCCATGCCTTTGACATCTGAGCTGAATGTGGTTTTGCATGGTCTTGTTGAAAAAAACATGGGCATCCCCGGAAAAAATGTCGTTTTTAAGGCATCATAATGTTGCTCAAAAATCTCGATGTACTTTTCAGCATTAATGGTGCCTTCACATAAGTGTAAATTACCTTTGCAAAGGGCACTGACACAACCCTATACCATGACAGACCCTGGCCTTTGGACTTGTTGCTGATGATAGTTTGGATAGTCTTTTTCTTCTTGGGTCCGGAACACACGGCATCCATTTATTCAAAAAAAAATAATGATTTGAGCCAGACTTTAATAAGAAACTAATAGAACTATACTGAGCTTAGGCTAAGATGTATTGAATATATTATGTGGTGTTTTCAAATGTACACACGGTCAAAAAATAATGTTTTGTTTTTTTACCACAATACACGTTTCCACTTGCCTCAGTGCCAAAAGAAGTCAACAGCGCTTCTGGACATGGTTATCATTGACCCATCTTTGCTTCTAAAGGACTAGGCCTTTCCTGGATGCTGAAGGCACCATTAATGCTGAAAAGTATATAGAGATTTTTGAGCAACATATGATTCATTAAAAACCACATTCAGCACAGATTTCAAAGGCATGGCTGAGGAAGAAGAGTGTTTGGGTGTTGGACTAGTCTGTAACCTTGCACATATAATTATAATAATCATTATGTCAACTTGCCATAAACACAAAAATAGATATTAGCATATTTTGCTAATGTCAAGTTTTCATGACAAAGACATTTTCTGGTCATGTCACTTTGATTAATGTCAAGTTGTCATAATAAGGACATCCCAAACAAATTTATTGTCAAGTTGTCATGACAAAGACAACTTCTGGTCATGTCACTATGATTAATGTCAAGTTGTCATAATCAAGACAACCTAAATAATGTCAACTTGTCATGACAAAACCCAAATGACACTTAATGACAGCAGTCATTAACGTTAATGACATTGACATAATGTTTATGACACGTTCATGACTGTGTCATATCACAGTTATGACAGTGTCATGTCGCTACTATGACGCTACCTTCAAATAAAGTGTTACCTAATATTCAAACTATTGGTATGGAATTTAATTCTGTAGCAATAGGGCACAAACTAGTTCCAGTTTCGTAGCCATAGTGCCTTTATTTAAATGTTATCTCCCTCTAGCGGATAAGCAGAGAAATAGTTTGCCAAAGTTTAACTTCAAAGATGTTGAAAATTCTTTAGAACACAGCTGCTCAACTGTCAGCTGAAACTCCACTGAGCTGGGTTGATAAGTTACCGGACTACTTGTGGAGTGCTACAAAAGACGTGAATCCGAGGCAGAAAGGCCACTTTCCTTGACAGCGGTCAATTATGCATGTCAAATATGGAAAAATAGTTCACCACAGAACGTTGGGAATAATAATAATAAATTTTTTTTTGGATGTTCCAAACGGGAGATAAGTGGGATAACGGCCTTCGAGCTGTACAGTTCTACAAAGATAATGGACTTCGCGGAGAAACTCCACTCCGCGTCGTGGAGTTCTTTGCCCCGCATCGTCCATCATCTTTGTAGAACTGTACAGCTCGTCGGCCGTTATCCCTTACTTATTGTAGCGTTAGTAGGGTGACCATATCCATAACACCAAAAAGGAGGACACTATGCGGAATTTCGGAACAGGGAATTTCGTGGTGCTGTGAATAATTACATAGGGCTCTGGCGTGCTCCCCTCTACAATACAACTTTGTGTAATTGATATATGATGTATGTGAAGTCCGTATGCGTTACACTCTGGTTTGCCCTTATCTGACTACGTACTCCGGTCGGAGAGTAGCCACAACCTTCAGGTGTAGTAGAAAAAGGTTTATTTGTGTTTAACCTCCAGCGGGTTGATCAAGTGCATTAAGTGCATGCAGTGGAATTCATACATTAAAAGAAGTATTTGTAAGTGTTTGTGTGGTTTCTGTAGAATAAAGAAATACAGAATATAACATAAATATACATAACTCACATATACGTAAATATATAAATATCTGAACAATATACACAATTACCTATCAGTTATGAATCATGTTTAATATATAAAATTCACTATTATGCATATCAGTGTATCAGCAACACTGTAATTGCAATGCTGTTACATTACTATACCACAAGGTGGCACTCTAAGACCACAAATGGCCTGGCAGTCTGAACTCTAAGCTACCAGCAATATCAAAACAAATGGATCTCCGTATTAGCGTTGTATACAGGCTAGAACAAGTCTGCGAGAAATTACTAGTTATAGCAGCTAGTGCTTGTAAACATTAATATAAAGAAAGTAAAGCTAGCAGATACATGAATTACACTTACATTGTCGGTAACGCACACGGCAAAACAATGTTAATTGTATGCTAGCATGATACATTGAAAACACGTCCACTCGTATTAGCAGCTGGCACGAGAAAGAAGAGGAAAGTTTGTGCGCGTTTACCTTGACTGCTTACTTCAATGTCACAGCGACAGAAACTGCAGAAGCCATGCGAGTCTCGACTGATTTTGATATAAAGTCGTGTTCTTTTGCCCACTCTCGATTGAAAGACGTCTGGCGTTTAGGCATGTTTCTTCTATGTGTGTTAACTGTCCTTATGTCAATGTATTAACGGTGGTTCTGTCAATGTAGCCAGCATCATATGTATGAGGTAGCCAGCACATGGAGCCTTGTTTACGTTTTTAACCAATGATATAGGGTTAGAATTTAATTTAAGCCTATCAGATATTAATCAGCCACCGCTTTAAGCCAATCATGTGTTAGACTGCGTTCCAGCAAAATATTCTAGAGCGCGGCTCTTTAGGCCCAGTGCAACTCCAAAAAGGAGGACAAATATGCGTCCGGCTTGATGCTGCGCCGGACGCCAGACAGGGCATTGAAAATCCGGACTGTCCAGCCTAAATCCGGACGTCTGGTCACCCTAAGCGTTAGCCTGCAACAGTGTTTGTCATAATATAGCCAAAGCTCACAAATATGTAGGTTAACCTTATTCATACTCTAAAACTATATTTAGATGCTAGATAATGCCCTTATTACTTATTTTTCATGCATAGATCCTGATGAATGTGAAAACTATTAAGAATAGTTGCATAATATTTAATTGATTAAAGCACATGAGCCTTACTCTTTCTCTAGTTTTCATCTAAATACAGTGAGTGCTATTGGGGACAGTTGTACTATAACAGTGGCTAAGGACAATTGTAACATGCCAGTTAGTAAAAAGTCAGGCATTATTCACACCAAAACAGTGGTGGATAAGGGTTTTTCTGTAAGTTGTAGTCTTTATAGTGTTAACAATGTCATTGAGACTTAGTTAAGTGTCACTTTCAAAGCAAGGGTGCCAGATCTTCGCAAAAGTGGCTAGCCTATTTCACTTGCTAGTGACACTTGCTGGTTGCAACCAATTGTAATATGTGTTAAATGTGTTAAATAACTCAAATAAAACACAGCAGCCGTGAGTTACTGTCACCACTGTCAAGGTTGGAAATAATAACGTGTTCCTTCTATTCCTATCAAGGCTCGACAATAATGTAGTCAAAATCTTGCAAAAAGGTTAACATTTCCAAATTTACCTCAGAAACGAGCTTCTATCGAACTTCTGACTGAGATGGAAAATATTGATGACACTTTGAAAGTAGTGTAGACCAGTCAAAATGTCAAAACATTTCAGACAGAATACGGTAGATCTGTTTCTTCCCTAAGGACTGAAGTAACTAAGTCAAATAGCCTACTTTATGCAGCACCAGTGGCTTAATATGAAATTTACAGAAAAGTCTAAACCCCTTCTCCCAAGCATCCCAACCCCTCTGGACCTCACTCATTTTCAAACCCTGTACACTGTTCCTTGATAATTAGTCAAAGCCTTACATGTGATCTGAAGAACTCTGAAGGCCTTGCACCATGTTTTTTGTTCTGAACCTGCAAAACATGTGGGGATGTATACCTTATGCCTGTATGAAAACTATAGTGAAGCACATCCTTTCAAAGACTGAAGACTGCACTACGAGGAAAGAGCCTTACCCAGGGGCTTTGAGGAGTGCTGGCCTTCATATTACCAAACAGCAGTGCTGTTCGACTGGTCCTTGTGCATTGTAGCATAGATAGACTCCTCTCATTCAAGGGATCCTGCTAGACAGGAAAACAAAAGCAATTCAGTGCACTTGAGGACCTGTTGGGGAACCATTATTATTTAATGCACAAGCTAACGTGTCCTCAGCTTTTTCAAAAATAACAATTACTGTTCTCAATTACTGAGTCACAATTACAATTAGTGTTCAAGTTCAAGTCACTTATGCTTGCCTACAGAGTGCTTGCTGGTTCTGTTCCCACCTACCTAAATGCTCTTGTAAGGGCAAATGTAACACCAGGTTTTATTGCTCTTAGCTTGACTGTTCTCTCCCTTGTATGTCGCTTTGGACAAAAGCGTCTGCTAAATGACTAAATGTAAATGTTCAAAAAAAAGAGGTGCTCAGAGGTGTATACTGGGTTCACATAACCTACTTATAGGTTTTTGTTTTACAAACAGTGCTATTCATAATTTCAAAAGCTCTGGAAAGTGTTGCGGTGTCTCCGTTCCTTTGTTAGTGAAGCAATGAGTTCCAAATGTATGCTGCCAGAGAACAGGTATTGGATCACAGACCTGAATCTTTAAGCAAAGGAGGGGGTTGAAAACCATCGTAAGAATTCCCTTCTGAGAATGCGAATAAAGACACCTATCTATAGAGTCATGAATCATTCAGCTCGACATGGTATTGATATGAGCAGTACATGCATCTGATTTAAACAGGAGCTGTACTACACAGGCTTTTCACCAATTGTGATGAATTTTTCATGAACTTACAATTTTGACTTGGTGGTATTGACATGCAAATTGATGAGTAGTCACTGGGCCTCTGAGTGTAACTCGAACACGGCACCCTTCTCATTTCCACACATGTAATCAACAGCAGCTCCTTTAATTATGTTAAGCTAATCCTCCGTATCTTTAAAACTGTGAAACTCGTGTATAAAAAAAACAGGACCTGCTCTTTTGAAACCCACTTGAATTTTTGTATTTTGATTGGTGCTAACTGCAGATCTGCAGGAGCCAAGATGGCAGTCCTTCAGTCACTGCCCTTAGCTGTCCACACAATGTCAAGCCCTCAGCTGACCAACAGGAGCAGAGTGAATCAATTACTTATCATCTCTGCTGGCTTCTTTTGTGTGTGTTTGTTTGTTTGTTTGTTTGTTTGCTTAGCTGTCGGTGTTGGTTCAGCCATCCCTGCTATGCGCTTGCAGTGTGCTCTCCCCTTAGTGTGGGCGTTTAACAGTGGACCGGACCCCCATAACCCAGTGGGTCCTTCACTGGAATTAGAGGCAGGTTATGTCCACAAAACAAATGGGCGCTTCACCTCATGACTCCCATGAAAGATGACACTTCTCGCAGCATATTTCTTCCCGACGTTCTGGCAAGGGTGATGAATGGGGTAAGGCGGCGGATATGGAGCGCTTCGGTGGCATACATGTATATTCTCACCTGATACCCATCTGGGGAAGAGGAGCACGGGGGAGTCAGGGAAAGGGATGAAGACACTCACCTCCGTGTCACCTCTGCACAGGTCCACACACCCACACACACACTTATACACCCCCCCCTCCCCCCGCACACATACACACAAACACACACACACACTAACACCCTATTCGTGCAGTACAACCCCGCACATCCACTGCAGCCTGAGCATTTCCAATGCCTGTGTACTTTAGGTATGGGACCTGCAGGTGGGAATTGCAATATCATGTAATGCACTACATATTTCATCAGAGTTTACAGCTTCTCTTTCAACAAGGCAAACATGATGCTCCAGCTGTCGGCCTGTGTCGCTTTCCAATATCTCGGGAAGAGATTACATTAAGGTTAATTAGGGGAAGATGTATATTTTATCATCCCCTACATTTACCAGTGATTATTAATTAACCATATAAAATCATTGAAGCTAAACCCATTTGGCGCTAATTGAAACATGTCGTATGCATGACGGGGAAATCTTGAACTTATTTTCTCCTATTTCGATGTATTACACCAATTTTACACAGCCTGGAGGACCCTATATCGATTAGCGTTCTGACCTTTACACTCACCTTTTTGCATGTCCGTTTAGTGAGTAATGTGTGCACTACATGTAACGGATGTGCTCAAAATGTGCTCACTAATGTGTTCTCCCTCACATGGTTGTGCAAATGACTAGGACCAAATATGCAGAATATTGGCAAAAATAAAAATAAAAATCTACATGTCAATATTTGAGAGCAAGAAATTATATTGAACCACTGAAGTAAATCCTTTTTTAGACTGTAATGAACCTTCCACCATATGTGTCTCTATTCTCCATTCACAAGTTATTTAATGACACTTATAACCTGTAATTATATGAAGCAAATGTTTTGTTTTTTATTTCAAATTTAAGAAAACCCTTTATATTTATAGTCTTATTTTAGTTTGGGGTGAGCAAATATTGATGTTGAAGTTGATTTCCATAGGGACCCAAGACAATCAGCAGTGGAGCAAAGGGCTTTCACTCATGCTGTCATGACCGTTACGGAGAGGGTCGATGTGGAATGGTTTCCAAGTCCCTGTGTGTGTTGAAAAGTGTGAAAATAGATTTGAGATTCTCAGTATTGATAAACCATCACAGACAATGCAAACTATCTACTGGGACCTGGCGACAAGCTTTCCCAGAAGGAGAGGAAAAAAATGATCGTTTGGTTTTCTCATGATGCATTCTTGAGCAAACAGTGGTAGGCCTACTGGACATGCTGTCCTCCTCTCAAGGTTTCTTTTTAAAAGTCAGTCCCATGCTTTCTCGTTTTCTCCACTCTGCAACACCACAACACACACACACACACGCACACGCACACGCACACGCACACACGCACACACGCACACACATACACAGACACACACACACATACACACACGCACACACACACACAGACACACACACACACACACACACACACACACACACACACACACACACACACACACTCCTCCTGGCTCCCATCTCACTCTTTTATCCATAGAACACCTAGCGATAAAATGCTCCACCCTATCGAGGGACACATTTGGGACCTACTTCCAGATGGCACATTGGTGTTTCTGTGGCAAAGTGGGTTAGCCCCTTCACACACTCCAGCGCATTAGTTGTGTAGCTACATGCTGGGGCAATGATGGACCAGTTAGATGCGCATTTTATTTCCACGGAAACTCACTCCTCCGAGCCCAAACATGTGTTTGTGAGAACTTCATTACTTTCATGTTTCCGTAGCACCACATAAATCAAATGCAGCCTGGCCCGCTACCCCAACAATGTGTCTGGGGAGAGCTTTCCTTTTAAATTCACGCCGCTCCCGAGGAAGTGGGTGGATGGGTGGGTGTGATGGGGGACAAAGAACAGAGGGAGGAGGGGGAAAAAAGATCCCTGGGTCAGCGCTTTATGTCTTTCGGGACAATCAGGAAAGCAAAAACCTGCCATGGACCAGACAATTTGATCAGTCAGCCCGGCGTCTCACTCCCTCCACCATTACCTGGTGGAAATGGGCCTCTCCCCTGAGGACCAAGCCTCATTGAGCAGGAGAGGTGGATACCGTAATTATATCCCAGGCTCACCCCAAATCACTACTCATTAGTTTGTGCTGGTGGAGCACGGCTACCGCTAGCCCCTCGATCTGTCATCGGCCTCTCTTAATGCTCATCTTCCTTGCGGTCTTACAAAGTGCTGTGTCGCTCCCTGCAAATGTGGCCTAATTTATTAGTGCTTAATTGCATGTTACGGTGTTGGTTTTTGTCTGGCTCTTAGTCAAACGTCAACCTTGCCGTTCGTAGGGCAGAAATAGAAACCCGGTCTGGCCAGAGACTCCGTTTCATTTCTCTTCCTGACTTGTAAGCGTGCTCTTGGCAATGGGTGAATCCCAGCACCCATGACATCAGTGCAATCAAAACCCGCCCACTTGATTGATCATTAATTGAAAACCTGTTTCCATCCAAGCCTGTTGTCCTGCCTGCCGCTGTCCCTAATTACCATGTCGGGGGTTCTGCGGCTGAATCTATTTCGAGACCACACTCTTGTGTCCAGTGCAATAACGTCCGCTCCTTCTCCACAGTCGAGCTGAGGCGTTATTCAGGTGAGCAAGGGGAGGGGAAGAACCTGAAACAAATGAGGTCATTAGGGAGGACGGGGGCCAGGTGTCATGCTGCATGCTGTGGCGGCATCGTGGAGCAGGGAGCCCACAGCACTTTAAATCACACTAACAGTGTGGATTGAATAAGACACATCTGCCATCCTTAGGACTGATGACTGGAGCGGCAGAGGTCACCGAAGTGAGACGCTCTTGGTTGCGCGCTACGGAGGGACGACTCCGTGACCCAACCTGGGGCACCTCTGTCAATACACAAACAACGCCCCCCTCCCCCCCCCGCGCGCTCCATGAGGAGAGCGGGGCTACGTTGGTGTACTCCTCCTCTTGCTCCGGTTGAGCTCAACGCACTGGAATATGTGTTCATGCCAGGACGTATTTGTATGCTGTGTTTTGAGCACATAGCTAGAGGGTCTTGTATACACATACTGTGTGTGCAGTATTCTGTTTTTCCATTAAATGCAATGGAATATACCATGAGAAGAAAGACCAGCACTCACCTCAGGGGTGGACTGAGCTCCTTGTTAGTGTTGCTAACAGCACTCTGGAGAATCATATAGAGCTTCCAACACCAACAGATTACCTCAAGGACCAACATTCATACTGATGACATTGTTGATGATATTATCAATAAGAAAAATAAGAAAAGAGTATAATGTCCTTGCAAGGGATCACATTTTTAGAAGTGGACTTCTGGATCCTGCCACACATGCATACTCACTGGTCTATGAATGTGTGATTTTTCTCTGGTCCATCAGTGCGCTCAATGCAGAAGTTATCACCAGGATCGTTGCACTCTCTCTTTGTCTTCCTCATCTCTTGGTTCTTCCCTGTAATGCATAATTCAGATGGTAAAGCACAATTACATTATTTATTGAAAACCACAGCAAGGGTATTACCAAAGTCACTTTCTGAAAATCCAAGTCTAAATATTACCATATTGCATTTATCAAGGAAAGTAAAGCTTTCTAATCAAGCGGGCAGGCCTTTTTGCTTGAGCCCACTGATGAATCTTCAAACTAAAAGCATTATCAATGCACATAAAGGGTTATGTTGCTGAAAAATGCGCTGAACAGGCTATGTAAATCTAGCGTGAAATTAAGTGCGCATTTTTATTATACATACAGCCCCTCTCATACATAAAATCTTGTAGCAATGCACAGTGCTTTACACTCTTCTTGCAACAATGCTGGGCCATTGCAATCTGTTTGCACTGAAGCAAGACAAAACAATTTGAGGCCTAAAAATGCTTAAATATAAAAGTCTCAGACCACCACTGTTAACAATTACTTAAAATGTCATCCTAAATGGGTCAGCTGCAGTTCTAACATTCGGAACAGCAACTATTCTAACATTTAAAATCCCAGATCCCAGCCTGGGAAATGTGTTTTTACCTCTGAATTTTAGAGATTCTAATTCTAAACCAGTCCAAAAAGGGTCCACACACACACACACACACTTGTTTTGCTGTTATTTACTTGTCACTCAGGTGCCATGACTATTCAAACCACTAACAAGTTGAACATTATGTCACCATGGAAACGTGTACAGCCAAGAAGCCCCTTCTCTCCCATAATTATTTCTGTTATAAATAAGCTGCAGTCTGTGCTTCACTGCATTATGTGGGGATCAATGGACACCAGGCTTGCTCTAATTTGCAATACATTTCCCATGATTTCATCCCTAATCGATTTCATGGATTAATACTGCTCACATCGTCAAGCTTTTTCTTCAATAAGAAAATATGGTTTGACAACTATACACGGTTGTTAGGTCCCTTGTTTGCAACGGCTTATCAATTACTCCGGAATCCACCCACATACACCTGGTAAACGCGGTTGATTACAATAGTGTGATATCTGCCTCCAGTGTGGAAACATTGTTCATTGTTCTCCAACGGGAATCCTCTCAACTTAAAAGGACCTTGTTACCAGCACAAGTTATGAGCAGAAATGTTCACTCCCGGCCAGTCATCGACAATTTTCTCCCATAGATTTTCTATTTCAGGACCAAAAAGGGCGGGGGTGGGGGGGTCTTGATGGGCAGCTCTGTGCAGCATGTCCTCCAGTGTGAACCACAGCCATTCGATAGTATCACTTCCTTTGAAAAATTGTGCTCATGCTGGATGATGTCAAGGGGTTTCTCCTGCGGAGCACGGCTTTGAATTATTCAGTCCGGCCACAAGGACACCTGCTGTCCCAACAACGCAGCTGGAGTTCTTCCTTTCTGCCTGCCAGACACACACACACACACACACACACACACACACACACACACACACAGACACACACACACAAACACACACTACCTCTCTAATTGTAGTTTGAGGGCTGGAGCGAGAAGCATCTGTGTGCAGAAAAACAGGGGTGAGAGAATAGAGAGAGTTCTGCACACCAGTTTCTCCAAGGGGTGATACTACAGAGGATAGGGTATGCCACTCCAGGCTGGCTTTTTTGGTATTGATCTGAACAGCTGGACCAATTAATCATGTGGTCATCGCACCTTGGCTCCATTGTGCGGAGAGAGAGAGCAGGCTTCAGTGAGAGAAACAGTGTGCACTGGGCTGTATCATGCATGCCATGCTGGGAGAAAAAGAAACTGTACATTTCCTGACCTTGAAATTGTATGACTTTTCTCTCTGTCTCTTTATCTTTTCCGGCCTTCATCTTTTACTAGCAGGGTAATCAGACTGAAATGGTAATGTAGACTTCTCTCCCACAGTCAGAAGAGACAAGGTCTCAGGAGAACACTTGACGCTTATTGTATTCACTGACAGTCGGGCATAGACAAAGTAAACAAACCGTCTAGATAAATGAGTCACAGTTGCTAAGATGGGTGAAGATCTGGTCGGAAATCTACAGAGGCGAAGTATTTAAAGACAAACATCATTAAGAAACACATTTTTCACATGTCAAACTTACAATTACATCTCCATAATGAAGAAAATGCTAAAAACTGTGGCTTTTGGGGCTTTGCAACCACTTTTAATTTTAGATATTGTCAACAAAAGATAAAATGGCGTATCAGTGTGTCAAAAAGTATACAGTAAGTTGCACCTGGCAGCTAGGCTCAGTGGCAGCCCTGTTTACACAAGCATGGTGTGATGACTGCCTACTCAGATCCTTAAGCTGTCAGTCTAGAACTTACATACCGAAAAAGGTGAGAGTCTTTAAAAAATTGATATTGTGGTTATGTGTCAGTGGTGTCTGTGAATTCTATTGCACCTGGGTTATGGGAAATAACACTGTGGAGGGAAAAAAAAATTACTGTGAGAAATTTAGGAATGGTTGTTATCGTAGGCCAAGTATGTTTAGCTGTAAAGATGCAAGTTTAAAGGATCAGATGTGAATCAGTTTCAAGGAATCAAGGTTATTATTCTAAACTAAAACTAAGATGAAAACTAATGGTTTTGAGACATTTTCATGAACTGAAATTAAATAATTTACCAGAAGAAAACGTAAAACTGAAACTAACCAAAACAAATAAGGATTGCTAAAACACTAAAAATAAATAAAGAGATAAAATAAGAAGAGACTTATAATCATTGTTGTTATTGTTTCAAGATGGTGGACGTTGTATCCGGCAGCCGTCACCCTCCCAACACTCTGTGTACAGTGTGGAGCAAACACTTTTAACTAGTTTGCTGACACTTAAGTTCAAATGTAAGCAAACATGTCTCTTTCCAGGGCAAAAAGAAAGGTTGACCAGGAACATTGGCAGTTTCAAGAAAAGTAGACATGAGATTCCTTTAGTATAAATGGGACCTCAACCTGTCTGATTTGCGAGGAGAAAATTGCCGTCCTTAAAGACTTTAATCTACAGCGCCATTACACCACCAAACAGCCGATGGGTATGATCGGCTCGAAGGTGAGGAACGAGACACAAAAATCATCTCAACTTCGGAGAACTCTGTCGTTTAAGTAGAACTGTTTTCAAAGAGCCAAAAACAGAATGTGATGCAGTCGCTGAAGCTGGTTATAGGGGAAGCAAATAGGAATAGCAATAGCAATAGCAAAAGCCGGAAAGTAGTTTACTGAGGGACAGTTTCATCTGCACAGAAAAGGCATCTTTAATTAGAAGCGCCAGTCTCACAACAATTAGTGGCGGTACGTGACAATTATGTGACAGTTGTGCTCTAAAGTAAAAGAGTTAATTTTACTAGTCATTTTGGCACTTGATAAAAGCACTCACATAGGCTAAATGACAATGTGCAGCTAGATTTAACTGTCAGGAGTATTAATGACCATTCTGAATGGACAGATTGGTCCTCATCCCCTATTGCACTGGCCCCTTTTAGGAAGACCACCTGGCAAGTGGCCCACAGGTAATTTGAGTCTGAGACCCCTGATCCAACACATGATCATCTGAGTGACACTTTTCTCCTTCCCATCATTTTCCCTTAGTTGCACTTCGGCACTCATGCCAGCCTGAGTGGTGATGCGCATCTGTTACAGCCCAATTATCAAGAAAGTCAAGCTTTGAGAGAATGGAATTAATATAAAGAGCAGCCTGCACACCCCCAGAACCATAAAATATGGTGTGATAGTCTTCATCTGTAATGTGAGAAATTACAGATAGAGATAGTCAGGCGGTTTATCATCATATTTGAATGGGGTTGGGACAGACGAGACAAAGGCATGATATTTTTTGGGGTGTTTCCCCAAACTGGGATAGGTGCCATGGCATCAGGGCATAAGTGAGTTAAGCCTTTGTATTCTTTGGGAACAAAGGCCATTGATGAATTGTTTCCACCCTTGTCTGTCCTGAGCTATCCTCTCCAGCTGTTTCCACGTCAGCCCCTTCTTCTTGAATTCCTGCTCTGTGCTCCTTCTCCAGGTATTTTTTCAACCCTTTATCAATTACTGTTATTAACTCGTATTGATTTTTCCGTTGAGCACAATAATTATACACAGGATAAGAACAGTGAAAATCCCTTCTTTGATAAACATTGTCTTTGGATGTCTATCTATTTAAAATATATGATGATTTGATATACTTTACATATACAGTATACAGTATTTGAATATTGATTGTGCATGGTCGTCTGTACGAGCAGTACTGCTCATTTTCAAATGGGTATCAAGAATGGTTACTGTATAAGAAACATGAGGTAAATAAAACATTCGTCTCTTGTTAGGAATTTTTGGTACTATGTGTCTATGTTAACCTAGATTTATGAAATATACTGTTTGTGGCGCCTAAAAACAGCATGACCACAGCAAGTTGCTAAGCCACCTGACTAAGAAGGTCAAGAATCAGTGGAAAGTGCTACATTTGTTCTTGTCTTTCGCCAAGAGGGCCTGACACTACCTGTGACTGTGAGGTCAAACTATAATAATGTTAGGATCCGTGGTAGTATATTGGTCACGTATTTAGAGACAGCACTATCAGACAGCACAAGCAACGTGAATGTCACAACCGGCCCTTTGTGTAACCAGGATGTTTCTGCAGTATCAGACAACAGAAGCCTGAAAACAAACTAAAACCTGAACTGAGGACTTTTAAAGAACGAACACTTGGGCTGGGTGGAAGCCAGCTTGAGAAAGCCACCAGGCACTGAGAGCCATATGCCATGAGGTAAGTGACCTCTCACTGGGCTTCTGCCAAGCTGACACACACACACACATCCATCCACACACAAGAGGTCTCTCTTCCATGTACTTTATATCACATAGGGCCAGCGCGTAGTTTCAGCTTTTGATGTTATGTTACAAATTGAAGAGATAAAACATGGAGCTTAATACTTCTGGTCACCCAGGGCCAAAAAAGGTTCTTCAATAAGTGCATAACAGCTCTAAGGCCACATCCCTGTTGTGTAACACTTTTCATTTAAAGTTTAATTTTTACACTTTACATTTGAAACACAAATTTGATAGCACCTGCACCCCCAGATAATATATAACTCATGTTTGCCTTTTCAATGACACTGCTGTTATCGTCATCAGTCCTTCAAAGCGCCATAATCACTTACAACCTCAGCATGATAAGATCACTAAAAGGGCAATGGAGAACACTCAGGACCAATCGAGAGCTTAATTACTGTTTCCAAACAGCAACATTTTGAACACAGCTCCCATACTGCCTCTTTCTGGACTGTTAAATGATTACTGATTAGTTTGGTAACGATGTTGCTGTCCGTGCCTCAAAACCTGCAATAACTAATTGTTGTAGATATATCCCACAGCTGTTTCATCACTGCAATGACAAACAAGAGAAAATACATTCTTTATTTCATCTCTGCTTTCCAGCCACTACATATGTAATCTGTTTATGGCAGGGGTCTCAAACTCAAATTACCCGGGGGCCGATGAGCGTTCAGTCAGGTCATTGGGGGGCCAGATTTTTACGGTAAACATTGGGGTTGCCCATTTCAATCAATGGAACTTATTTTTATTTTTTTTTAAATCAATGGAATCTTTGCGGGCCGGATAAAATTCGCTTGGGGGGCCGGAATTGGCCCATGGGGCTGAGTTTGAGACCCCTGGTTTATGGTAACAGTTTCATGCCTCCTTTGGATGACAAAATAGTCAAGGAAAGATTTACCTTTGGCCAGGAAAAGAAAACGTCTATGCATCACTGTCAGTGCCCTGTTGCAGATGTAACCACAAAAGCAGAGGTCACTGGCTTTGTACAGTTGCAAAATAATGCCACTGCAAATGGCCGTAATTCTAGCGCTGTCCCATGTCTGTAAGTCAACAACAAATTAATGGAAATAAAATCACACATGACTTTCATTCTCTCCAGCAACTATGTAAAAGTGCCAGACTTGAGCAGACAGTCTGACTGCTGTGTACGTCTTGAGGTAATGCTGTAGCCCCTTGGGTCGCTGGGATGGTCCGAGAGTGATTTATCTCTGGCCAGGAGAGATCTGTCTGCATCATTGTCACTGTCTTGTTGAGAGGGAGGTGCGGCCAGAACCACAAAAGCAGAGGCCACAAAGGACAGCAGCCCCCTGACTGACTCCGCTTCTCAGCCCTGGTCGAGTTCCAAAGGCCCTAGGCCCCAGCCTTTGCCTCGACTGGTTTTGACAAAGTGGATGATCCTGAAGAAAGGCATGCATGCTGATCCACGTCTTGGAGGCTTTGTGCAGCAGCCTCTGAGGGCTGAAATGTTGTGTTGATGAAGGGCATTGACTTTGACGGGATGCGTGACTTGTTTACCAGCTGCTTTGTTTACATCTTTACAAATATGAAGACTAAAAAAAAAAGAGTGATTTCTGTGAGAGTGTCATTCCTGATTATTTCCCTTTTATTTATTTTTTAAATTCAAAGTACTGCTTTGATTATGTTCTGCCCTTGATGAATTACTCCACAGGCACAGACACAGAATCAGAAAGAAAAGCAGGAAGGCCTCCTCTAAATCGACATTGCATGGTGTGATGTATCATTAACTCGGAAAGGATTCTCTCAAATAAATTGTACGTGTGGCAACTCTCCCTTCCTCGAAAACTCGATCTGTGACTGTATTGGCCAAGAGGGGCAGGGGTGGGTGGATGGGTGGTAAGCCTGTGCCCCATCTCCTCACAGGGATAAGGGAGAGGATATATATGAGTGTGCTGAGTCAGATTATCTCTATGGCTTCACTGCCGCACACAAAAACTGTTTATGCTGACAAAAACTATTATCCACTCCAACCCTGAAATGTGCATGGTGGAGCCTGTCATCCTGTCTCATGATCGCTGCCAGAGGAATTGACCTGTTAGATGATGACACTGTCTGCCTCTCTCTTAAGCGCTTCAGTCACCACTGAAATACCAGTTCGATGTGCACTTAAACCAATGAGCTGATGGCATTTGAGTGGTAAGTTACTGTATAATAAACGGTCTGGCATGATCCCCGATTTATTATTTCTTTTTTGCGTTTGCTTAGCAGAGGGGAAGCCTGACATCAGTTAGCATGATTCATTTACATCCATGTGAAAACTACATCGGGCACCACTGCGGTTCTGTGAACCATTACTGAGTAAGAACAAATCCAAAGGGACAGAAGTGCAGAAAGGGCCTTGAGCCTGTTTTACACCATAACCTTTTACATAGCTGTGTTCAGACGACCTTGTGAAACACAACTGCCAGTCATGGCGAGTGCCATTGGAAGCCACCAGAAGGGAGCATTCTCTCCCTCTCTCGGTCTCCTACTCCAGGGTGCCACTAAAGCCGGTTTCCATGCTGTCAAAAGGGATTGTGTGATCTTTTCTCTCGCCACCACAGCACATCATGAAATGTTACATAAAGATATCAGGGGGCATTTGGAGCTGTGTGGGATTAATTAGCATCTTTTGAGAGTTGGGTGGTACGGGGCATAAAATCATGCTAGGAGCCTGATGAGGCCGTTATCGAAATAGATTTTGGCATCTAGACGATAGTCCTGTTGTATTTTTCCAGGTTGCATTTTCCCATAATGATCATTTTGTTCACAACGAGCGAGCTAAGAGGTTCCAAGTGTTCCTAGTGTTGCTCGTTAGTATCTGTCATGTATCTCAATAGATCTCCAACTTCGACTGCAGATTTGTTGGACACACAAGTAATCGATGGCGCTCTTTTAATTGCCCACAGTGCGGCAGCTACACTAAAACGCACACCACACTGATGTGATTGCAAAGCGTGCAGTACATCATAGCTTCTAATAATGAATAATATAGCCAGCTTTTCATTCATATATACAGCCGCGGAAAAAATTAAGAGACCACTTAAAAATTATCAGTTTCTTTGGTTTTACTATTTATTGGTATGTGTTAAAGTAAAATGTACATTTTAGTTTTATTCTATAACCTACTGGCAACATTCCTACCAAATTTCAAATAAAAATATTGTCATTTAGATCATTTATTTGCAGAAAAATGACAATTGGTCAAAATAGCAAAATTGATGCAGTGTCTTCAGATCTCGAATAATGCAAAGAAAACAAGCTCATATTCATTTTTAAACTACACAATACTAATGCTTACACTTAGGAAGAGTTCAGAAATCAATATTTGGTGGAATAACCTTGATTTAAAATCACAACTTTCATGTGTCTAGGCATGCTCTCCACCAGTCTTTCACATTGCCGTTGGGTGACTTTATGCTACTCCTGGCGCAAGAATTCAAGCAGCTCGGCTTCTTTTCATGGCTTGTGACCATCCATCTTCCTCTTGATCACATTTCAGAGGTTTTTTATGGGATTCAGGTCTCGAAATTGGGCTGGCCATGACAGGGTCCTGATCTGGTGGTACTCCATCCACACCTTTACTGGCCTGGCTGTGTGGCATGGAGCATTGCCCTGCTGGAAAAAACACTTCTCAGAGTTGGGGAACATTGTCAGAGCAAAAGGAAGCAAGTTTTTCTTCCGGGACAACGTTGTACTTTGCCTGGCTGAGGTTTGTAAAAGACCATAAGGATTGAAAAAGCGGACTGGAGGTTCTTCTAAGTTCGTCTTCTCTGATGAGTCCGATTTCACAGTAGGTGCAAGACTCTCTGGCTTGTAGGCCTCTCCAGGTCTCCGTCTAACCATCAGACGACCATGTGTTGGGCAAAGCTGAAAATTGGACTCATCAGAGAAGACGAACTAGAAGACCCTCCAGTCCGCTTTTTTCAATCCTTATGGTCTTTTACAAACCTCAGCCAGGCAAAGTACAATGTTGTCTCTTAATTTTTTCCGCGGCTGTATATATATACAGCCGCGGAAAAAATTAAGAGACCACTTCAAAATTATCAGTTTCTCTGGTTTTACTATTTTTGGTATGTGTTAAAGTAAAATGTACATTTTTGTTTTATTCTATAACCTACTGGCAACATTCCTACCAAATTTCAAATAAAAATATTGTCATTTAGACCATTTATTTGCAGAAAAATGACAATTGGTCAAAATAGCAAAAAAGATGCAGTGTCTTCAGATCTCGAATAATGCAAAGAAAACAAGCTCATATTCATTTTTAAACTACAAAATACTAACGCTTTAAATTAGGAAGAGTTCAGAAATCAATATTTGGTGGAATAATCTTGATTTAAAATCACAACTTTCATGTGTCACAAGCCATGAAAAGAATCCGAGCTGCTTGAATTTTTGCGCCAGGAGTAGCATAAAGTCACCCAACGGCAATGTGAAAGACTGGTGGAGAGCATGCCGAAACACATGAAAGTTGTGATTTTAAATCAAGGTTATTCCACCAAATATTGATTTCTGAACTCTTCCTAAGTTAAAGCATAAGTATTTTGTAGTTTAAAAATGAATATGAGCTTGTTTTCTTTGCATTATTCGATCCAACTCTCAAAAGATGCTAATTTATCCAAACACCCCCAGACTTTCACTCCACACTTGCACCCATAAAATCCCTGTCTGTGACAAGAGGAATGCGAAGAGAAAGGAGGACTGAAACGCAGCCTTATTTTAGATTGATCTTTTTTAAGCAAATGACTGCTGTTGCATTGTGTACAGTGCCGTTATGTTATCGTCTAAATGTGGGAAACTCACACACAAAGGCAAGGGCCGAAACAATAGCAACTCAATATGCCATGTGCATTTCAAACTGTTCTGACATCCATTCGAAAATATTTGCCATGGTTAGGCACGATTTGGGTGATTTTCGATACAATAACACCTCAAAGAAAGTGATTAATTACATACTTCCTCACATCAGCACAATGGCAAAACCAAAGTAAACATCTTTAAGTCTACAGCAACTGATGAGCCTACTGACTAAATCCTGATGCAGTTAGATGACAATAAATAGTTGACTTGTTCCACTGAAATTCCCCTGAGTTTTAATTTGCTGAATGACAGGTACAACTGCAAAACTAGAAGGTGTTGACACTTGACAGTGAGAATGGACCTAAAATTAACATTGCTTTTTCTCCACATAATCATAATGCCTAGATTCATGCCTCATTTACTTGTTCAGTATGCACAAATTGGCATCTCACAATTACAAATGAATAGTCAAGGCCTTGTTACAAGCAGAGTTGGTCCAAACCTTAAGCCTGCTTTCCTGTCCCACATAATTAGCCTTTACTGGCTCTTAAACCTGTGACAAATTGGGGGCATTGGGCCAATAGCTGGCTCTCTATCTAGTATCTACGATGTGAAGCGACCGTGTTTTGAACTGGATTCTTCCTCCCTTAATCTCCACCGACATAAAGCTACACCCTGTTAAGAGGAAGGACAAGGTCTCACCCGTTCTGTCCCTTAGCTCGTAAAGTCCTCAGGGGTTGCTGTTGATGCACTGTCCTTAGAGGCAGGTTTTACAACTTGGTGCTGCTAAATTGCCGAAGCCATTTCTCCAGCTCGTTTGCAGTCCTGGCGGCATAAATGCTCCGGTATGATAATTCTCCAAACTAAAATCTGATGAGGTATGTCACTGAGCTAAATCATGCAGCATTTTTTTTTTTAGCTCACCGCCATTACAATGTGGCATATGTATAATGATCCATTGTGATGATAAATCTGCGCAGTACCTCAACGCTATTACGAGAGCGTTGTGGGTTTGCTAGTGCTCCGTTAAGGTGCTTATTAGGAAAAACAATGAGATCTGGGACTTGAGTGATTGAGAGGAGGGAGAGGAATACAGCCTAATTAAGCTGAGCACCTGTGCGATGACTGACTGCTGCTTTGTAGTGCAATTCTGCTTTGCAGTTGTGGTGATATCATGAAGCCCATATACGTACCATTCCCGCCCGCTAGCAATTCTCACTGCACACCTGCGCAACTATGACGTGGAGTTGCAACACCTCTTCATTTTTGACAGTTACTCAACAATATCTCCAACAGCCAAACTTGTAAGCAGCTTCAATCTTGCCATTCATACTATGTGTGCGCACAAACCGCATTTATTTCAATATTTTTATGTCAGTGGTCACCAATAACACACTATGCTGCCGAAACTGAGAACTCATCCTCTTTTTCAGCTATTCTGAGTCAAATGCTGAGGTCAAAGTATTCAATTGTCAGTCTGACTGTTTCACCAGGAAGATCTGAAACTAAATAGTTAAACGGATTCAGTCACTGTTTTAAATCAATCTTTAAATGTACTGTTATGAAAGGTCATGCCCATGTAAACCTTCCTCCACTATCTCATGTTGGAGTGTTGGACAGAGCAGACTCTCTTTATTGTTGAAGTTATACAAATACGTGTCTTGGATTCTTCTCAGTTTCTGGAGTCCTTCTGAAAGAAATGGCTTATCACACGAACAGAGGCCAAAATCAAGCATAATCCATATGAAGTGACAAAAGTAAATTGGGGATATTAATCATAAAACCAAAGGACACTCAATCATTCTCCATAGGAAGAGCTGCAGAAGCTGGCCATTAGAGGTCACAAACACAGAGTCTGATCTTTCTGTTTCTCCTCAATGTCTTTCCCCTTGCCATAACGTACAAAGGAAAAGTCATTAGTGCTGTTAAAAGCAGAGTTTTCAGACAGTCCCTGCAGATTTTTTATTAAAGTTAATTTTGGATCAGATATGCTTCTAGATGAACATGTCTCAATTAAATCTGAGAGATGTTGTTATAATTCACTTTGAGGGTTTGGCTTCAATCACCTTTTGAGATACTTAAAAAAATTACCCCCTTTTGGCATTATGACAGTTTTATTAAAAGAGTGCTTCCACTTTTTATGGCACCCATTATCTAAGCTAATATAATCACATTATTGGGGCAAAATCGCATAAAATCACACCCAAAACATCCTACGTCAGCTGCAATTCACATACCTGGCACATTATGCATGTGGAAACTCTTCACCATTTCAGCTAACACACAAAGGTTTAAGTGCATTTGTATGATATTCAAGGGCATCTGTTTATTGTTATAACACCATAAAAGTTTACACTGAAGCACAGCTACTAATAGCTTATCACTGTAATAGCAGCTAAATTAAACATTACTGCATCAATAAATGCAGCATCATCAACCTGACAGTGGACCGTAAATATGGTGCTTTACCTCCCCTTGTTGTAGCGTGCCAACAGCACTCTACAGCACTCTACACACAGCATTTTCACCACTCATTCCCAACGTGACTGAATTACATAAATTAGCATTTAATAATTTCAATTTCCTAAATTGACTTTCAAACATTTTAATTAGCAAGCACTTTGCGTACTACACACTTGCAGCAGATGTGTGCTCGTGTCAGCCAATTTAAGGAACCAGCAATTACTGACTAATTTGCATTCGTATTTCAATCGCACCCACCACCCAAACCGTCTCACTTAAGGAACATTTTAGATTAATACCCTCTGGGTTTCAGGTGGTCAAGTGGTGACAGAGGATAGTACGGTCTGTCTTTATGTGGAAAATGCAACTCCTTCAAAGGTAAAAGTTGCTTAGCAGAAATTCCCATTGGCCCCAGGACATGCATGCTTGTAGCCGGAAAAGGTACAGCTAATATGCTAATCGCTATGAATGTGCCATGAAGAGGTTGTTGGCTAGACTTGTTGAGAATACGGTCACGTCTCAGGGAGTATATAACACCTTAACATCAGACACTATCAGACACGATTTAAGATGAGCAGGGTATCTCAAGAAATATAAGTTACTGAGCCTTGGGAACATTTAAATGAAAGTTGCAGAGCATGAAGATATGCAGAGTCAGAAAAAATATACTCTTGAATTGTTTGCATTTTTTGCTTGCACACAGGGTTGGTTCCACAGGGAGTTGGTTTCAAAATGATTCATTTGATACAGCTGATACTAAATTTCAGATGAAAATATGTGATTTGACCAAAGGATTAAGTGGGAACAGACAATACTCTGCCCCCCAAGAAGGGGCTGGATCGTTGTTGTGCATTTGGAGAGAATGTCCACTGCCTCTCCTGTTTAGTAGTAGGGGGCAGGAGTGAGTTAGCAGAGAGTTGTTCCCATGCCTAGGGATCCTCCACATTTCATTCTTACCCTGTTCTACCTCTTCTGCTACTAGCCCGCAACAGAGGCATGTTCGTGTCTTTTTGTTTTATTACGTGCCCCTTTTCATTCTGAGCACTGGGTAATGCTTGAGGTATGCCATGTTTTCTGTGTTTACTCTTCAGTTGTAATTTCACGTGCTCTATGTATATTTCTTGTCATGCTGTGTTGTTTCTGTTAAAAGTCCTTTTTCGTTACTGTCCTTTGACAGAGGGGCTGTATTTGTCAGGCTTGCTCCCGGCCTGACTTTAATTTTTCTTTGATGTCAGATCAGACCAGCAGCATGACCCAGACTATAGTTGTGGCACCACGTCAATTTTCCATCAAACACAACGCAGAGAAGGGGAGCATACTACTGTTACACTGGTGCTGTGACCCGGAATTTAACTCTCAGCCTCGGACATGGGAAGGCGGCAAGGCTAGCATGGAAGCTAAAACAGATGGGTACCAGCTGGCTACCATTGCATTGCATTAGCTATCCACAGAGAAATTACCTCTCCTCAAGCTATAGCCTACACACTGAATGTATGAGATTATGAGAAACTCATTGTAGGCTACACCACAAAAGTTGAGAACAAAACAAGATTTCAAATACACAACATAAAACACTATATTAATAGTAAAGTGACGATTCATAGCATGGCATTGAACTGCACATGCCTCCTCACTGCTCTCCTCTTCATCTTCATCACCTCCACTATCTGGCACTCAGGGGCCAAAGCAGTCTTCATTTTAACACTTATTCTTCTTCATGAAGAGCATCCAATTCCTCCCCCCATTTAATTTATGTTCTCCCATGCCAAAAATACAACTATTTAAACAACGTATTCTTGCTAAACGCCACCAGCAGTGTATGTCAGGCAGGCCAGTTGAAATGAACACCTCCTGGGCTGTGTCCAGTCCCAGCAAAACCTTGCAAGTTTCTTAAAAAAAAGAAGTTTCTTTCTTTGTTAAAACTGAAATATTGGTGTGCTGAACCATAGAGTTAGAAAGGTATTTACCATATTGGCTGCTATTGTCGTTGCTATGCATCTGCACGTCCGCCATATTGGAGTGGTCAAGATCCGTTAGTAAACAATACAATGTGTATTGAGAGATGCAGACTCATCAAACATTGAACATGTCAAAGCACAATCGTGATATCCACCTTTTTCAATATCAATGTGTTGAAGCTAAACCTTATACCATAACGTCATAATAATCCTAACATCACTGTACACGTCACTGCTGAACCATCTTTTGAAGAAACTCTTTTTGTCGTTTTAACACAGAAAACATTTTCAGATTGAACGTCACACTAGTTTGCCTCCTTGTGCATTGATGATTGGCTTGCCAGGCCCCTAAAGACACTGACAGACCGATGAGTCAAATAAAACTGATCATGATCCTTTAGAAATTATACTGAACATACCAAGATGGGCATTCAATATGTGGCTTTCCCTATAAATAGATTTTAACAGCCCGTCTTTGTGACGGATTTGTATGTAGGCCCGTTCTAATGATCTAACTCTACAATTGCGTGTTTTATATTCAATTTATTGATAAGAAAGCATGGGGAAAATACTGTTGTTTTTATCACCAAAGAAATATGGTTTGCATATCATGCCAAATGTAATGTAATATATATATACTGTATGTATATAAAAGGTAGGCTGCTGTGCCTTTTTGACAGAATTGATGGAATTCAGATTGTTCATGTAGTCCATAGCCAAGTCCACAAATGCCTTAATATACGAGATATCCACATACCTTTTCTTAAATATGCAATAAAAAGGTTGGCTTCTGTGTGATCTTCTGTTAGCCTGACAGGGTTTATGTTGGACTATCTGCCGTAAACTCAGAGAGAGCCCAGAGTTAGTCCAAAGAGTTTTGGTCTTTAGCTTACATCACCTCAAAATGATCTTCATGCCCAAAAGATTCACATCTATTGGAGAGGGGGGGGAAAACCTTTGGCTTTTTGCCTCAAAACTGTCACATGGTATCCCATCATCCTGCAGTCCCCTTAAAAAAACATGACCTGAATTAAAGTCGGACAAATCTTCCACAAACTTTCACAATTTCATAAAATTCTTGTGAAAAAGATCACACAATTCAGGTGATGGACTGAGGGGAATGTCGGAACACTTCAGCAGTCTTTGTTGTTTGGCATTACTTTCATCTGTCTAGGTTAAATGTGTTTTGTCAAATGTGTATTGTCATAAAATAGCTGGCAAGGGACTACATTTTAAATTGAAAATGGCAAAAGACTGCACTGGATTTGCATTTGAAGGGGACCCAATCCCACACAGATGTCATCCTCTGACATTCTTGCACCGAGTTGCACTGAACTGACTAACTGCAACAACAGTCAATGCAATGACCTTTCTATGAACTCTTCTCACAAGAGAAGATCCCATGTGAGTAGACACTATAGTATAGTGTTTGTAATATCTGATATTCCACATTCAGGAATAATTTCATGAGATTATGATATATTAAATTGCCTTAAACTCAGCCGGTCAGAGGGGGCCAGTGGTGTCAAGATTTGTTGCGTAAACAATTGTATCTATGGTCTTGAGTTTGGCATTGTACTTTTCCAAAAAAGCATCCCTCAAACAGTTATACTCCATTCATCACTATTATGGCTTACAGGTTTTATTGCCCGGTTTTATGAGGTTGTTCTTTGGCTTGTGACATTTCCACTGTGATGTATTCCTGCTTAAATAAAAATGGAGTGGCTCACTTTCACTGGGGTGAGAGATAAAGTTGCCTTTGCTTCATGGCAGAGGATAAAGCTGCCTTCTCTGAAGTGTCAGAGATGAGGGAGGGGGAAAGTCTGTTCTGCTGAAGGCAACAGAGTTTGATATCCTGGACTGTCATAATTCTACACAAGTGCAAACTTTCGCAACAGCTTCCTTCAAAACCGTCCACTCCTAAAGTTGATGTGCTTGCCCTACATCAATATCATATCAACAAAATATACTGTATATACCCATTAGCATTCTGTTGGCTTACCATCAATAAGTTAATGTTATACAGAATCTCAATGTATGTGAGTTTAGAAAATGTTGCCTTTAAGTATGAATAAATGTAACCTTGACGATGTTGTCGATACAGGGGAGTACTGAGGGTCAAACTGTTTATAAATCGTGGCCAATAGGCAGGGTGCTAGTTTATTTTCAATAGTCATAATAAAGCCACAGCCAATATTGCTACACCAGAGGAACTACAGTATATGTTTTGACACAGTTCCAAGGATTGAGCACAAACTCTTCATCTTGCAATATTCAGAGGCTGTCAAGACAACGGCAAAACAACATATCCCAAGTAGGGTGTAAGTATTTTATTTATGACTTTACATGGACGGTGTCTCATAGGTGCACTGAGAACACAACGGCTTTTGTCAGTCTGTGTAGGCTTTGAATTGAGAGCATTTAAAGCAATGCTTGTAAGAAAGGCAACATAATCCAAGTCATTATAGTGGCTCCCATTCAAAGGCTGAACTATCACTCAATATAAAAATACAATGCAGTGGCTTTCATAGCATTAAGATATGTAATTGGATGTTAAATACACATGAAGGTAATAATCATTCCTTCCTATACCTGTACTTTAAAAGATACTACCTCCTGATTTTGTCCTTGTACCATTCCCTCCTCTCCCCTATAGTAACTTCACACAGGCAAAGGCATTTGCAAACGTGCACAAAGAAATGCCATCTCAACTGTGCTAATGTGGGGGATGGCACCTTGCATGGGGAATCAAAGACACCTGAGTGACTGGCACAGATTTCCGCAACTCGCCTGTACCTGATTAAGTGCACGGCATGGCGTGCCAACACACAGCGCAGCCCCGACCGTGGCCTCGGTAAAATAAGCAATCAACAGTTCCACTCTCCCGAGAGCCCCCGGGGTGAAGGTGGAGGGAGAGGAGAGGAGGGGGTGGGGAGGGGGTGGGGGAGAGAGAGAGAGAGAGAGAGAGAGAGAGAGAGACAGGGAGAGGGAGAGAGAGAGAAAGAGAGAGAGTGAGAGGTGGGGAGGGGATGGGGGAGCGAGAGGCAAGGTGGAAGCGGGGGTTTCGATGTGGCGCTGCCCTCATAATGAGAGACCACACAACATGGTGGGGGCGCGTGTCCTTGCCTTTAACCTTTCCTCTAAATAGATTATCCGCCGATTCAAAGCGGGGTGTGAGCGGTGTGCGGTCCCCACCTGGACGCCACCGGTGTCAAGTGCCCTAGGGCCGGCGCGCGGCTCGGACAGTGGGGTCCGGCAGGTGCTCAGTGGTGCGTCGCCTTACTGAGGCTTGTAACACATGTGGACAGCTCGCGGACAGCTCCCCGCCCCCCGCCCTCCACTCTCTCTCTCTCTCTCTCTCTCCATCCACCCCTCCTCTGTACATGTTGGTGTTTAGTATGCGCTCAGCTGAGCTGGGTTCAGTTTAGTGTTCTTGCCATCCATGAGGCCTGCAAGTGTACAGTGCCACCTCTTGGTGGGAGCACTGGATTAGAGAACAACCGTGACAAATGTCAAAAGTTAAAGGTGTGTGTGTGTGTGTGTTTGTGTGTGTGTCTGTGTGTGTCTGTGTGTGTGTGTGTGTCTCTGTGTGTGTGTGTGTGTGTGTGTGTGTGTGTGTGTGTGTGTGTGTGTGTGTGTGTGATATTCTGAAAGTACAATACAGGCTGACTCATAAGCACAGAGCTAGTGCATTTAGAGTTCAATTCTCTGCAGAAACATATTAAACACATTTGAAATATTTCTTAGATGCTTTAATAACCTTTCGCACGGTTGGGTGTGACAATCTCCTTACGTGTTCTGTGAAGATGAAATGCAGAAGCCAACTGGTCCTCATTTAGGCATGCGGGCCACCAGGGACACTTCAATGCATTAATGCCTAATGGATTGTTCTGCACTGGTATGCAATCGGCCTGTCATTTTTATTCTCATTTGAATAAAATGAAAGTGGATAAATTACTCCCATTTTAAGCGGTGGAGACTAATAGCAGATGACAATGAAATCGCAAAATTGCAGGGACCACGTTGGCTTCTTCACAGGGAGCTCATTAAAGAGTTTTAAGCCGGGATCGCCTCCAACTTACTTGCTAACCTGCTAAGCTTGTCTACCATGCAAATCCCCCCCAAAACAAATGGAATCTTACCATGCCATATTGTGACCACAATTAGTGAATTCCAAACATCATATCCTTCCAACACCCTTGCGATAGAGCATTTAACAGCTTTTCCACTTGAACGCAACTTGGAGGATTTACTGTGCCCAGTGTCTGAAGAAGAGGCCATTTGGTGCAATTCAATACACCTGGGAATCCACTGTTATAATCCGAGCTCCAATTTTGGAGCAAAATTATGTTGTTTTACAGTAAGTTTGACAACAAACCACCGTCAAACAATGCAATTTTGTGGAGGTAAATGAATGAATGGCATGCTAATTAAAAAACTGAATTCCTAAGAGAGTATCCTTTGAAACAGGTTCTAGTATATGTGGTCCTCAGCAATCTGTGTGTTCATCTTATTCAAACCTCATTTTTTTTTAAACAGAAAAAAATAATGACACTCTGTAACTCTGCAAAATCCACAAAATATAAATAAAATTGTTGATATTGGTATTGGTGTATCATTCATACAGCAGCATATAACAGATAAATAGAGGAGGACTGTCAGAGGACTGTTAGCGGTAGCACTTGGATCGGATTCAGATATCGCCATGGACCAGTGGTTTAGTACAGGGTATACGCAGGTATACGGAGTATACCCACTTATTTTTCAGTCAGCATTGCGTATACCCACTTCTCAAAACAGGGTGTTTATGGGCTGCATACATTGTTTTTGCAGAATTAAGACTATACCCACTTCTACAGAGACCACTACACCATTGACGAGGACCATCAGATGCAGAAAATATTGTGGTTTACCTCAAGTAGATTTATATAAACCTCCGTCCCTCCCCACACACTTGAGACGGAAAAGGGGAAAAGCATGAGATGCAAAGAAGGGGCTTGTGTGCAGCTTCCTTTAGCTACGTGTCATCCTCCAGCATGCTAAAACTGCCAGTTCAAAAGCTGCGGAAGAGGTAGCAGGACGAGGTGGGGGAAGAAAAAAAATCTCATTAAAATCCTGTCCCTCTCCCAACACTGAGAACAAGGAAGAGATGATTCACTGGCATATAAGAGTAAATAAGGCAGCAGAATTGGCTCCGTCAAAGAGTGCTGCATGGCCTCTGAGAAATTGGTGTCAGTGCCTCAAATTAGCAGTTGTGTGCTGACTCTGAAAGGATTAATTTGGGCCTGATCAGTCATGTCACCTGATTTGTCCTCTGCATAATGCCCCCCCCCCCCACTCTGTATGTTCGAAGGCATCCAGACTGTCATTTGACATTTCCAGGTCAAATCATACAGCAAGAGAAAATTCTTTTTGGTTCACAGGCAAATTGAAAAAGGGTGCAATGTGTTTCTTGCACATCATAATTGCACTAAAACACCATGTGTGAAGGAAGGGGCTGTCGGGGGCTGCCAGACTGGGCTGCCTGTGTGCAATGTGAAGGAAAATAACTTACAGCTAGTCCAGTGCCCATCCTCTGGTGCCCCCCCCTCCCTGTGTGTTTTCCTTAAAAAAACTGAGACCGGATTTTATCCCTCCAAATCCCTCTATCCACAGCAAATCCTTCCCAGGGCCAAAATCCCAACTCGACCTTTGGAAGCACACATCTCCCCAGTCCTGTTTGAAAGCGGTGAGCAGTGAACGGTGAGAGGGTGGGGGGGGGGTGGTTTCAAGTCAATCTCCACAGGCACCAACAGCAGTATCAGGCAGTCGCAAGAGCAGCTCAGGTGAAAAGAACACGCTTTTTGGGCTCTCCTGGAGGAAGCCGAAACTGCTGAAGCCCTGTTTCTGCCGCAGTGCTGCTCAATCACTGCGAGTGCCATGTGGTAAAGCAATCATAAAATGCAGAGGCCCCCTGGATCAAACTGAGCAGACTGCACAAATTAGATGCAAACCTCCTAAGAGTCTGAAACAGACAGAAAAGCTTGTTAACTTTCAAAATCACAATGTGCTAATTCTTAGAGTGGTGTTCCTCATACTCATAAAAATTCTTCTTGAGGATTCTCCTGGATTGTTTGACAAAATATATATATATATATTTTTTAACACTACTGATTTTTGCCATAACAATGATTCTATCCCAAATGACAATACCTAGAACTACCTTGACTGTCGCTAAGCAAGCAATGGTTACCGTTTTCAGTTGCATTGAGTATGGAGGCACCGTAGCATGACTGCTACCTCTGTTAGGGCGGGGGCTTGATACACTGGCAAATAAAAGCAATCCGACTGCTCTTTAAATCTGTCACCTTAGCATTCTTTTATCGCTGAAAGCAGCCTGAGCCTGTTACTCCTTACAAAGGGGTGAGGGTATTAAGCAGTTCTTAGGAGTTAGCACTTCCCTATCGGCTCAAATCTAGAAGAAGTATCTCTTGACAAACTCAGGTCCCTTTTATCAGAAAATTGAGATTGTATAGAATAGCTGCAAGCACATGCACACCCATGAATAGACATGGCACATTAAAGAGTCTCGGCTTTGTATGATATTCGACAGGTTCATGCCTTTGCCTCTCTCTCCTTCTCTCTCTCTCGCTCTTTCTCTCCCTCCCCCTTCACTCTCTCAAAACACATACACACACATGAAAGAGCAGAAATATATGGCAAGAAGTCATCATTGTTGCAGTGTTCTGTGGTGATGGGGTGCTTCTCTGGGATTTCATAGGTGCTAGATTCTCCATAGGTGTTCATGCATGTTTTATAATTACACCAGCAGATGGGACAGGTTCAATATGAAAGCTTTTTCATTTCCTGCTATCAGCACAGTAAAATGCACTTGTGTCTGGTTTATACGTTTGCAGATGTACAGTATATTGCACATTACCGGTACACTTTAATGTACAAATCTACACATTTCACCAAAGGCTCATTAAAAACATTGAAAAACCAAGGAAGGAAATCTTTCATTTGGACAGAAAATGGGTAGAAAACATACCCTAAATAACATCTTACAATACTGGAGAAAAATATACATTTGGCAATGGCCTGTTCTTTAAACAGACAGACTCTCTCTATCTCTCTCTTTTTCTCTCTCTCATTCTTTCTCTCTCTCCCTCTCTCTCCTCTAAACACTTCAAAACTTCCTTCTGCACAATTCCTGCGATGACTTTGTAAGGCTCTCCTTGAGTAGTCTGTGCTCATAAGATAGGGCCGTATGCATAACTATCTGTTGTACCTTCAACCTAAAAAGATAAAAGCACACATGGGCCCCTGCTATCTCACATGCCTCCTTTAATCACAGTGGACAGCAGCTTCGGCTGAAGATATGCTAAAATCAGGGACCACATCTCCCTCTCTCCAAGACCAGAACCTGCACAACAACACCTTGAATGAAATATTGAGTTTGTCGGCAAAAATAGAAGAAGAAAATGTAGGTAAAACAAGAGAACTAGCAAAGCATGGTGCCACATTGTCCCTTCAATGACATACACACATATACAGCCTTAGAGGAATGACGAATAAAGCAGTCTGTGTTGCTATGAAACATGCATGTTAAAATTCCGATGTGGCAAAGGGAGATAGTCACCCCACCCGGCCTCAAATCAAGGTCTGCGGGGTACCAAACATGCACCCCGACCGCAATCCCCGACCGCAAAACAGCCAAGACCGTTGCTATGGCAGTCAGAGCGCAAACTCAACCATAGTGACATCACTCCGTCACAGCATACCTCTACAATTTAGATTAAATCTATTGATGGCTTATTTCAGTTTAAAGAGAAGTCAGGTGCATAACCACTCCACAAGCATTTCATACAGCATGTAAGATTTAGTTTTAGGTCAAAAGCAAAGTTGCAGGTTAACGTCATTAGCATGGGTTTACTGAAAGGGTAACACATTCTGGGGAATCTATATAGTTCAAACAACTTCACTACTCCAATTAAACCAGGTACAGGTGAAGTCATGGTCATTACCACGGTCTTTGACATCCGCAGTCACCACATTCCCAGCAGGTAGCATGGTGAAGTAGACTCTGTTGGAAACTGACAGGTGAGGTGGTTGTCTGAGAGGGGAAAATGATTTGCATAATTACCAAGTACCATTATTGCATAGCACCTACAGTATAACGTCATGTTTAAATATATGTTTGCAAAAGGATGCAAAAAAATTGCATTTTTCAAACCAAAAGAAGAAGTCCTGTAACTTCCATAGATAACAGATATGAACTTTAGATAAGATACTTAATAGTGTAATTACAACATACATCACTTTGTAAAAGACTGTTTTAATATGAGAATCAGCTCATTACTTAGAAAGCATTCCCCTGGTGACAGAGCTAACAAACTCATACACACGGTTTGGGTTAGGGTCAATTAATAGTTATGATTAAGTCTAGGGTTGGTGTGTGTGTGGACTGATGGTTAGGCAGTGCGTGTGTGTGTGCGTGTGCGTGTGCGTGTGTGCGTTTGTCCAGAGAAACCTTTTTTTAAGCAAGATAGGCAGGAAAGCTATCTGTGAGTAATTTGTGTAATTGTCGAGAAACATGTGGAGCAATGGATGCCACTCCATCATAGCAGAAATAGTGCTCCTTCACTAACACTGATGTCACCTTTTAACATGTCACAAGTTTTTTTTACGGTTTAACATAATTATATAATTCATGAAGGGACAAGATAATGCTCACATTTTCCTGCTTTTTATTGCATGTCATTCCTGCTTTCAATGTAGCTTGTAATGTAAAGGCTATTGATTTACATTGATGCCTAATGTGGGGAAAACAACATGACCATGCATGTATTAATTACTCATTTCCTTCACATGGAATTTCTTTTAAATCCTTCAGGGTTTAATTGTGTGGATTTGTCTTAGGTTGGCCAGTTCTTCCATTCGTATTGTTCCATTTTCCAATAAAACCCCTTGTCGTCATGACAAGGCTGTTCGCCTTTCATCAGCTCCAGTCTTCACCGGTCATGGTCATTTTATGCCACCTTGAAGAAATAAATGCTTAAATACCTCGTACCCTCGCATTAGCTAACAGCTACAGAGTCATAAATGCGTGACCGTATTTATCATTGTTATGATGGGCTGTCAGAGCAGGCTTTGCTGCCACTGAAAAGATCTAGTATAAAACCACCTCTCCTGAACAGCCACCAGTTATAGAGCTTTAATTGGCTGATTGGCCATGGCAAGAATGCACTGCTGTCTCGAGAATGGATGGCCAAAACCCCAAGCAGGCTTCCCTGAGGGGCAAACACAACCACCATTAAAGGATCTTTTTTTTTCTGCATGATGCTACGCCATCATCCACAATTTTTGCAATTATTTTTTTTTCATTGCTCTCCCTCCCCTTCTCTGTCTCCCTCTCCATCCCTCCCCCCAACCCCCACCCCTCCCCATTTCTCTCCATGCATAACCTAGAAAAATCTAAGTTTGCTCATCATGCAATACAAGTAAAAGCCATACGCTGTTAATTACATTTCAGCACCATACTAATAAACGATTTTAATTCTTCATATTTTTTGGCATAGAAAGGGGAAAGGCAGTCACAGACCTCCAAAACCTTTTTTTTCCAGCAAGCATATTTTTAATCAGTCTTCACTGCCTTTGTAAACATCTCCTATTATTAATGGAGAAAAATGACCATTTGGAGGCCGACTCAATACCCACTTTGTCTTCAAATCCAGGTAATCTATGTGGCTTTTAGGCAGAGCTGCAGTGCTTATTTTGTTTAATAAAAGTGTGATTAATGGATTGAATAACACTTTGGCCCATCCTGTAAGTGTAGGCTACCAAGAAATTGATGTCAGTAGGTCTAGTCTGCTGCATCCTGACGGGTGTGTGTGTATGAGGATTGTGTGTGTGTGTGTGTGTGTGTGTGTGTGTGATTGGCAGCTGCGAGTACACATACTTCATTCCAGAAGGATAAAACATCTTTGAAGACATCAAATTAACCTGGAGGTCTGCAATTGACTCCACATTTTGAAAAGAGGCTTACAAAGACAACACAGCATTATTGTCATACTCCGAGCTCAGTAAAGACTTGCTTAAAACAGGTTAGCAGTGCCCTGGTTTTGGAAATTAATGGTCTCCTTTTCTGGTCACAGATTGCCTTGAGGGCATGGGAAATAGAGCCAGTGGAATGAGATCCTGACTTCGGGTAATAGTAACTAAGTGGGGCAGGAGGGATCTAAAGGTTAAGAACTCCCCACCTTCGGTAGAAATGATGTACCTAATTGCCATAATGAGAAAATCAGTGAGAGGTTAAACCATGGCTCAGCGTGTCCACTCGGCAGGGCTGTCAGGGCGCACTATCAGGAGGAACCCCCGAGAAGTCAGTTCAGTATAGCTGCCACTACTCCACTAGTCTACTCCTCTGAGTCAGTCACAGAAAGCTTCTGAGTACACCACAGGTTCTGTGCACACTCAATTCAATTAGTGTGCAAATAAACCTCACCTTCTCTTCCACAGAAAATAGCTCATCATTGTATAAATTAGTCTACAGTGTGCCATTGCCTGATATTGAATAAGTGGCTTTGTTATTCTCTGATATGATGAAACATTTGCACAGTATGTTTATTATCACAGAGCCATGGTAATTAAGGCCATGGATTACCTCTAAGTAATGGCACATGCAATTCTGTGCAAAAATCCCCCACTAGCAAGTCATTTCATATCATATAGCTGAACACACGAACACATTTTTAATGGAGGTTCTTACATTCTGTTCAATGTAAAATACAGTCTTTGCTATGTGAAAGTAATGAGCACAATATGAACTAGAAAGGGCATAAATATCAGTCTAACAAGAAGTGTCAATGAAGTGAAGGAACTGCGATAACAAGAGGGTTGTGCTATATATCACCTCTCTCTAGAGGATAGAAATAAATCAATTAGCAGACTCAGGCTGCAAAAAAATAAATAGCTGTTTCCCTCAGCGCGCTTGCAACATCTGCAAATGAGGGATTAGAGATTAATCAAACACAGTCAAGACCCTTGTTGAGTAGGAGTATGTCTCTGTATGAGTGCCTGGTAGCAGACTACCAGAGTATTTTGTGTGTTTACGTAACCTGTCTATCTCAGGTGTATGCGGGCACATTAGCAAAGTCGTTTTTATTACATTAGAGTACATTAGCGTACATTAGCAAAGCACAAGTTGATTTCACTCCAAAACATTGGTCCAACCTAGCAATTAACATCACGCCATTACCCAGTAAGTTTCTGACATGGCACGCGAAGCAAGGAGAAAAATTAACCATGGCATCCTGACGGACTCTTTATGATGGGCTTCTGTCGTCATTAAGCAGAACACAGTCTCCACTCTACTCCAATGACACACATTGTCTTAGCATCCTGACATGTACCGAGATGAGTTTAAACATCCCCTCCATCTTAATTTCTAGTGAAAGGATTGCAACTTGAGGCTCTGATGTCTGTGTGAGCCGCAAGAGAGACGGGAACAAAGGAGCAGTCAAACGCATCAATCAGTATTAACCCCTGAAGGCACCAACGGGCCTCTGCACTCATAATTATCTCGTTTGCAAATAGCCTATCTATCAGCAAACAGCTCATTAAATCCTGAGTGAAATGAGTGTGTGGCGATGTCCTTCAATCCAACACACTCCACTGGCAGGTGATGGACACAGACTTGCCTGAAAGTATGAAAATGATCCAGTCTGCAGTTTGAAATAAAAGTGGAAATAGTGAATGCCTATACTTTAACTCAGATTTTTATATCTCCATTTCACAAGGTTATGTTATGCACAAGGTGTAAAATGAGCCTTAAACTATCAAAAACATCTATTGGGGAGGACACATGCGGCAACGTATCTACTTTTCACAGTCAGATTTCACACTCAGTACAGCATCCCATTGGATGTGTATGTAAAAGAAAATATGAATCCATTGCAACTTGATGAAGAGCATTAAGCTTGTTTTAGTTTGGCACACAGGCCTTTCTCAGAGATCACGTTGCCTGAAGCAATGTTTAAATGCAAGGAAAATAAGAGGCATCATTTCTGTACTCACTAGTGTGGTAGTAGCAATAATAGCATTGTAAAATTCACCAGGAAAATGAAACAGTAAAAACTCATCCCCGGGCCTACAACGTAAGGGTTTATTGGTAAAATTGAAACAGTCAATTGTCCTAGCTCATTTAGATTTTAGTTGGTTGTTTTAAGGTCATGTGGATATGGCCAAACTCAAGTGTTTAACCTTTCTTCATGCTTCCCAACGTGTAATATGTGCATGAAACTCTGCCAAAGCAACATTTATATTAATAATTATATTAATGAGCCGTCTTGCTAATTGTGGTGGTTTTACTGATCTGCCACGCACACACGTATATAGATATGTATATAATCTGATATTAGCTCTTAGTACAAGAGAAAATGCTGGTTGATTTCATCTGATGCCAGCATATGAAACTGTTCCTTTTAGCCATGTTGGGGATGTATCTGTGGACTCTGCAGTATACATGCATGTCTTGTTTAACAGTGACCGTGGCTTCAGGACTAGCCACTCCAAAAAAAACAGTCTTACAAATAAAAGCAGACCAAGCAAACAAAAACAATGACAACAAAGTCTGTCATGAAGACAGTTTTTTGGCTCCAATAGGATGACATACCATCAGGCAGATGGGTCCTTCAGGCGCGTCAATGTCGAGTAGCATAATTATGGAAAACGCTGGATGCTACATGACTGTGTCCATCTGGGCTCATCCTTTACTGTCTGATGCCCACTATGGTTTTGGGTATGAAAAGACAGACTAGCACAGAGCACAGTGCCACTCAGTAAAACAACACACTGTGGAGCAGCATAGCGGAAACACTACTGAACAGACCACACTACAAAGATGTAGGGGAGGCAAAAAAAGATAACAGAGTTGAGGAAAATACAGCGCAAAACACACATAACCCAAAGCATTGCAATGGTATCAAACATAGGTCATCTCAATCCTTACTCTGAAAATTCAACCATGGCATGGCACTCCTAAATCAGAATGTTCAAAAGGGGCCAGCTATAAGCTCATAATTAATTCATCAGTAGAGCGTTGGACTCGGAGGGACGTTCTTAGACTAGACTATCTAGGGACTAAGAGCCTGATTTACTAACAGGATTGCGCCCATTTCTGGCGTAAAATAGCGGTCGTAAACATAAAACGGTATTTACTAAGGGGCCGCAGCGCATATTAACGCCTGTGGGTGTGAACAGGGGAGGTAACTTGGAGGTTGGTGGTAACGTAGGCGTGAGGCGCAATTTACATGGGTGGAGACAAGGTAAGTGCGCCTAATGATGTCATGCGTGGTATTTACTAAACTGACTGTGGAGCGCACGTCTCCAATTTGCAGGATAATTCTCCGCCTCATAAAAGCACGTCTTAACCAGGAAGCGCAATTTCATTGAGTCTGAAAACGTTGATATGGCAGCAGTGATAAGAGAAAGGCGAAGAAAGAAGACAGAGACAGCGCACAGAAATAATTTTTTCAACTCGCATAACACATTTTCAGTTAAATGAACCACAAATCATTAGACGGTACAGGTTAACCAGCCACGCAATACTTCAATTACTAAACCAGATCAGAGATGACATCTAACCCTCCAACGGAGATCACATTCTATTCAATCAGTTGGTAAACATTGCAAATATTGGCACCAGATCATTTCAAACAGTTATAGTATCAGCAGTTGATATATCTCAGCCTTCACAAATATTCACACAGGTACTCGAAGCATTGCTATGGCGCACTGGTCAATACATTTCCCCACTGCCACAGCTGAAATTATAGACATCAAACAGGACTTTTTTGAAATCGCAAACTTTCCGAATGTAATATGAACCATTGATTGCACCCACGTCCATATATATTGTAGTGAACCCATGTCCCTTGTAGAAATTATTAATCTCGCCATGTACACATCTATATTGTTATAATAGACAGTTTATGCATTAATGCCACCAATAGCATATTCTTTATAATCGTGTTCTTTTAAACATCTTGCTGTAGGTGAGGATGGCGGGCAGAACAACATTATAGCAGCGCACACATTGAATCAGGTTCAGTGATTGAGCGAACGTGAACCAATATATCAATCTCCACTTGCTGTAGCTTCATTTTCTCTTCCTAAATAAATACCACGGAAAATGCGGAAAAACACTGTGCGTTAATGTGCGAATGCAGTTTAAGCAGCGGTCGCAATGTTAGTAAATCAGGCCCTATATAGGGCGGAGTAAACACAGATTGCCCAGCGCGATCTGGTTTGATAAATACCAACTAAAATGTGCTAAAACACCGTGCGTTAATTTGCGAACGCAGATTAAGAAGCGCTCGCATATTAGTAAATCAGGCCCTAAGTGAATTCAAATTGCAGCAGAGCCATGCTGTGCACATAAGTTAGCTAAAGACCTGGCCATCAGTGTTCATTCAAAACTATTTCTCTCTATTAGCTGAAATTCTCTGTACAATTTGACAGCTATGAATACATGGGTCTTCAGTTCTGTAAGATTATTTAACTGCTGAGTTTAAAACAGAGACTTTTGGTCGTAACTAAGATCCCACCTTTTATTGATAGAATTTTTTTAAACAATGCCACAAAAAGAGTTACACTAAAATACATCAAATATAACACCTTCTCAACAATGTCTTTGCTCAGCCTCCTCATTACAATAACCCTTCCAGCCGCTCGTGTCTATGTCCCTTACAGCCGGCGCACAGTGGTGGGTTATTTTCACATCTTTTCTAATCTCAGCCTAATGTCGGATTTTACAGGAGTGTGTGGATGTATGCGAGTTCCTACTATGAGAGGAGCCATTTAATGGGATATTTTGAAAGAAAGGTCACAGGTTGGAATCTGCTCTAATGATGTGTATTGTGGGTTGTTTGGATTACATCCTATTAGAGAAGTGATGAGCTTGTTCCAGGTCCTTTATTTTGGAGTCTAATCCTTTTTCTCAAGTAACAGTGTAGTGTGGTTGTGTGTTTTGTTTCATTACACATTCTGACACCACATCGCAAAACAGAGTAATATAAAAGAAAACAGAGAAGAATGCAAACAAACCAAAATAAACAGAGAGTTAAGCAGAATAGAACACAGCACGACATAACAGATAACTCTCTTGAGCGCGCTCACACACACACAGACACACACACACACACACACACACACACACACACACACACACACATACACACACAAACTGAAGCAGCAGTGCCAAGCCGTACTACTGGCAAAGTGGTGTAGGAGAAATGTGCATTCTTGGCAAAAGCTAAATGGATGAAGAGAGTGCGCTTCTGCCGAAACCAGTGGCTGAGGGGAGGCCAAGTGCAGTGGATATGCGTGATCTATGACCAAGCTGTTAAAAATCTCAGACAAGGTGGAGAGGGGGAGTGCGGCAAGAGAAATGGAGCGAGCAAAGAGATTCAAAGACGGAAGGAAAGATAAAGTGAGGAGTGTGGAGATAAAGCAGGAGGCAGAGGCTGGCGGGGGGCAGAGAGAGAGATAGACACATAAAGAGAGATATGGCCAGAGAGAGGAGAAGGAGGAGGAGGAGGAGAATCTGGCAAGGAAGAAGAGGGAAAAAAAGGGCTGGAGGTTGCACAGAGGAAGGCACTATCAGAAACCCTAAGAGGAGGCAGCAAATGGCTTTGGCTAAGAGGGATAGACATCAAAGGGGGGGAGAGCAGCCAAGGAGTAAAGTTAGTTAGCTTGTAGGTTGACATGATGGCAGAGATATGGGGGTTGGCAGCAACAGCGTGACGCCCGCCAACAGAGAGTCCACTGATTCTTGCAGGGCAAGGGGAGGCAGTCCTAGATCTAATCAGTAGACCGTGAGATAAGTCCATTACATTTTATGCTAGCCTCTCTATTTTATACCTGTGCAGCACTTTAATTTTTTTGAAACATTCACTAAAAATGGTGGAAGCAGCAAAGATCAAATTAACAGCAAAAGCATTCAATTTTTTATGTTTTTTTTCCTCTCGTCTGAAACTAGTGATTTACGTTTACAGTTGTTACATCAACTTTCCTCAGCACTTCGTCCTTTTAATCACGGGGTAAGAAACAAAAAATGGCTGCATTATTTTTCAGCGGCACAGTCATTTACAGTTCAAGATGCAGCTGCATTCGAAAAATCATCTTTCTTCTCCAGTGACAGGGCCCTGCAGTGCAGGCTTGCCCTTTGCTGCAAAGATTATGTTTTCCACCTCAGTAATGAAGTATTGCACAAGCTATTATTGCCTGCAGCGTAAGCTAGCAGGGGTATTTTGCCCATTGTCAATATTAGCATAATCAGATTTATCAGATCCATGGTTTATATGATGACAATTATGTTAAATAATGAGGATGAGGGATTCCATCAGCCTCTTTGGGCCGCTGAAGACAAATGACTTCAGTTTCACCCTACCCAGTGCTGTCTTTTGGCCATATCCAATCCACTCAGTGTGTATAAATAATAGGTATGGTAACACTCTGATCCAGTAGTTTTTGGAACCAGGAAACATTGTGTGCAAAAATGGAAATTATTACATATTCTTAAAAGTCTGACAAAGTTGTTTCTCATATCCCATTCCAGGGGGTATGGTGCTATTACTGTAATTTAAGTGTTTTCCTATCAGTAATGGTGCATATTATTTAAAGTTGATATTTCCCTTTAAATGGATGACTCCAGTATGGACACATTAACGTTGAATATAAATGGACCACGTGCAGATTTAACACACACGGTTTTGAAAATCATTGCGAGTATTTGTGACTTGAATAATGCAAAGCAAGTAGGCCTATGCTTACAGATGAACTTCTTGTAAAAGAAAAAAATCCCAGTCTTATCTCTTGAGAGGGAGAGGGAAACTATCTGCATGTGGCTTTCCACTATAATCCTGAAATATAATACATCTGCATGGGGGTGTATGTCACACAATTAATTGCCATAACTCAAGAGTGGAGCCTCTGACGAACGCTTCAACTGAATGACTAATTCGAGTACAGTATCAACAATCAAACCTCCCATGAAAACCTCCTATGAATTGAAAATCTCCCCAAGACTTAAAATTCAGTATACGAGCTCTTATATAGTTTAATTGAAACTGAAAATGTTATTTTCCACTCGAACAGCCAACTAATAAGCACCCTTCAGTGACCAATGTTGTGGAGCAATTACATACGCTCTTTCCCTGGAATTCTCTGTCAGGAAGATAAGAGAGTGAAGGGAAGCTTTCATCCCAGCCTGGCAGCAGTTCCAGTCGAGCAGAGGGCCTGCATCCCAACCCCATTTACAGGTCTTTTACGCTCACCCTGAGAACAATGAATCAGCTTCTAAATATGTGTAGCCTACACCAGCACCCATTACAGTGGATACATTTTTGTGGTTTCCATGGCCACAAAATAAAGAAAGAATTCTCAACAGAGCCCTGGAAAATCCCCCAGTTATGATTATGTGGCTTTGTGGCAGTTGAATCAAGGGGGGTGGGGTATATACAATACTGTGTATACTTCTCAGATCATTTATATGGTTGCTTTCTACTACCCTGCACTGGCCTTAGTCATGTAAAATGCATGAGGGCAATCCTTAGCATCCATTAGAATATAAATGTAAGAGGCCTGGAATGAAGCAAAAGTGAATTGAAAAATATTGCCATTTAGTGGCCTCATCTAAATATCTATACCCCCGTCCATCTGGCCACTGATGGGACAGTAATATTGTAGCTAAAAGCTTTTAGCATCAAGATTATATAAGGAAAAAAGTGACGGGTCAGATACTGGCTTTCAATGAGGGGGATATGATTAATTAATGATTTTGAATTCAAAGTGTATCCCCCTTAAGCTCCGTTTGACCTTAATGATTCACAATGCAGTCCATTTTAATTATAATCATTAATGCTGAATATAAAAACCAATTGCCTTTTCTCCATCTTTGCACATATTCCCCATGAATGTTTTCACTGATTTGCTTTTGACTTTAATGCCAGGCTGCATTGCCTCAAGATGACTAAAGGCAGCCATACATTGTTAAAATTCTAAAGGGCAGAGTAGGTGCCCTTATTGCCATGAAATTCTCCCAGTAAAGTAAAAAAGTAGAAAAATATCTATCTTCGTCCCAGTAAGTGGTCCCTTGAGAAATGGCCACCGCATTCATTCATTTTAAAATACTAACATTCACAAATAAAAACCACAGAAGAGAGTATAATGGTTCCATGATGGGTCACACAGGCCTACCACTACTCAAAAGCAGCCATTTAATAAAACACATAGTAACGGGACAAAAACAAATCATGAAGGGACTCAAATACTTCAGGCCACTCAAGCTCCCAGTAAACAAACAAGTAGAGAGACCAAAGTGGGTCCTTGTCTAAACCGCACTGATTAGCTGATTTCAAAAGCTGTCGTAAGAGAGTGTACATGGCCCTTAATGCGTCAGCATGTTGTACAAAAATGTCAAGGAGAAATCTGTCTGTGATTTAGGACAAGTCTCCGGCAACTTTTTGACCTCCTCCTTCTGGTCCATAGAATCAAATCTTTCCAAAACCACTCATACAAATAGCCGTTGGTACTGAGTGACCAAGGCTGTGACCTTGGTTGATTAGGCTTGGTCATTCAGTGCCACATTAATAAGTTCTAATTGTATTTAATGCTTCATTTCTAATTAATATGCTTAAATTAGCGTGAATATCACTGTATCAATCCATTTTTCCGATTCATTTTCTTGATTGATAATTTGATAATACCAAGAAGCTGTTGACAACAGAGCAGCCATTCAGCACTGAAGTCCTGAGTCAGAGCTGGAAATGATCAGAGATTGTAAACAAGTAACAGGATATCTATTGGTCCCTCACATCATTGAAAATACAATAAATAGATTTTGAAAATAGTTATCAGAACTACTCATATTTCAGCAGTAAAACGTTGCAGACTTAGGCTTATGCACATGCAGTTTATGACTTTAGAAAATCCCTCTGTATCAAGATTCTGTACCGAGATTAAATAATTTCCTATAAAGGTAAATAACATCCACAAAGTGGTCTCCTCAGAAGAAAACTACTCAAGGTGTATCAAGGCATCATGACAATGAAAAGGGGTATGTTATGGCCAGAATCTTGCACACAAACCCAACCCATTATATTGCCCTACTTTTTCCAATTCAGTGATTGGAACCTAAACTCCCTTAGCTATGAATCTTGTATTGATATTTCTGTGACATTCATCAGATGGTTCAACATACCCACACCACGGTGCTACGGATATTGATGACAGCAGTCTCTTTGGCTCCAGAAAAGACCCATCCTTCACATGCCAGCTGGTAGGCAGCTTTACCTTCCCTAGAATTAGACAAATACTGTGAGTAAACCGGAGCTTCAGACACCCAGGTGTTCGTCAATAACGGCAGCTCACAGCAAATGTTAACTGACCTGGTGGTACATCAAATAAAATGTCAAAAGAGCTTTACTGGATTCCCTTGTTGCTGTTGCTTACATTTGTTATTTGCTCACATGCCTTGCTCTGGTAGTTCGATATTCCACCCTCCTATAATCTTTAAAGATTTTTGCCGCCTATTTGACAGCAAAGCAAAATGAATGTCAATCCACAATGCAGAGTACAATGTACGGTTCTATAGGTGTCAGTTTCCAAGTCAGCTGTTTCCAAATGTAATAGGGCTTCTTATTAATTAGTTCAAAAATGTTCTTATTATTTTATTACAACGCATTGAAGAAAATCCTCTGGAGGCAGTGAGAGAAAAGTCCTTTTACCCTGAAATTCACGGCCAATGGTGTTTTCATAGAGCAATCATTGCAAAGCAAGGAGCAAGGGCACAGTGCGACTAGCAGTTATATGTGCCAACAGCACCCCCCGGTGAAACTGAGGGACTTCTGGTCATGTCCCACACTTCTCTTTTTTCATGTGTGAGCCTGAAATACTTTCAAAGCACTGCAGTACACATCAACAATACACCAGCTCACAACACGGTAAGCTTTTCGCATTGTGTTCTTTCAGATATCAGATGTTGAAGCACGTTAAAACAAATGCTCACTGTCTGGGGACTTTGTCAGGAGCTAAGCTTGTGTTAGAAAGCATAAATTAACACACATTTGAATGGTATGTGCGGGGTTTTGTATAGTAAGACTTATGTTAAAATGTTAATGCACAGGAACTTAACAGACTACCTTATTCACAATCACACTATATTGATTGTTGTGGTTGAAGCAATAATAAATGGAAATTTTGTTTTGGTGCACATAATAATCATTGATGGACATGTCCATGCCTCCCATTATGTCCAGAACTTCATATGACCTGCAAGCTAGCACACTTTATTCATCGGAATTAATGACTGAGCCCAGAAACTCCAAAAGACATAGGTGTTATCAGTATGTTAACGCCGTGTTATCATCTCCATATTTAGGTCCGAATGCTTCACGTGAGGGCCTGTGGGTGTGCTCATGAATCATGATGTTTGAAGATTGTAATGCTCCACTTTTAAACGCAGCCCCGTCTGGTAACGTCGCTTAGTGATAGTTTGACAATAATTGAATCAATAAATAACAGTGAAATTGAATATGAGCATGTCATCTTACAAACTCTTTTACACAGCAAGCTCAAGGAAAAAAGTCTGTTTCGCCTGTCGAGAAATGACAAGTCTTCACTGAATGTCAGAAAATGGAATTCAATAAAAAAATTGTTGGATGTGTCACTTCAAACCAAGAAAAAAATAAACATTTTCTGCTTCCAGGCAAATGGACCAATTTCTGTCAGCATACTGAACTCACCTGCCCTGCCACCAAATATAATTTCACACTGTTTGTCCCAAGGTGCATTCTCACCACAGTAACAAGCTTCTGCAGCAGGGGGGGGGGGGGGGGGGGGGTGTTATAGGCGGTTAGCCACGGATTTGTGGTCACAGAGAGGTGGGAAGGTTTTCAAATGTGTTGGAGCACCAAAGGAATAGCATCCCTCACAGTGGGGCTAACCGGATTGTGTTAGTAGGCTTATTCAGGAACATGTCATTGATTTGAAATGAGGTGTGAGTGCCATAAATGTGAGCTTACATTGTGCATGTGTGTATTAATGTGTGTGCTTGACAAAAACAGAGCGAGTGTGTGTGAGTGGAAGGGGAGGGTGGGGGGGTAGGAGGGGTGAGCGTGCATTAGTTGCACAATGCTCGGTGTGCGGCGTGAGAGACTCGGATGTGACAGTTTCAGGGCTGCTTTTTGTAGCACCTGCCTCCCACCGCGTCACTCTGATTCTCACCCTCCTGTAACAACTTACCTCGGGCAGCAGACAGCCGTGCTCTGGCGGGGGAATGGCATATGTCCCCACTCAGGCACTGCCGACAGGCTGGTTGCAGAGGTGCAATGGGTCACACATGGCACAGTGACAGCTCCCTGCCTCCTGAGCCCGTCAGTGTCGGGGGTGTGAGCCCTCGCCGGAGGCCTGTCTCTGGGAGGCCGACCTGCGGCTAGGGGCAAGGGGGCACAGACAGGGTGTGCTGCAGACAACCAACCACCACTCTTGCACTCTTTACTAGCCTTGTTGCAGAAGTAATACAGTGTGATTGGGACACGTCAGATACAAGCCTGTCGCGCAGTGTTCCTCCCACTTTGTATGATTAAAATGAAAACAGCAGGTTCATCGTACCAAGAGCAATTTAATCCATGTTTAATTTTGTCTACACAAAGCACAATGGACTATAACATGTAGCAGCTAAATTGTCTGACAATCATTCATGCTACAGTACAATGACGTGCGGTGAGGTTCGCAGCTGGTGAGGCACAGAAACCGGAATTGATTGCGTCATTCCGATCTCTAGTTGTTTAAAAAAAAAAAAATGTATACATCATACATGTATATATGCTTATGGTTTAAAAATTGTCGTCTCACCAGAACTGAAAAAACTTTATGTTTTATTGTCTAATACTATTACTTTTAAACAAGGCTTTGAACCTTGTCTGGGAATTCCCTGCCCCTTCACTGCATTGCATTTGCTCAGTTAGTCTGGCCAACTACTCATCAGCGATCCACTTCACTCACGTAATTGGACACGCCTTTAACCAATCAGACCAACGATACTATACAACGATACAACGATCGGTAATAAAGCAAACACATATTTTTTCTGTATGAATTGTTCCAGGGCAAGTTTCTGTTCTGTTTTCAAAGAAAACTTGCCTTATCGAAGTTTTGCGGTGCTTCGGCGGCCACCGTGTCCAATGTTTAAAAACTCTCCGTGCAGTAGATTTTGTAAAGTAGCCGTGGTAAGTTTAAATCCGCCAATGGCGCGCCAGGTAGCCAAAAGCCAGTTTGTGATTGGCTCCAAGGATTCTGGAAATCTTGAAATGAACGGGTATCCAAAGTTGGCCAGACCCACTGCAGAGGCAAAATCAATTTGGCCGAAAGAAGTGGGGCGGGACTTCCCAGACTACTTTGAACCGGTTCACGGAACGAAAACGAAAACCAGAAACTTTTGATGTTTTGCTAGGAAAAAAAATTATGTTCCGGATCAGAATCGTTAACCTAAAATAATGGTAACCGGTTAATAACGTTATTTTTTCGCTCTTTCACAACTTCCTACATGCAATATGATTGGTGATGTTCTCTTCCGGTCGTTCACTTAGATAGAGAACCTTGCCGCGCGCCGCCAGCGAGTCTATGCACAAGCTGTAGCCACCAGTCTCTCAAGCTCAATCTTAAGAAGAGGTAAATATTGTACCAAGTATCTCACACATGTTTGTTTTTAAATAGGAATTATATAAGATAGGCTACGAATTTCCAACGCATTGTTGTAAAAATCTGCAGGGTCAAGTTAATGAAATTGTAGCTAAGTTGGACAGTTAGCATTGGCAGTAGACTACCTGACTATTGCCCAGCTTAACCTACCCTAGTTTGTTAAGTCTTTATTTAAAACGTAGGCTAATACGGTAGTTTTCATATTTGGAATTTAAACTTTTTTTGTTCAGATGGGAAGGCGAGAATCCTATGCGGCAGCATCATTCATTTGACCCCGCGACTAACAAATCCAAATACAACATTGAGGGATGTACTATGTAGATACCATTGTAGTTTTGTAATATTTGTATTGTCTCTGTTGACAAAAATGCACTGATTGGGCCCTGATGAGATTTGGCCAAATGCTGTTATGTTTTGTTTGCCCAATAAACATAGCATACATTTTCCTTGTCTTAACTCATGTATAATACTTACAAAATGTCAGAATTACAGTTGCCGCTTACATAATGTAGCCTAAAGTGCTTTTTTAATGTTTAATGACAGGATAGAGACATATAAGATTATTTTAAAGTCCTAAAGATCAGCCTACTTATTTGTATGTCCCGCAGCTGACATGGAACGCTATTAACCGGTTCAGGAACTTTATTTTTTTTGTTCTAACCGGTTCAGGAACGTCAATTTTAGGGTTGGAACGAAAACCGGAAACGTTAAAATACTGTTTCTGTTCAGAACGAACCAATTGGGAAAAAATTCTGGTTCAAAGCCCTGCTTTTAAACGATTATAGGCCTACAGCTAAACGTACAATCGGTGTGGTAATTGAACTTTTACACCGTGACAAATAATATATTAATAGTTACAAGGTAGCGTATGTAGGCCTCCCACCAATGATATGGCTCATTTAAATTTGTCTAGGGAAAATATAACCTTTTACACAACTCGGCAGTGATGGGCAGTAGCGTCACTACTTGAATCAACGCTACTAGCTTAACTACATTTGTCAGTAGCTTGGCAGTAACGTCGCTATTTACAAAACCAAGTAACTTTTCAGTAGCTAAGCTCTTTTATTGATCAAGTACCGCAGTAGCGTCCTCGAAAGCTAATTTATCCTGGACCTTTCTGATGTTCAGGGGCGCTGACTGGCGGGGAAAGGTGGTACTGATTCTAACGGCCCAGCCCAACGCAGCACGGCCCACGGCCCGCGGATGGCAATTAATAATATAATATTAATATTCTTGCCTTTTTTTTTAAAATGTCTCATTACAAAGAAATGGTAATTGGAAATAAACGTATTAAACTCACAACTGTCGATTTCCATAACGTTTTCGTTAGTTATTTAACATATTGTCATTTGCCCTTCCCCCTGAGCTCTTGCGAAATGGTTCGGCCGCAACGCGCGATGCGTTGAATCGAACAGCATCCGAAATGCAAGATGCTGGCACTGGCAGGCAGCAGGTGTACAGAGCGGCTGGGCTGGCTGAGGTCAGGTCTTAACCTAGGGTGACCAGACGTCCCGGTTTTACCGGGACCCTCCCGATTTTGAGTTGCGTGTCCCGCGTCCCGGCAAAAACCTGTCGGGACGCTAATATGTCCCGGTTTACACCAACCACTATGAAATCGTCCCGGTTGTCAGCGATAGCCGATGTGGTCTTATTATAGCCTGATCATTATCTAAACCCATGTAGAAATACTAATAAAGTGTCCAGCGTATGATTTGAACAATGTGTGCGTGTGTCAGTCAATCAAAGTGGTCTGCGTCTGCATAACCTGTGCAACCAGCGTTACAATGTATTTGTTTCTGCCTAACGTCTCTTCAAGACAGCCAGGATTATAGCCATGGAGTTTAGCTCAAAGTAAACGGTGCAAGGAGTGAAATTGTAAGTACAGGTAGTTACAGAATGTGGCTGTATCTGTTATCTGTAGTTGTTAACGATTGTTACCTGCTCAAATGTAGGTTTACTTGAGGTTAATGAAAGGGAATATTGTAATGTAGTGGGCTATGTTAACACTAAGCTAGCAAGCTAGCTAGCTATTTTGTTAGTGTGAACGAGCAAATTCGAAATACAAGAAATAACGACCGACATCTCTCTATTCTTTGCATTAATATATCTCTCTAGTATTTCGAAACAATAATATCAGTCCCTACCTATAGAATGTTGGTTTTTATAATCAGTTATTAATGCTAGTGAATCTTAATTTGACATAATTAAAGTGAATGCATTGGGTGCCTTCCATTTCAGCCCATTATACAATATATTTATCATTGATAATGAAGATTTATTTCAAATGGGCACCCCAAAAAATTGCCGCGCGCTATGCGCGCAAACATGCCTCTCCCCAAGAATCTTTCATCAGGCCCAAAAATCCTGTCAGCGCCCCTGCTGATGTTCATTCATAACAGGCTTCCCTGCAGCCATCAAACACAAAAATTAAGCAGTACGTCACTTTAGGCGAGACGAGTGAAAATAGATAGATAGATGTCGTCATTTCAAGTACACCAGACGCTGCTCATACATTTAAAATGAATTCTCCCCTAATTTTAAATGGGTAGTTTGCATGCAGATTGTAGACAACCGGATAACTAGAATGATGTTGATATTTAGATACAGCTGAAGATGATGAAAGTTAAAAAGTGAAAAGTCCGTGCTGTCTGCTCAGGGAGTCGAATTGCGAAAATGCACGAAATAGACGAAAGATGAAGGTAGGCGAGGTCTTCTGCACTCATTTGTTTTCATCTGCGTTTGAATACCTGACTCAACAGCCATACCTTCAAAAGTACGTCAATTTATAAGAGACGAGTGAAACTAAATATGTTTTCATTGTAATCCAAAGAAAAAGTTCCTGTCAACGTCAATGACATCCAACACAAACATACGAACACATGAATTTCATCTGACTGACAGTTGTGTTGATCACTAAAATTGCATTTACTTGGCATGCAGTTTGTTTAACTGAAAGTAGCTTCTAATGTATCAAACTACTTTTGACAGGTTTATGTAACTTAGCTTGCTACTTTTTTTTTTGAGTGGTAGCTTCTGTGTAGTGAAGCTGAATTGACTGTAGAGTAGCTGATAGCTTAGCTCACTACAAATATCAAATAGCTTGCCCAACACTGCAACTCGGACACTTGAATTCGTTGAGAAAAAAACACTTACATATTTATTTACACAACGTATTAACAAGCAAACAGTTAAACACCACAGACATAGCACACAATACCAAAATGTTCTACTGACCGGTATAATTTAAATAATCAAATAATTCACGGCTCCCCTGCACCTAGCAGCCTTTAGCAAGGTTTGTGTTGCGAATTAATATGTCCCGTTGGGAAACGTTTAACACTCCAATGCAAATGTCAATACCTTCGGTTCCGTAGTTTGAAGCAAACATTTTAGCTCCGCCATTGGTCTCCCATTATAAATCATTTCACGTTTGGACTGCAAGTCCAATTTTGAGAAGTGCTTCAGCTTAGCAATACAACCTTCCAAGTAGAAGCCTAGAAGAGGTCCAGCTTTAAAAACAACATATACCCGACAGTTGCTCTCTCGCTCGCCTCTCTTCTAGCGGCAAGGGTACTGCGTGCCTCAGTAGCAATATTTTTCAATACGTTTTGAGCTCAACTCAAAGGTTCTGCGCTTGCGCACGCATGCGTAAAACCCAGTTTGGAGTGATTGCGCAATCCTTACTGAGGCACTGGCTCAGCTGCCCATAGACAGCAATGCATTTGCCTCAGTCCACGGCACGTCCATGTTTTCAGGAAGCGGAAATGCGCAAATTCAGCGATTTTGATAATAAAAATGCTCGAAATGCCTCCCCTGCCTCCTATGACTGCACGTCCCTGCTACAGTAAACCTAATCTATGTGCTGAAAGGCATCAGAAACAAGTTTATTCACATCGAATGATGTGGTCGTTCGTAAGATTCATCAGGTTGTTTGAGCAAGGTCAGCACTCCATTTTTTTAACAGCAGGAGCTGTCATTCCTTCAACACCTTGGTACAGTCCTCCAAGCTAGGTTGGATTCTTTTTTTCTCTCGCTCTCTCTCCCACACAGACACGTACACACACCTCTTCACTCTAACACTAAATTCAACCCACACCAGCTGTTAAAACAAGGGTGTTATCTGTCACTCGCTTCTCCCTTGGTAGCCATCAGGAGAGTCTATTCTCATCCCCTTCCCACTCCGAAGGTGTAGAACACACCAAAAATAGAAACATTAGGAAACTGTATTGAACTGTATTGGCTCCAGATTTCTAGAATTTTAAAAGGATTTGTAAAGGTACAACAACAAAAAACTGCAGACATGTTATGAAAGATAATTTAACATCCACTTTTGCAAATACAGCACAGATTTGGGTCATTAACATCAGTAGATGTAGCCTAAAAGATTATTCACCACACACAATGCTATTATTTGTACTCTATTTCGTAAAAATTAAAATAAATACCCCTGTAAATGAAGTATAGCACTGGACACTTTCATTGCTATTCTTTCAGCGATTTACAGGCCATAAAGCCTGTCTAGTCTCTGCCTACTCCGAAGACCTGCAAAGCACAGGATTTCATCATAATCAGGCCATATCCTCATCATAAAATGGCTGCATCCATAAAAGCACCAGCATTGCAACACAGCAAAGAACAAATTCCTAGCCATTTTTCATCAAGATGTTTATCTAACATGGCATCTCACCAAAGTCTGATGCTTTTCTGAGGCTCCTCCAGTCCTCCTGTTTAGCTCCACCTCGCTGCAACACCCCTCTAAATTGGAGATATATTTGCCATGAGTAGGCAGCAGGATAGATGGGTATATATTCATTACCGGGCACTCATGGGGATCACGGAAGCTCATTCGTCATCTTAATTCATGTGCACTCAGTGCCCAGCGGCTCCTAAGGAGGAGGGGGGGGGGGGGGGGTAAACTTGCAAGGCAAACAATGAGAGCAGGTGACCGGTCACCTTGAGCTTATCTGCGCCCTGCATATCGGCCCGAGATCAAACAGACGGAATGAAAGGGAGTTATAACCCTGCCAGCTGAGACCGTTCCCGGGATACACACATCAGAGGCCATGGCCCGGTGGAACATGAGGCAGGACCAGGGCTGGCTCTACCCGACGGCGGTGCTGTGTGTCTACGGATTTCTTTCGATGATGAGACCGGCAGAGCCTTTTCTCGTTTTCTTTCTTACAGGACCACAGAAAAATTTCACTGTCCAGCAGGTACAGTCCCTGAAGCAATAGGCTACCATAGCAACATAATATTGTTAGAATTCAGTTCATTCTTCAAAAAAATTATAGAATGTTCCAGTATTTATCATTCTGTCCATTGTTGTACATTTTTTTGGATCTACCTCTACAGTAATTTACATATCACAATGTATGACTGACAACATTATGACATAACTAACTAGTATTGTGATCATAATACTTGAATATAATCTTAAATAAATAGTCTGAGGGTAATCCCTCAACAATCTTAATTTACATCTCCAGGTTTCAAGGGAGTTCTATCCGATATGGGCATACTCCAGTCTATTCCTTCTGATCCCCATGTTTCTTCTGACAGACATGGTGCGCTACAAACCCATTATTATGTTGCAAGCGCTGGCCTATGTGGTCTGCTGGCTCCTGTACTCGTATGGATCTGGAGTCCGATCCATACAGCTTTCCCTCTTCACGTACAGTGTGGCTACAGCGTGTGACGTGGGCTACTTCAGCTACATCTACAGTGTTGTGGGGCCGGAGCACTACCAGCGTGTCACGAGCTACGCCAGGGCTGCCGTTTTACTGGGCTACGCAGTGGCCTCTCTACTGAGCCAGCTGCTGGTGTCCATTTGGAGAGTGTCCTTGTCCTGCCTGAATGTCATTACAATCACCTGCCTGTGTGGAGCTCTGTTGTCGTCCTTGTTTTTACCCATGCCCCAAAGAGGTGTTTTGCTAAGGGAGTTGCATGGCACTGAATCAAACACAGACTCGCCCACTGACGTCACCTTTAGAGGTGTTCAAGCAGCATGGCGGAAAATGTTCCTGAGGACTTTGAAGGGGCTGAGACAAGTGCTGTTGGACTGCAAAGAGCACTACTCCTCTGCTGCCTTCCTGTTCTTTTGCATTTGGTTTGCAATGGGAAAGTGTGGCTTCTATCAAATCACCGGGTATGTGCAGATTCTCTGGAAACTGAAGCAACCATCAGAAAACTTCACGGCTTACAATGGGGGTGTTGATGCCGTGGCTACTCTTTCAGGTAACACCTACTGCATCATGTGCCCTCTTTTAATCCAAGCATTCAGAGCACTTCCTGTGTACATTTTTTTCTGAGAAAAGTAATGCAGACACGTTTCTACACAAAGAGTCCGTTTGTCTGCAGATGCTCCTCAAATCTCTATGGAGCTTCTTACTCATGGCACCACAATGGTGTCATCTACCAAGCACTTAAACAGATGCAGAACAGAAGACGTGCATTTGAATTGATCATTCTAGTTTGTGTAAATGTAAAATGTAAATTAACTGGCATTGTAGGCTTTAGTGTGCATTATAACTCAAATATCTGCATGTCTAGATTTACCTTCATGAGTGGGTATGTTTGTTATGGGGACTTTGTACTGGGTTGCACAGCATTGGAGATATGCATTATGGCATTATAAAACCTGATTCTGATTATGCATTGGTGGATTACCAGCTCTCTTACATTGCCTTGCCTGGTAGGGCCGTGTCTTACAAGCACATTTGCAATAACCACAATGAGAAAACTAATGTGTAAAAGCAGTTCTGTTATTAGAGAAGTAATGCATGCCTAGCTGTTATCATTGCCCTCATACAGAGTCAGATTAACTTGAGTTTTCAACAAAACCACAGTAAAGGTGTGTATAATTATGTTACAAAGTACTATATAACATGCAGGCTATCTCCAACTATTCTCACAGCAGTATATATTCTACTCAGACGTGACTGTCTCTCCTATGAGCAGCCTAACATTTTCCACTCAATTCACCGAACGCTGAAGCAATAAAATCCACCTTGAGAACTGCAAGTCCTCTCATATTGCATTTAGTTCCACTTCACAGAGTTTCAAGTGTAGTCCACAGAGAGAAAGAAAGGAAAAAGGGAGTAACTTGTTCCCTTTCAAATATAATTTCTAGTGCTTTGACACCTTGACACTCAAATGACTAGATCAGTTCAACCTTGAGTCTCCAAGGAGTATGTCAGTCTCACACACTCCCTCCTGGAGCAGGAGGAAACAACATCAAGACCAGGGTTCAATTACCACTAAAGATTTCACACCGCTGTAATGCAAATAACCCACCAGTCATTTTAGCATGCTAAAAGCCTTGGTTCTCCTCATAAATTCAAGTTTTCAAGGTAAATATTCTGTCAGACTCTCCCGAGAGGGACCAGTACAAGAAGAGTAGGCCTAAGTCTGGTACCTCAGCCTGCTGTATGAAAGCAACTTTCATCCACCTCGATGTAGTCAATACGTTTGGTACAGTCTGGTATCTGTGCAATGTTAATGAGGAGATGGTAACACACATCAATATGGCACAGAACACCTTGCAATAGTCCTCCTCCTAATTGAGTTAAGAGAGAAAAGTATGATGTGAGGTTTAATGGCCTCTAGCAATGTCCCCTCTCTTTTTCATTGTGAACTCAGTTACATAAATCAACCTCTTAACATCCTATAAAGATTAAGGCATGTCTTGAATAATTACCAGGAATGTGGCCATACTCATTCTGTTTCAATTTATGTCATTATCGTCGTCTTCTTCACAGATTAAGCCCAGCACAGAGATATTACCAGCTCAATAACCTGACCCAGTTTTTTAACATGGGACACTTGTGCCAGTGAATGAGATAATTCCCATTAAGGCTCCCTATCAGAATTGATGAAATATATTCCTAATACAGTGTGTGGTCATTAGTACTTACCACATGCAATTAGTATTGATCCAGAGAGGTGGCACAGGGCGATGAGCTATAATCTTTCTCAGGGACGGCTGACTGTATTCCATTACCATCAGGAGGCTTTGGCGATCATTTAATGTCCTTGTCTTGTTGGGGACGGGTGTTGCTCTTAGTTTTCACATGTTGTTGAAGGACTGATATTTCATCCTGTGGGGCAGGGACAGGCAAGGATATTCTGAATGTATAACCTTTGCAATTTATCACTGATATGCCAAACAGAAATGTTTAACACGACCTGACACAATAAGTGGCAGAATGTATTAGCTAGTATAGAGTGACTCCTATGGGTGGTCTTTGATATTTCATCTGGACTTTATTCTACTTGTTTCATTTCGGCACAATCATCCTCTCTTATTTATATAGCCCCTTCAGGAATGCAGCTGTTCATCAATAACAATTGATGTTATATTAAAGAAAGCATATTTGTTGTTTAATGATAGTAAATATAAATGAACAGTGTGGGGTAAAATATATACAGTACCAGTCAAAAGTTTGGAGATACTCAGTGTGTTCTCATTCAATGGTTTTTCATTATTTTCTACATTGAAGACAACGATTAAAGGACACATATGGAATTATGTAGCAAACAACAACCCAGAACATTTTTAAATTTTAGATTATGCAAAGTAGCCACCTTTTGCTTTGCACACTCTTGGAATTCTCTCAATCAGATTCATGAGGTAGTCACCTGGAATGGTTTTCAATTAACAGGTGTGCCTTGTCAAGAGTTAATTTGTGGAATTTCTTGCCTTCTTTATGTGATTGTGACCATCAGTTGTGTTGTGCAGAGGTAGGGTTGGTATACAGTAAATAACACTATTACTACTACTACGACTACTGTACTAAGCCATATTATGGCAAGAACCACTCAACTTACTAAAGGGAAACAACAGTCCCTCAGTACTTTAAGACATGAAGGTCATTCAAAACTAATTTAAAGAACTTTGAAGGTATTCTCAAGTGCAGCCGTAAAAACCATCAAGCGCTATGATGAATCTGGCTCTCACGAGGGGAAGGGAAGACCAAGAGTTACTTCTGCTGCAGAGGATAAGTTCATTACAGTTACCAGCCTCAGAAACCACCAATTAACAGCACATCAGATTAGATCCCAAATAAATGCTTCACAGAGTTCAAGTAGCAGACACATCTCAAAATCAACTGTTCAGAGGAGACTGCGGGAATCAGGCCTTCATGATCGCATTTCTGCAAAGAAGCCACTACTGAGGAAAAAGCAAGAAGAAGAATATAATTGCTTGAGGCCAAGGAGTGGACATTAGACTGTTGGAAATCTGTACTTTTTGGTTCCAACCGCCGTGTCTTTGTGAGACGCAGAGAAGGTGAGGAAAGTTTCTGCATGTGTGGTTCCCACCGTGAAGCATGGAGGAGGAGAGGGGATAGTGTGGGGGTGTTTTGCTGGTGACACTGTTAGCGATTTATTCAAATTCAAGGCACACTCCACCAGCATGGCTACCACAGCATTCTGCAGCGACATGCCATCCCATCTGGTTTGCGCTTAGTGGGACCATCAATTGTTTTTCAACACACCTCTGGGCTATGTAATGGCTATTTCATCAAGAAGGAGCGTGATGGAGTGCTGCATCACATGATCTTGCCTCCACAATCACCTGACCTTAACCCAATTGAGATGGTTTGGGATGAGCTGGACCAGAGTGAAGGAAAAGCAGCCAACAAATGCTCAACACCTCTGGGATCTCTTTCAAGACTGTTGGAAACCTATTCCAGGGAACAACCTCATGAAGCTGATTGAGAGAATGCCAAGAGTGTGCATGAAAGCAAAACTTGGCTACTTTGAAGAATCTAAAATATAAAACATAAAACACTTTTTTTGTTTACTATATAATTCCACATGTGTTATTTCATAGTTTTAATGTCTACAATACTAATCTACAATGAAAAATAAATAAAAACAGAGGAAAAAACATTGAATGAGAAGGTATTTTCAAACTTTTGACTGGTATTGTATGTATATACAGTATATGAAGAATATATTTTTGAACTTGCTTTCCTATGCCTTCATGTGTATACTAATTCCTCTGTTAATTTCTCTTTTGTGTGGGAGTAGGGGCAGCAGCATCTGTAGCTGTGGGACACACATCACTGAACTGGTCTCTGTGGGGGGAGCTGACCCTGGGGGCGTTCTCAGCCCTGGCCGCTAGTGCTGTCTATTTCATGGACCTCACGGGTAACATATGGGTCTGCTACGGCTGCTACGTCATCTTCAAGTCTGTCTACATGCAACTCATAACCATCTGCACGTAAGAACACCATTCTTGCTCCCCCTGCTTCCTCCACAGTATACTAGTACACGAGGTGGATCTCATACCTCACAGTACACTAGTACACGAGGTGGATCTCATGAAGCATACTTCAAAGTACACAAGGTGGATCTCATACTTCATAATACACGAGTACACAAGGTGGATCTCATGAAGCATACTTCACAGTACACAAGGTGGATCTCATGAAGCATACTTCAAAGTACACAAGGTGGATCTCATTAAGCATACTTCACAGTACACTAGTACACGAGGTGGATCTCATGAAGCATACTTCACAGTACACTAGTACACGAGGTGGATCTCATGAACCATACTTCACAGTACACAAGTACACGAGGTGGATCTCATGAAGCATACTTATCACAATGAAACCAGAAAGAAGGAAGAAAGACCTTTGCATACTGATCCTCTAAGACTGAATAAACACTTTGCAATACTAGCAATACAATTATTATTCAGTTCTGTCTCATAAAGTAGGCTGATAACATTTAATAAATAGTTTAACTATACGTTTATTTTTTATAAACAACACCGTGTGGACAAATGTTGCCTCTGCCTTCCAGTTTTCAGATAGTCAGAAGCCTCAGTAAGGAACACTATGCGCTGGTCTTCGGGATCAACACCTTTGCAGCAATGGTTCTCCAGACCCTTCTCACTGCAGTCGTGCTGAACACCAAGAGCCTTCAATTAACCGTGACCACCCAGGTGAGCTACATTAGCACTATACAGGCATGCCCAATGTATGAGTTCACTTTGATCAATACCCCTGTCTTGCTTTTTCAAAGGCTCTTGTGAATGCACTCATGGTCTCTCTTGCATCACGTAGCTGCAATGTACCATGATTTTATTTTCTTCCTCACATAGTACATTATATATGCAACATACTTTGGAGCCATTGCACTGATATTCCTGATCAGAGGAGTGTACAGTGTGCATGCAACCAAACACTCCCAGCTAGAAGGTGACGACCAAGAAGACCCAACAGCTGAGGGACAGACTGGCTTACCAGAATCATCACAGGTTTAGCACATTTGCACTCAATCACTAACATCACAAGACAGAAACATCATACCTGAATGTTGTAAGTGCCTTAGATTAACACTTCATAATTGTAAATACAAGTGACATGGTGATAATAAGACACAGCCAATGCCTGCAATGTAGAGAACAGACTTCCAACATGCAATGTCTACATGCAGCCACAAGAGAGGGCTGTGTCTATAAAAATGTGTGAGTTACTGCTGTATTTTTGGGCTGTGTACATGTTTTTTTCTGACTTTGATCTTGTACAACAATGAACTTGCATTTCGAAGGACCCCTCCAATTGAAAGAGGCTATGTGACACCTCAAACAAATATTAAGAAAAAAATGTTTTTATCTCAATGAATTCAATAAATACACAATGATCCAAAATGAACATACGTATCACTTGTACTTAGAAACTGATTGGGGCACCAGATAAGTGGCCGACAAATGGGTGTCATGTTCTGTTTGACCATAAATATGAAAATATATTAGGTCATCAGACAAGGAGGTCCCACGTTTCATTTTTACCCATCATCTTGGTGTAATCTGAACTGGCCTGAACACAACATAATGAGACAGGCTTTTAAGTAATTGAATTCTAAGTACTTAGCAGACAACCATGACAGTAATACCTGTAATCATTACAATCTTTTTTAACCTAATGGTTGCACAATTTTGCTGGTCCCAATGTTCCTATAATGTAAATCTGTAAAAGAAATATACAAATACGTATACTGTATATGCACATATAAAAGCATGGACATGATGTAGATTAGCAAGGAATATATATTTTAGCAAATAATAGACACCAATGTCTATTGGAAAAGCTGCCAGATGTTTGCTGTAAGAGTAAAGTATAGAGCATAGCAAAAGTATGACACAACATGAGCAGTTCAAGAGGAATGAACGTGTTAGAGAGGCCGAAAAGAAACTGGATGTGAATAAGGGCAGTTGTCAGATAAGCACAAAGTGGGTTGACCTAATTACCCTTTCCTGAACCACCTTGAGGAGGGTGTTAGAGTGCTGAGGCAAACTACTCACTGACCCCAAATTACACTCTCATTGATTAAGTGTTCGAGTTCTTTAATGCACGCTATATAGTAATCTGTCACTCACCACATCATGCTCTTTGCCATGTGACATCCATTTTGGGCCAGCAATAAAAACACAGTTGATGTTTCACATGCTACTAAGCACATTCTAAACCTAGTATCATTTATTTAGATTTCAGGGGAACTCTATAATAACTGAAGCAATATAACAATAATATAACAACTGTCTTGTTACAGATATGGCATTTACGTGACCAGTGTGTTTGGGGATGATTTGCATGTTCTATGCTTTTGAAAGTTCTAAAGCTCCAGGGCTCAAAGAAGTGACCTATTCAAACAAACTATTAAAAAAAGCAGCAAACGTGTATGATTCTTTTGTCAAGTTTTAGATCTAACTTTCAGTGTGATCCACTACCAAAATTGTAGGTTCTGATTTATACGGTAGGAAAATGCGAGGATGTTTATACGTTTCTGTTCAGAGACTCTCATTAACGGTGCATCACTCGGCAAAGAGGTATGTGCTCTCCACTGAGTGACTCTCACAGCAGGGGCGGAGATCCCGGGGGGGACGGGGGGGACGGGGGGGACACGTCCCCCCCTCGCATAACGTTGTCCCCCCCCCCCCCCCCCCCCAACAAAATTGAAAAAAAAAAATTCTGTCCTTTTTTCAGGTCACCGGAGTTAGGATGCGAACCCAGGTCGCTGGCGTAGTAGCTAACGCTTTAACCCAGTGTGCTATTGATTCTACAGTCTCAGAATTTAAACAAATAAGACAAGAATAAATGCGAATATGCGACCCGGGTCGCTGGCGTGGTAACCAACGCTTAACCCAGTGTGCTATTGATTTTACAGTCTCAGGATTTAAACAAATAAAACAATAATAAATACGAATATGTATACATTCATTGTTTCCATCAGGTCCGCTTCACCTGCTCTTTCTCACCTGCTCTCTCTCTTTCTGACAGCCGGTCAGTCATTTCCCTACTTTCACTGGATAAAGGCATTTCCCATGAGGCTTTGATCCGACCATCCTACATTAATTTATGAACAAAAAAACGAATTAAATAACTGGACAATTTATATTTTTGGGCATGAAAGTTGTGTAAAGTCTGAATAAAAAGAAATAGATCAAGTTAAAAGGCTAAGCAAAAATCATTAGGCTGAATTTATGAAAGTGAGTTTATCTCACCATAAGTGAGATGTTGTGAGACAACAAGTGCTATATATATTGGTTGGACCAACTCGTTTCATATCAGCGGTCTTCTTGGAGATTATCACGGGAACTTGATCAGATTTTATTAGTTTTAACTCAATGGACGGCTCATGGACTCCACACGGCTGCGCAGGGCACTAGAGAAGACGTTAATGTGCATGCAGCGGAATTCCTCCTTGAAGAGCCTTGGTATGCCTTTGAACTTTCAACATTATTTAGGTAGGATGTATCAGGGATGGACAGGAGGGTGAGTACAGGAGCCTGGTGGACAACTTTGTGCAGTGGTGTAGGAATAACCACCTGCAGCTGAACACCTCCAAGACCAAGGAGATGGTGGTAGACTTTAGGAGGTCTCAGCCTCCTCTGCTACCAATCTCCATAGAGGGTGTCAGTGTGGAGGTGGTCAGCACCTACAAGTACTTAGGTGTTCACCTGGACAATAAACTGGACTGGTCAGCTAACATAGATGCCATCTACAAGAAGGGCCAAAGCCGACTCTACTTCTTGAGGAGGCTGAGGTCCTTCAATGTCTGCAACAAACTCCTGCGTATGTTTTATCAGTCTGTTGTTGCCAGCGTCCTTTTCTATGCTGTGGTGTGCTGGGGAGGCAGCACAAAGAAGAGGGATGCTGGGCGACTTGACAGGCTGGTGAGAAAGGCAGGAGCTGTTGTTGGCACCGATCTTGACTGCATTACAACAGTGGCGGAGAGGAGGACCCTGAGCAGGCTGCTAACAATCATGGACAATGACCACCACCCTCTGTACAACACTTTTAATGGTCAGAGGAGCATCTTCAGTGTCAGACTCCTGTCACTGTCATGCTCATCAGACAGGCTGAGGAAGTCCTTTGTCCCCAGGGCCATTCAGCTCTATAACGCCACACAGAAGGGGAGGGGGAGGGAGATGTACTTCTCTGCATGAGTCTGCCTCAGTCTGCCCTCCTCTTCTCCTCACACCTTATTCCTTATTCCATCCCACTGCCCATCCTTTTTCCTTTATTTAAGTATTTATATCACTGTACACTATCCCCACACACACAAGCACAGGACTCTTTGCACTATCCACACAGGCACAGGAACACTTTTGCACTACTACTTTCCATCACTTACAGCCCTGTCACATGTTAAGCACATTGTTATATGTATATGTTATATGTAAACACCCCACCCCCATGTGTACATGTTCCCCCTATGTGTATTGTTTTTGTATTTATTGTGATTTTTGTATTTATTGTTATTCATGTTTGTTTGTAAGTGTAAACTACTTGGATGACCTTAATTTCCCTCGGGATCAATAAAGTATCCATCTATCTATCTATTTTATTTGTCGGTGAGTAGATATTGTGTGTTAGGACATGTATTGCCGTTTAGAGATTTTAAAACTGACGTCGAATTTCGATTTGTCACTGTTATTAGAGAATTCAGTATTTAGCAGCTAAGTTATGCTAGCTCTCGTGACAGCAATTTTTTTCATGTCCCCCCCCCGGAATTACTCTCTGAAATGTTCCCATGTATTGTCCCCCCCTGCAATGAAATGGGATCTCCGCCCCTGTCTCACAGAGACAACTGGATGTGTCTGCTCCCTTTTTAGACACTAACTCAGAGAGAACTGGATACGTCGGCTCTCTTCAGTAACTAATTCAGACGGAAAGGCACTGCAGCAAACTTGGCAGTACCTGTTCAGTGTCGCTTTCTGTTTTCTGGATTACTCTGGCTTTATCAGATTCTGTTTTTTATTCATGATTGTGTCGTACACAAATAAATAAATACAAAATATCACTGCAAAACATAGCATCAGTGTCACCCAATGACAGAAGCAGTTATCGTGAGCTTTCTAATGTGAACTGCTATACTTTTTATAATAAGCGCACAGATTTGCTTGCTTTTGTTTTTGGATACATACTTCAAGCATAAATAATGCCTTTCATGGTAATTAATTCAAAAACTGAAGCAGCACACTGATTATGTGCACATGAGTAAATATGATGCTGCAATTGGTGCTAAAGTAGGCTCGTCATTGTAATTTGTAGGCCAATCACTCATTATTGTATTTACATAAGGAAAATGTTCCTTGCTGTGGTAAACAGAGGATTGAGATATAAAAGGTTAGAAATGTATGCACGGTCATAACCAACATATACTCCAGGGTTCATCCTGATTAAGAGTTGTGTGAGTGTGCAAGCACCTCAGATCATTATAGAGGAGAGACGCAAACCCCAGCAGACTCCAGCGAGATGCTGGAAAAATACAGAGCTTATTACATGCCCTTATTCCTACCATAGTGTCTTAAATCCTTTCCTGTATTCTAACACGACTATTAAATCTATAGAATTAATAGCCGATTAATCACACAAAAGGCTGGCAACCCACACACAAAGAAATTAAAGAAGACCCTAGACATTTGTTATGCTTTCTTTGCAGTATATACAGGTGGATTTCCTTATGTTAGCCTTACATTTGAATATATTTGTTTCACTAATGGTCTTTCTACTAATGGCTACTTACCTACCACTTCAGTATTTCACTCTGCTGGGAGTCATTATTATTATGATTTAGTTTTATTCATGTCCTTCATACATAAGGTCTACATTGTACTGTGAATCCGGGGCGTATTTATCAGAGCGTAGCCTACCTAAAGATGTGCCTTATCTTTTGGAAGCATACTAAGATATACCATCTCTATAGAGTTAAGCAATACTTTTGTTAGGTTAGTCTGGACCACTATTAGCTATACCTTAACACAGTTTTCAACTCAAGATACATTACATTAAAGGTTTTAGAGCCTTAAAAACGTGCATTGAGTGTGTTGACTGTGTAAGTTCAAAATGTGTTGTTCATTCAATTAAAAAACATCTACCCTGCAACTATTATTTTTTTGGAATGTATTTACTTTGGCTTGTATAGTATTTCTTGTTGATGTTCTTTCTAATTATGATCACCCGTATTAATTGTAATTCAGAATTCAGGAATTGATTCCAGAAACATTGATTCAGCCTCTTATGGTATACATGAGATACATACACGTTTCTCTTGAGGCAATTCTTAAGAGATGGTTTGGGAAACATTCATAGCAAAGTAAACTTCTTTAGAAAGGTATAGCCTACCTTTCGACTCCTTGTAAAACACTAAGAGACACCATGACTATAAAACGCTCTCCTGATCGTCACCCCTGATCACACCCCCGCATACTTTTAAGCACTGCAGGAAATGTATGATTCTTGTCAGGCAGTGACACTTGTCATCAATTTTCCATATAAGGAGGCATCACAGACAAACTATGCCATGGAACATGAAATTACACAAATTATGTAAGGGATAACGGTCAACGAGCTGTACAGTTCTGCAAAGGTAATGGACGCTGCGGGGCAAAGAACTCCACGACGCGCAGTCCATTATCTTTGTAGAACTGGACAGCTCGAAGGCCGTTATCCCGCTTATCTCCCGTTTACAACATCCAAAAATGTTTTTATTATTATTATTATTATTATTATTATTATTATTTAGAATTTCCTTTATCTTTAGGAAACTTAATATGCATAATAACTTGATGAATTCTTAATTTGAAGCCTAGTGCTCCTGTTAGAGAAAGTAGTGCGTTTTTTGAAGAAAAAAAAAACGTTACGTTGGTTGTCAATGGCAACCACTCAAGAGCATTGATATGGAACGGCGATTTAACTTTTCTACTGGGACTATGTCCAAGGTGTCCGGTTATACGAACTTAATGTACACCCCATTAGCCAATCAGAAAACAGTATTTCGTTCCAGAGGGAGATAATTTCAAATAAAAGACAATAGCCTGCACATTAAAACACTCAAGACGGGATACTCCCATGTTAAATGTACTATGGAAGGGTTGTAAAGTTATAATATGATGCAAATTAAATAAATAAATATGTCACATCACATACCATTTACAGTCAACTCTGACTGACGTAAGCTTAAAGATTAAAGATAAAGGAACTAAATGTTGTAATTTTAGTTTTAAAAACAATCAAAAAATGTGCTGCAAATATCAAAAGATAATGCCACAGTTTATGAATGTGAAAAAAATTATATCTACAAGATATCTACAAAAGTTAGCATACTCGCCAGCTAGCTATGTCACATACGAAAGATCAAACTATTTTACGTACAACTGGAACTTCACAAGAATTTGTTCATGGCCCGCTTTAAAAAAAAAGGTAGGTCCGCCATTCATACAGTGAGATTATCCATCTTGATTTCTGTGGCTTTATACTGCAATCAAATCTGTGAGATCAACACATCTGAGTTTTTGACTTCTGATTGAGACAACAGGGCCCTTAAGTTTCACATTTTGGAAGGTTATGACAGTGGGGTTACTGACATCTCACTACCTCTTGTTTACTGGCAGTACTCCTTGCATCTCGGTACCTTCTTGCCCTTCTTGCCTTGCCCTTTGTGCTGTAAGACTTGACTTTGAGCTTCCCCTCTCTCAGTGGCTTTTCCTTCAACTTCTTAACCGTCTCCAGACAACTCTCAACAGCTGCAACCGCTTAGGGGAGGATCAGTGGAGGCTGAGTTTTAAAACCTCTGAAAAAAGATCATGCAAAAAGTGACAAAGGGCAACAAAAGACAGGCTTTCCATTTGCCATATGATGTGCTTTGCCATGCCCTTCATGTTAGTGCTAAACGTGGCTGCAATGCGCTCCATGTGATGATAGCCAACAGTGTATTGGCCCTGCCCTGGTGTATAATTTGACTGAAGGAAAACTGACAGTGCCTGATAAATGTGTGGCAGCCAGCACTGAGTTTTAACAGCCAAGGGATTTGCAGTTTACAGCCCAATTCTGCACTTATTGCCTTTAGTTCTCTCCTGCTTTGGGGACTGAAGTGATATGTTTTCCACGCAAGCTGCAAAGGTCATAGGTTTTTTCAATCATTGGCACTGACCACTAAGTGCTTTTCATTGCCAATTCCAGATGACAGTGGAAGGACAGGACAGGTTAACCCACACCACCTCTGAAACGCTTGCACCATCCAATCCAAAATCGGTCATTTTGTGCTCCCTCCGGTTTGGTTTGGCATTCTCAAGCAACGACTCCATAGTCTTTAGGGAGCAAAACTGTGAATGGTATTACTTCCACTGCAATCATGTGGGTTGCTTTTCCACATGCACGTTACACTGCTTTCACGATTTGGGTGGCATGGTGGGTAGACTAAAGGGCAATAACATAATCCCTGGCATCATGTTTATGATTTTTATTGTCACCCCTGCATCCTCATCATTTATGTAAGGGATAATGTATTGTCCGGAGGTCATTCTCCAAAAATAATTCCCGACGGGGCGAACAACACCCCGACGCGCAGCAGAGGGTGTTGTTTCGTCCTGAAGGGAATTATTTTTGGAGAATGACCGACGGACAATAAATTATCCCGCGTATTATACGGTTACTTGCCAAAAACGATAGAAGACATTCCTCCAACATACCTCTTTTTAATGATTTAGTTGTCGTTTCCTGAGTCCCGTTTAGAAATAAATAGTTCTTCAAGCAAATAGAACTTTGAAGTTTCAGGTGTTGCATAGCAACCCATTACTTACTGACTTCAAATTACTGTCTACTGTTGCGTTAAAATGACTGGACTTCTGGCGGAATGATATGAAAGATGTGAATTAGAAGTACAAAACCCGTTGCCAATGACAGCGGTCATTATCTTTTCGCAGCGGTATGTTAGCAGGAATTCATGTTAGGTATGACGTAGGGATGGCCCATTCAAATCAACGGTACTTTTTGGAACGTTCTGAAGAGCCGTATAATAATTATTTTTAATGGTAAATAACCAGAACTCTCTTGTCCTGCTTGAGCACAAAAAGGTGCAGTTCATTTCACACTCCCAAAATGTTACATATGTATAGCCAACAACCTTAAGGTGATGATATACGTAGCGTGTCAGGACCAAGGGGTAGTCTCCAGATTTTGAAAAGGCCTTGTTTTCCTGAGAGGAAAATGAAGTATGGTAGGCAGATTTATGTGTTAAAGGTGCATTGTGTTGGATTAAGAGACCATTTAATGACCATTCAGGGCAAAGACTTCGCGGTGGTGCAGACCTACAAATTCCTGGGGGCAGGGACGGACTGGCCATCGGGCATACCGGGCGTTTGCCCGCTGGGCCGGGGTGCAATATGGGCCGATGGTCCCGAATTTTAATTTTTTATTTTTTTCCCCATATAATGGTCTGACCGGCTGGCCCACGAAATTAGTTCATCAGCGGCCCTACTGACACTGGGCTGGCCCAATCACATACCTGGGCTGACCCAACACAAACCCCTTTCGATTTGGACCTGCCTACATAATGCATTAGGACGGTAAACAGCGTGGCCCATGGCCTTAACATGCTTGACACGCGCACGCTAGTCTGCGGCCCATTGGCCGTCTTCTTGAGTGACTAGGGTCTCGTCCAATCATATCAGGAAACACCTTCTACCTTTAGCTAAACTTTGCCATCAGCTCCCGTGGATGACAGTGCTGGTGGCTACAGCCAGGGAGATACGATACAACGACCTACGGTAAGCTTACTGATCATGAATTAAAACGTCTCTAAAATATGTTTGACTTAGAACCTATGTTCTATGGCCAAGTTCGTTTGCATAGCTAAATACAAGACAAGTCTGTAGCTGTTGCTAGCCTACTGTACTCTGAAACAGTCAGCCGTTAGCCTACACTCTATGTTGTGTGTTTGAGTGGTGCGCGGTGCCATGTCAATTGTTCCGAAAGCCCAGTATTCCCAAACCCTGGTATTCCGAAAATATGCCAATTTGTCCAGATACCGAATTATGATAGCCCGTTATACGCTCCAGTTTTCCCGTCCCCCCCGAAGTTCAGGGGCGTAGTTCAAACGTTAATGCCACCGCATCAAGCGCGTTTCCTACAGGAGGAAATAGACTCCCTTCTAGAAAAGGGAGCAATACAGCCTGTCCTCTCGGAGACGAGAACAGGGGGTTCTTCAGTCGCTATTTTCATGGAAAATATCGACCGATCTTATACCTCCGTATTCTGAACAAAGCTTTAAAGTGTATGATGTGTATTGCATTTAGATTAATTAAGACCACCACCTTAACACACAAACTCTTGTTGAACTCATACGGTAGTAGGTTCAGTGACGTGCGGTGAGACAGCTGTCTTCTGGAGCTTCTGCGAGCCCGTGAATCAATGTTTCGTTGGAATCATGATGTAACGTTGTTGTAGCGGGAATACAGCAATGCTATTTGTATTTTCTAATTGGCAGGTCATATGTATGATTCTAGACTTCGCTAAGCACTGAAGCGACTGAAACGGTGAATTTTGATCACATTCAGCGAAGTTAACAGGTAAAACGGGAGAAAAATAGGGCGTCTTTAGGCCGTCTTGCCTAAAAGTAGGACGTCCCGTTTCTTCTTATTTTTTAGTAGACTATAGGGCAGACGCCCTGCTAGCTATAAGCCTGGTTGGTGTAGACATTCGAGATTAAAAAGGTGTGTTATCGAATTTAGTGGGCCGGTCTGGTTCAAAATGCCCGGGCCGATTTTTTGTCCCAGTCCGCCCCTGCCTGGGGGTGCATCTGGACGACACCCTGAACTGGTCGGCTAAAGCAGGTGCGACATACAAAAAGGGACAGAGCAGATTGTTCTTCTTGAGGAAACTCAGGTCTTTTGATGTATGCAAAGAGATGCTGCGCATGTTTTATCAATCTGTCATGGCGAGCGTGCTCTTTTTTGCTGCAGTCTACTGGGGAGGCAACACGTCTAAGAGGGACACTGGGCGGCTGGACAAACTGGTCAGAAAGGCGAGCTCAGTGTTGGGGCAGAACCTGGACTCACTGGGGACTGTGGTAGAGAGACGGATGCGGGCAAGCTCTTGGCCATCATGGGCAATGTTAATCACCCCCTCCACCATGTCCTGGCAGGACAGTCCAGTAGCCTCCGTAGCGGGCGGCTCAACACGATACGTTCAAGGACTGAGCGACATAGGAGGTCCTTTGTCCCAGTTGCCCTTAAACTTTAATTATTATGCACTTTACACCATACATCCTTCATCCTACACTGTACATAGCTGAATTGTTTTGTTTGTATTGTATCATATTGTCTGTATATATTGCTTGTAATAATTGCAAATATGAGCAAGATCTATGCAAGATCCCAGAATTTCCCCACGGAAGTATTTATCTATCTATCTACCTATATCAGTGGCGATTCCCCCATTGAGGAAAGGGAGGAAGATCCTCCCTAAAAAAAATTACAGAAGAAATTATAATAAAAATAAAAAATATTTATTAAATAATTGTTAGTATTTCATAGGTATTTCATAGGTTATTAGCCGTAAAAGTCTATTTTAGCACTTCTAAATCGCTAAACGGTCCGCTGAGGACCGTCCTCCCTAACCCCCTCATTGACTCCCATTATAAGCGCTCAAAACCTGGGCGAAGCGCGGGCTTCTCATTTTAACATTGAAGTGAATGGAGGAAAGGGAGGACGGTCCTCCCTTTGGGCGGGTCAGTTCGAAATGCTAGCCTGTCATCAAGCAGCCAATCAGCAACGCGGCATTTGTCGATGTGCCCAATCGGAATGAAGGGCAGAGCAACAGGTATTCGGAGAAGATGACAGCGCGGTGTTGTAGCTGATGAGAAGTGTTTCTAACGAACTGAAAGCTGTAAATCAAAAGAACCGGGGGACGGCTGGCGAGTCTTACTGAGAAGACGGCGTTGGAGTCCACGGTACACAGTGATTTGCACGGCAGGTTCAAGTGTATTGCTCTCTACTCTCTCCCTCCCCTCGTGTCTCCTCCCGTTAGCATTCTGCCACTCCATATTCTCCACAGTAGCACTGGGCTAAGAGTTAGCTACTGCTACGGCTAATCCTACCACCACCGCTACTGCCAAAGCTGCTGCTACAACTGAACCAAAGGTAACGATACGTGACTGACTTGCGTGAGTGAAATGGACACTTGACTGACTGTGGAATTGAGCAGCACGAACTTTATGGACAGTTACATTGCAGTGGATGGACTAAATGCCTTAAATAACATGTATTGAAGCTACTGTGATTTCATGTACTATTTTGTTGGTTGAATTGAATGGTTAATGTGAAAAGTGATTCCCTGTGTTTTAAAAGAAAGGATTCCCTGTGTTTTAAGAGAAAGGTTTAGAAAGGATTCCCTGTGTTTTAAGAGAAAGGTTTAATTTGAAAGAAGCTATGTACGGAAGAGGATTAGGGCTACACATGTTAAAAAAAATTAAGTTCTGACTTTAATCTCAGAATTCTGAGAATAAAGTCAGAATTCTGACATTAATCTCAGAATTCTGAGATAAAAAGTCAGAATTCTGAGATTAATGTCAGAATTCTGACATTAATCTCAGAATTCTGACTTTAATCTCAGAATTCTGAGAAAAAAGTCAGAATTCTGACTTTAAAGTCAGAACTACGGGTATCTGTAAGGAACAACCTCGTGGGAGAGACACTTTGCTTTGCTTGCAATAGGAGGCACACGCAAAGTAGCCAGTAGCCCTAGCCTACTTGTGCTATGGCTTCACTTCGCGACTTCTTGCGGGCTCGAGGAGTTCCAGAAGAAGCAATTTCTTTAATGGAAGACCAAAAGGTGAGTGAAACTGTAATATGTGTTGTTTTGGTGCCTGGAGTTGCACATGTGTTTGCTAATATGGTCGGACGAGTCAACGAATACATCGCGCCAAAAAAAACATTTCGCCCAACCCTTTTAGCTAGAACAACTGCAAACGTACAGTGTGCATGTCTAATGGGTCCATGGTGCATAAGGTGACTGTGTGCAGGTGAGCAGGCTACCAGCAGGTTGGGCAGGCTAAGTGAACAATGCCTGCAGACTCTTGCCAAAATAGTAAATAACCAGTCGGGGTACTAGACGGCTGTTCTTATCTGCTAAGTTCTTCTTTGTGTTGTTAAGTAACTTCAATATTGCATTTGCATTGACTAAAACAACGATGGCACGGTCATGTTCATGTATGATTAATGGACTACCCCCACCTGCGTCCCCTTAGCTTCAGATGCTATTACCGTCCGCCAATATAGCCTGCATAATTATGTGGTGCTTCTGTACTGTTCTCACTTGCAAACACATTAAAGCTCTTGGAGACAGGCTATCGATATGTAGCGTTTGCGGTCGGTGCATGGGTCAGTGCAGCTCATGTAACTATTTACAGCAGTGGTCCCCAATTATTTTTCCCCAAGGGCCAAATTATGTAAAGCAAGTGAGGCTGAGGGCCAACAACCCCCCCCCCCCCACCCCCCCAAAAAAAATTTTAATCACGATTAATCGCAAATTAATTAATCGCAAATTTTACTTTAATGCTCTTATCATGGAAAAGTGGATTGGCTTGCTTTATGCAATGTTTTATTGTATTGAAAAACAACATTGCCAAACAGGGGTGTACAAAATACAATTATAAAGTGCACATTTCAGACTCTGCTGAAAAGCTGCCCGTTGAGATTTTCAGACAACAGTGAAGCTCGCTTCTTTTGCACAACTTTTAAAAGGTAAACTTTCTATTCAGAATCTTTTTTATCAAATATTTCGCCGTATCGCGCTCACCATCACTCAAACCGTAACGTTAGCCTACTACACAGTTTGCGAGGCCAAAACATTTTTTTTTTTTTTTTTTTACGAGGTCGCGGGCCAAAAATGTACCGTACCCGGGCCGGATCTGGCCCACGGGCCGCCATTTGGGGACCACTGATTTACAGTGTACCGCTGTTGATTTCTTCCTTATGCAGTCTAATAGCCAGCCACTCCGTCACTCACATTTCTCAACCACTACTGCCATCTATGGGCGGAAAATGGTATAGCACGAGTTATTTGAGGAGATCGCAGGTGACCTACTCAATTAGAACAATTGTGACAGAAATCCAATATAATTGGAACAAACTATACATAAAAAATAATGTAATTGGGTTTATCTAAATACTTACAAAGGCATTTCCCTCCTAAACGTCAATGAGTATCTCAGTTTGTTGTTAGGTTAAAGTTAAGTTAAAGTTATTTAGCTCCATTCACCCCTGGCAGGTCAATCATGAGTTTCCTAATGGCTATTACTATGAAAGTGTCTAGACTGAATTCAAATAAATAATATCAGGTTTGATTGCAGTATTGAGATACTCAAGTGAGTATGTAGATATGTATTTATGTAGATAAGTGAGTATGTAGTAGAGAATGATGCACATATAGATCAGTATTTTCCCACTGACTTAACAGGCTTTACCTTGACATTATATTTGCAAAGTGCACTTTAGAGAAAATAATTGTCTTTTCTTTTTTTTCTCCTCATGTGTAGATTGACAGCCAAGTCATATCACTGATGGATGATGCAACTCTGGCAAATTACATTCCCTCCTACGGAGATCGCATTGCCCTCTTCAATTTTTGCAAAAGTAAAACGTCCCTCCCACAGCGTAAACATGGGCTTCTAGAAAAACTTCGTGAAAAAATGAAAGTCAGAAAGGAAAGCACCAATGAAGACACAACTCATGCAGATAGAAGAGCAACTTCGACAACTCGGACAAAGAAACTCAAAACAACTCGAAATGTAGAGATAGGATGGATTCACAGTGACAAAAACAAAGCCAAACAGGTGAGGGGAAAGCAGGGAGGTGGCACCAGAAAAGTTCAACTGGAAAATGATGCTGGATTAGAAGAAATCCTTCAAGCGGGAAAGAAACTTTTCTTTCCTGATGGAATATCTCCTAAAGGATCTGAATCAGATTTTGAGTTTGAAGTGTGGGACTTTAAACAGAACCGCCTTACTAATGACACGTGCCTGTCCATTGGCACTATGTATGAAACAGTGAGGCTGACAATGTTACGCTTTTACATTGCAACAAAGCCAAAAGAACTTGAAGATGATGCGAGTGAGACATCAGACGTGCTCCTTGTCTCAGCTCACAGTGGTTTTGAAAACCATTCAACAGAAGTACAAGTGGAAGATGTCATTGGTGATTTTGATGGAGTCCATTCTGCTTTGGAAATGTCTGTTGTTTCTGAAATAACCTTTGGTCCCATTTATGGTGTTGAAGACGACACGGAGGACACGTTGATCTTTGAGGGTTTGACTATGCCTGCCAGTCCAACTCATCCAGAGGAAGTTATAACAATCGCCATACATAATGCTAATGTAACCTTGTGGTGGTTAGGTCTTGGCTCTGCGACTACGCCACTTGGTGCCTTTCACACCAAGATATGTTTTTGTTGTAATGGTACCTTTTAACAGAGACAAGCGGGTTCTCACCCAGGTACGTTCTATTGACAAACAGAGACAATGTATTCCAGTATAAAACAGTATTTATTTATACACAGCTAAATGAGGATAACATCCGGCAATAGGGAGTGGGTAATGGCTGCCACCAGGATGGTAGGGGGCATAGGGAGCAGCTGTTACAAGGGGTTACCTGTATGAAGAAAAGGGAAGTGAGACCGCCACGCCACCCGTGTTCTGGATTCTGGTGCCTACTCACACACACAACACACCTAGGCACTGCAAAGGAATCACTGCAAATAGTGAGGTGCAAGTTACCACTCCAAAATACTGCATGCAGTGCACAAAGAAGAGGATTCAGATCCAGTGACCTGCCCCATAGAACAACTGCAATAGAAGAAGGGTTGAGGTTAAGCCTAGCTGACTAGAACAGGGCAGAGTTCAATCTTTAAGGGTTAACTTCAACGCTGGGACAGCCAGTACCACCCGTATCACTGCCGGAGGGGGAGAGGGGACAATAATAAAAGTAATAAAAGGTAGCACGCTAAACCTAGCTCACACCTAGGCTAGGTCAAACAAACAAATATAAAAGCAAACAAACCACAACGACGGAGGGCAAAGCTGAAAGCACACTAATTTTACGACAGGCAAAGCAGCAGTGGCAAATCTCCTTCATGCAGCACGGACAGAACAAACATGACAATAGGCTCTGGCGCCTCACAACCGAAACCTGGACTTGTCGTCCTACAGGATACAACAGGGTGTGTACGCTCGTTCTCTTCGGACCAAGACCTTCGGCAGCGAAAACGCCTGCTACCCGGAAGAATCCTGTGCATTACAAGCACCTGTATTGTCCTACCTGATGCCTGGTTATATACCAGCAGCACTTTGGCTAATGAATTAGCAGCCACAGTGCTGCTTGGGGGCGTGGCAGAGCAGGACCGGGGCTACGGTTGCTGCTGGGAAACAGGACCGTAGTTCTACCGGTTACATTCTACCCCCCCATTTGTTATCGGCGTCCCGCAGATAAAACCAAAACACCCTATATATTAAAGAAAAGCATAAAATGGGCTCTTAAAACCAGGGTCGGAAACCTGCTATAGTCCTATTAATAGAGCCAGGCACCTGGGAGTTCATAGCCCCATCCACAGTGGTTCTACTCACCGACACTGGGAGGTGATTGGGGTTTCCATGCCTTCCTGCAGTGACCCGGGACGTCCTCCGTGGAGGTAGTACACGTACACTACCACCAGGGCCAGGATCTGTGGGGACAGGTAGAGCAAGGGTAGGAAAAGGCAGTTCAATCTGCTCATGGGGATTTACAGACCCAGAGGCTGCCGCAGGAGAAAAAGCCCGGTTGGGTGGTGCAGGTTGCATTGAGGCATCAGGAGGACCAACAATGCCCCACTGTCCCGCCTCATCCTCTTCGGTACTTTCGGGCTCCGCTACTGGGGGTTCTGGAGGTGCAGCAGGGGGGTGTGGCCAGTGACTACGTTGGACCGGCCGCAGCATGGTCTGCTGTACCTGACGGGGTATCCGCTGGTCATTCCGCTCTGGGGGTTCTGGAGGTGCAGCAGGGAGGTCTGGCCAGTGACTCTGTAGGACTGGCTTCAGCATGGTCCGCTGTACCTGACTGTGCACCCTCTGGTCATGCCGCTCACTCCTCCGTGGCGCCAAAGTCTGCTGCACAGGAACCACTCGATCACCATCACACTCTCTGGCATAATGCCCAGGCCTCTGGCATCGCCGGCAAACAACAGAGGGAGAACGTCCAGGCCTAGCCTGGCGTACTGGTACCTGCAAGATATCCAAACTGCTGAGGAGCTGGTGAATCTGTTCTTGCTGTGCCAGCAACATTGTTCTTAATTCAGTCATCTCAGGCCTGAATGGGTTTTCCTGGGGTGGGTGGATGTCCTGCTGGGCTCTAGACGACTGCATTGCACAGAGGGATGGGACAGAACAACTTCCACCTCTAACGAAATCACTGGGCCTACCTTCACGCTCCCACTGGACAGCTTCGGCTCGTACCTCCAACAAGGAAAGCCCTGGGGTCTGGCGGACCAACCGCTTCAGCTCCCTGCGGAGATCGAGGTCTAGGAGATGCTCTACAAAAGAATCACGCAGCAGGACATCAGGGTTAGGCACTGAAACAGGGGAACTCTGAGTCACTTGATTCATCAGAGATAAAAGGGCATGAGAAAATTCATGTAAGGACTCTCCAGCTAGTTGCCTCCTACAGAAAAAGTTCTCTTGTAAGGTAACATATGATGTCGAGCAACCATAGATTTCTTTGAGGATAGCTAAAACCTTTGATGGATCCTCCCTCTCAGCCCTGGTCCTATACCTGATCTCGTCCCTAGCCTCGCCATCCAGGTGGTCAAAAATAAAATAGGCTTGATCAAGTGTCCCCAAGTGCCTTGCCCTCAGGCTAGCATTCACCTCTTCCACCCATTCCTCAATACCCATACCTGCTCTGCCCCTAAACATCGGGCACTTTCTTTCGCTAGGTAGGTACAACACTCGTCCCTGCTGTAAGTGTTCTTTGTCTGCCTGAAGTTGCCGCACCTGTTCCCTCAGTTCCCGTAGCTCATTATCCATGACTACCACAGAAGAACAGTGCAGTTAAATCAGGCAAAAAAACAAAAAACGAGACAGGGTCTCCCTGCCGTCAGCCGATAGGAGGGCGCTGCTGTTGTCCAGTGAACTCGTCGAGTCCCACGACGTGCCAACTGCTGCTTTGCCTAAAATTTCTGTTACACAGCTTTCTCAGAAAAACAAAACAAACCAGAAATACACGTCTCTGTGTACCAGATCCTGCCGAACTACGCCAATTGTAACCTTGTGGTGGTTAGGTCTTGGCTCTGCGACTACGCCACTTGGTGCCTTTCACACCAAGATATGTTTTTGTTGTAATGGTACCTTTTAACAGAGACAAGCGGGTTCTCACCCAGGTACGTTCTAGTGACAAACAGAGACAATGTATTCCAGTATAAAACAGTATTTATTTATACACAGCTAAATGAGGATAACATCCGGCAATAGGGAGTGGGTAATGGCTGCCACCAGGATGGTAGGGGGCATAGGGAGCAGCTGTTACAAGGGGTTACCTGTATGAAGAAAAGGGAAGTGAGACCGCCACGCCACCCGTGTTCTGGATTCTGGTGCCTACTCACACACACAACACACCTAGGCACTGCAAAGGAATCACTGCAAATAGTGAGGTGCAAGTTACCACTCCAAAATACTGCATGCAGTGCACAAAGAAGAGGATTCAGATCCAGTGACCTGCCCCATAGAACAACTGCAATAGAAGAAGGGTTGAGGTTAAGCCTAGCTGACTAGAACAGGGCAGAGTTCAATCTTTAAGGGTTAACTTCAACGCTGGGACAGCCAGTACCACCCGTATCACTGCCGGAGGGGGAGAGGGGACAATAATAAAAGTAATAAAAGGTAGCACGCTAAACCTAGCTCACACCTAGGCTAGGTCAAACAAACAAATATAAAAGCAAACAAACCACAACGACGGAGGGCAAAGCTGAAAGCACACTAATTTTACGACAGGCAAAGCAGCAGTGGCAAATCTCCTTCATGCAGCACGGACAGAACAAACATGACAATAGGCTCTGGCGCCTCACAACCGAAACCTGGACTTGTCGTCCTACAGGATACAACAGGGTGTGTACGCTCGTTCTCTTCGGACCAAGACCTTCGGCAGCGAAAACGCCTGCTACCCGGAAGAATCCTGTGCATTACAAGCACCTGTATTGTCCTACCTGATGCCTGGTTATATACCAGCAGCACTTTGGCTAATGAATTAGCAGCCACAGTGCTGCTTGGGGGCGTGGCAGAGCAGGACCGGGGCTACGGTTGCTGCTGGGAAACAGGACCGTAGTTCTACCGGTTACACTAACACTTTACATGACATGATAAAAGCTTTCTCTGATGCAGAGATTTTGAACAAAACACTGAAAGTGACGCGCATTCTTCCAGACAACACAGAAGAAGCAGGCAGTGGATCTGGGGTACTGCGAGATGTTCTCAGCTGCTTCTGGCATGAATTCTACGATCGATGCTCACTTGGTGCAACAGTTAAAGTGCCCTTCATTCGCCATGATTTTCCTGCTGAAACATGGAAGGCAGTTGGCAGAATCCTTGTGAAAGGCTACGAAGAATGCCAATATTTGCCAAACAAACTTGCCCTCCCCTTCCTTGAACAGGTGCTTTTCAACAATGTGTACAGTGATCTTAAAGAACATTTCCTGCAGTTTGTGAGCAACCAGGAACGAGAGGTTTTGATAGAAGCGATGACTGATTTTTCCGCAGTTGACTCTGATGATCTTGTGGAAGTTCTCAGCCGCTATGGCTGTAGAACAAAGATAACTGCTGATACTCTTCTTTTGATACTTTATGAAATAGCGCACAAAGAACTTATCCAAAAGCCTATGTTCGTGATTGACTGCTGGAAGGAGATCACCCATCATCAGCATCTCTCCCTGTGTCCAGAGACACTGACAAAGTTGTTCTCTGACCTTCAACCAACCACCAAAAAGGTCTGTAAAATGCTCAAATTTGGTACTGATTTGACTACGACACAGAAGGAAGTGGGAAATCATCTGAAGAAATTCATCAGAGAGCTAGATGAAAGCAGACTTCAGAAATGTCTGCGATTCTGCACCGGATCTGATCTCGTACTAACAGACAGCCTCCATGTGGAGTTTGTAGAAATGACAGAGTTCACAAGAAGACCAATTGGGCGCACATGTGGTAACCTTCTGCACATAGCTGACACCTACGAGAACTTCCCAGATTTCCGTTCAGAATTTAATGCAGTTCTGGAAAGCAATGTCTGGGTAATGGACATTGTTTAGATTCCCACAACCAGAACAACAACAATTCACTGTTAAAAGACATGTACACGTTCCTATGGACAGAATGGCAAGAAAGAACAAACATTTAGGACCTGCATTAAGCACTTCAGTATGGCCCAATCTTGTTACACTACAAATCTCAGTTGAATCTTAGAATAGTTATTCTGTAGCCATTCGTTGTCATGTTGACCGACTAAAAAATTATTTAAGCTCTTTTTATTTTAGACACTATGATTGTTATTGCACAGACTACACAATGCAGTCTGATAATTGTGTGTTCTTACATTACACACTTGTAAACCATTTTGATAATAGCAATACCAAAGTGCTGTAATTGTTCATTCTTACTTATTCTACAGTGTCATGTTCTCAGGTGTTTAGTTAGTCTTAATTCACTACCATAGTACAAGAGTGTCCAAAGTTTATGGAGGAAATGTTTTGGTAATTTGTGATCCTACAGATCATAGTTGAATAGCCAATTTTACCTGAAGTGTTTGATATTTTATATTAAGTCACCGATGTGGAAGATATGTTGTGATAAAGAAGCTATAAGAGAATGGCTAGGGCTACAAATCTAACTTTTTCTTTTATTTATTTTCTTTTCTTTTATTTATTTTATTTATTTACCCAGTAAAGCCACTTGTGAAAATGTTAAATGCTTCTTTAAAAATGTCAATGTTAGTTGAAAATGGTTCTTTATTGACCAGCCTATGTTGTCATGAGATTTTACAATGTTTTATTCTTTAATATGAAGTTGTAATTTTAATAAAATGTTACCTTTTTCACCACATTTGTATTCATGGTCTTCGGTTCGGTATGTTGATCTAATGTTGATCAAGCTCCCTATCCATATGGGTAAAAATAAGGCTTAAAATACAGCTGTTTAATAATGTTACAAAGCATTTTATTGATAATTATATTGGATACAAATTTAAGAAAAATATTAGTCCAGCTGGCATGAAAAACAATAGTGAAAGAAGTGTGTGGACAATTTAAACAAGTGAAATGCACAATGCATTAAATGAAACCAGAATAGGGCTCTGAAATTACCAATATCAAGTGACTCATTTAAAAGGTACAGTGAATCATTTCGCCAGTAGCAGGTTACAACTAGCCACCATAAAACAGCTTGAAAAGTAGGTGGAAAGAACAGATTTTATTAAATATCAAACCTGTAATGGTTCTTCTGAATGTCTATTAATAAATGCACCACTGTAATTTTGACCAATTTTAGCAAAGTTTGGGCAGCAACAAAAACACATTCTTGAAAAGTGTGAAAGAAAAATACAACATGGACATGAAGTTGCTGAGTGTCAAACATGTATGAGGAATACATGGAATATCAAGCCCTGCAATTAATATTCATATCCAATTGTTTGGTTGGGACAAGGTAAGTATACAAAGTTCAGGCTACCTCAACTATCTTCACCATAGGTTACAGTTGTCTAACTTAACATTCTTGAGTTAGCTGCAGCACAGCAATACTCGTCCATATAGTGGATTTCATTGATCAAATATTTCCCTGTAGTTCCTCTCTTAACATGATGTATAGATCAGCTGCAGCTAGTGGATCTGCTGGAGCATCCCATCCTTTCTCTTCCATTATCAGACAACATAGTTCAAAAACAGTTTGATCGCAAGGAAACTGGCCTTTGGGAGTACACTCTTCCAAACACATAGTAACCTCCTCCATGGCAATCAGTTTGAGTCTATCCTCAGCACTGTGTAACTCTGGGAACGAGTAGATCACCACTGGCCGACCCGAACCCACGTCATTACTTGATCTTGGTCTGATTTTGTGTGAATTCCATGTATGGACAACTTCATCCAGTTCATCCTGCAAAGAAAGAAGCACAGTAAATACTCACTACAAACCTGTGAAATAGGAGATGTTGGACTACTGCTGCCTCTCTAAATTGAGGCCTAGGTTGCTGCGTCAGCTAAGTCAATATTTAACATATACTGTATACCACGCATTTTTGTAAACATCAAGGATAATCAATGTAAAACTTAAAGCAAGGAATGACCAGTTAAAAGAATTTATAATCTCAAGTATAACGCATTGTAACAGTTATTATAATGCACTATAAATCCATTTTAATATATTACAACTATGAAATGAAGAATACACTATTATCCTTGCAAAAACCATGTCAGTGAGTGACCAGCAATGAATTATGAGGTATTATGATACTCTGCCTTATAAGTCATTGAAAAATGCTTTATAATGTGATGTTATGATCACTGTTATAAAGCATTAAATATGTGTGAGTGCTTATAAATGTAATTATACAGTGATATATGCAGATTATAACTCATAAGTATGTTAATAATGATTTTCATACTACTTTTATTACCGACTGATTTCATAAGGCAAGGAAAATTTTTACCTGAACAAGATTAAGGAAACAGAATTGGATAAGGTTTTTGTCCAAAAAGTCTCCTGTGAAGTGCCCATCATCCTGGAAAGTTTTAAAAAGGTTCATCCAAAACTGTGCACTCTGTTTGCGGAGGGTACCCCACCATGCCTCAATGCGCTGGTTTGCTGTGCTTCTTCCGTAAAGGAAGCTTTTCTCCCCTGCAAAACTGTCAGGGTGGTTTCTCCGCAAAAACATCTGCATCTCTTCGACACAGCCATTTTCCGTGCCCCTGTCTGCACGCAGCCTCTCTGGACATCCTTCTATGCTTGAAACTGTCTTGATGAAGTAACTTGCAACCACTTTAGGATCATTATTTGTGGTATAGGCCTCCATCCATAACACATATCGGCTAAAACCGTCTATACAGACATGGATGCAAATGCCATAGGGCTTTAACTTATCATAGCCGTCCATGTGCCAAAGTGCATTTGGCCCTCTGCAGCTGTATTGTCGTCTTCTCAAGCGCCGTGCCCGCCTTAATTCGACACCTTGTGGATCAACCAACTTGATAATGCGTCTTATGGTATCTTGGGAAACAACTAATCCCCGTTGAACTGCGCGAAGATGTAGCCAACGGTACCCCTGCATCTGTCCATTGGTCAAAATCTCATTTTGGACAAAAGCCAGCACTTGGTCCAAGTCAGTCTGGTTCTTCCTTCTGAACAGACCAAGTCTTTTACAAATTCTTTTTAAAGTTCTGATACTAAGTACTATATGATTGCTATGTGCTAAAATCGCAAGTATTTCCTTGTTACTAAAAGAAAGTCTGAAGTAGAGTTTAATTAGCTCATCCAATTCTGGCATTGCAGGCAGTGTTGGGAGCAGTTAAACTGCTGTAATTCTTCGAATAATGTTGCGAGGAGCCATTTGAAAAAATAGAAGGTGGAAATGTGTTCTGCAGTCTTCAGTCTGCCAGGAGTGCATCATCCATTAGCTTGATGATGTTGTCAAACTGCACATGAGGAGAAAGAAAAGAAAAGACAATCATTTTCTCTAAAGAGCACATTGCAAATATAATGTCAAGGTAAAGCCTGTTAAGTCAGTGGGAAAATACTGATCTATATGTGCAGGAACGCTTTGAATGCAGAGGTCAGTACAATAATGGAACAACAATTATAATTTTTATTTTCTTGACTCTGTATAGCTCTTCAATAACTGGATCACACTCTCCTGGCTAGAAAAAAAAATCTAAAAGCTAGGGAGTGATAGACCTCTCAATGTAAGACTATACACATACTCACTTATGAGTAGGCTATCTCAATACTGCAATCAAACCTGATATTATTTATTTGAATTCAGTCTAGACACTTTCATAGTAATAGCCATTAGGAAACTCATGATTGACCTGCCAGGGGTGAATGGAGCTAAATAACTTTAACTTAACTTTAACCTAACAACAAACTGACATACTCATTGACGTTTAGGAGGGAAATGCCTTTGTAAGTATTTAGATAAACACAATTACAGTATTTTTTATGTATAGTTTGTTCCAATTATATTGGATTTCTGTCACAATTGTTCTAATTGAGTAGGTCACCTGCGATCTCTTCAAATAACTCGTGCTATACCATTTTCCGCCCATAGATGGCAGTAGTGGTTGAGAAATGTGAGTGACGGAGTGGCTATTAGACTGCATAAGGAAGAAATCAACAGCGGTACACTGTAAATAGTTACATGAGCTGCACTGACCCATGCACTGACCGCAAACACTACATATCGATAGCCTGTCTCAAAGAGCTTTAATGTGTTTGCAAGTGAGAACAGTACAGAAGCACCACATATGTAGGCTATATTGGCGGACAGTAATAGCATCTGAAGCTAAGGGGATGCAGGTGGGGATAGTCCATTAATCATACATGAACGTGACCGTGCCATCGTTGTTTTAGTCAATGCAAATGCAATATTGAAGTTACTTGACAACACAAAGAAGAGCTTAGCAGATAAGAACAGCCGTCTAGTACCCCGACTGGTTATTTACTATTTTGGCAAGAGTCTGCAGGCATTGTTCACTTAGCCTGCCCAACCTGCTGGTAGCCTGCTCACCTGCACACAGTCACCTTATGCACCATGGACCCATTAGACATGCACACTGTACGTTTGCAGTTGTTCTAGCTAAAAGGGTTGGGCGAAATGTTAACATTTTTGGCGCGATGTATTCGTTGTCTCGTCCGACCATATAAGCAAACACATGTGCAACTCCAGGCACCAAAACAACACATATTACAGTTTCACTCACCTTTTGGTCTTCCATTATCAAAATGGCTTCTTCTGGAACCCCTCGAGCCCGCAAGAAGTCGTGAAGTAAAGCCATGTTGGCGACATGTGGTTTCCTCCTATTGCATAAAGCAAATGTCTCTCCCACGAGGTTGTTCCTTACAGATACCCGTAGTTCTGACTTTAAAGTCAGAATTCTGACTTTTTTCTCAGAATTCTGAGATTAAAGTCAGAATTCTGAGATCAAAGTCAGAATTCTGACATTAATCTCAGAATTCTGACATTAATCTCAGAATTCTGACTTTTTATCTCAGAATTCTGAGATTAATGTCAGAATTCTGAGATTAATGTCAGAATTCTGACTTTATTCTCAGAATTCTGAGATTAAAGTCAGAACTTATTTTTTTTTTTACATGTGTGGCCCTAATCCTCTTCCGTAGGGCTATGTGATTTGTATTTGACTGAATTATTATTTTTATGATACTGCTGGGGAAAATAAGTTCTGTGTTTAGTTTAAATAAATCTTTTATTTTTCCCGTTAAGGAAGTCTAGTCTATGGGAAGGGATGGGGTTATTGGGGTGACTACATAGCTAACAAATCACCAATGTCTCCAACAAGACCCCCAGTGGTATGAGCATGTAATTGATACATTTGCCACCCAGAGATCCAGGAGACTTGATTACTTTTTCAAATAAATTCCAAATGCTTAGGCCTTTTAAAATACCTTAAATTCCACACAGCCCATTCAAATGTAAAAACATCATCTTCAAAAACATTTCTGCCACCTTTACTATATTTCAGTGTAAAAACAACCGACATGCCCACAACAACTTACACTTTTTATTAGGCCTACATCACTTTATTACAAACAATTCAACCCCTTTAACAGTGCCTCACCAAGCCCCGAAATACCAAGATAACCTCCAGGTCTCTCTCTCTCACCACCGCCCACCTCTTCACCACCTCTCCTCCCTCATTTTTATGACCAAAAGTCGTCACTGATCTATATATCTATCTATCTATCTATCTATCTAGTGGTGAGGTTACTGAATTGCAACCAAATCAATACCCCTCCCTTTCCAAACGTGTTGGAAAACCTACAGTGGCATCAATTGCCATAAAAACACAAAAGGCCCTCTAGAAATAAAAATCTAGAAATATGGCGATCTCCTTGGAAGAGGTCCTGCTGCCTATACATATGAAGGGCTCATTCTAAGCATACAGTAATGAAAACATAATGATGGGTACTATATTTCATTTCCACTAATAGATCTCCCTAAATCCTCCACACTGTACCTTAAATCAGTCAGTTTTAGGGCCTGTGTGTGTGTGTGTGTGTGTGTGTGTGTGTGTGTGTGTGTGTGTGTATCAATGTTGTGAAGCATCTCCTGGTGTCACATAATATTTCACATCCTGTCAGAAACAATATTCACACTTTAGAACGCTAACGTGCATACAGAAAATTCAATAACCCATTAGTTGATGACTGCACGTGGATTCAGTTCCAGTTGATAGGAGGAATTGGAGTGATGAATGTCTATGGATCTCTGCCCATGCATATGGAGTGGGCGGATTCAGCAACTTCTATTGTATTTAGAGAAGCCTTAAAATATTATTTTCATACTGATAAGTTTATTACAGATAACACATTGTTCACCTGCTGGGTTAATAGACAGGGCCATAACAGGGCTTGCTTTACCCACAGGAAGACTCAGTGTGTGGGAGCAGAGACAGGAGCCTCCCCTGCTCCACAGCATTACTCATATCTTGGGGGAGGGTGTGTGGGTGTAGTGTCTGTGCATTCCTGATGCACTGCTGAATAGAAGCGCAAGTCAATGGTCTGGAGGTTTTTCCTAAGCCTTTTTTCAAGCTTTACAGAAAAATAAGAGCATAATGTAGAGACGAAACGATGGTGTTATATTTCTAAATTGATAGCTTATAAAGGTACCCTCACGGACTCATCATCAGACATCAGATAATTGCACTGCATTTAAATCCAAACTTCATTCAGGGTTTTTAGCTGTAACGCTGGACACAAACACACAAAAACAAGTCAAATTCCCTCAAAAGTTCTGAGTCATATAAATCAGCTAATTTATTCAGATGCTGGATTATTTAAATGGACTGCTTGCACTGTTTTGTTCTATTCTGAGATATTTTGTTACTCACATCTACCCACCAAAAGCACAGGTTTCAGCCTAAGGACTTATTAATGGGTGCTGTAGTAGCAGTTTGAGGTGCAGTATTGTGGTCGAGAACACTTAAGAATTCTACTAGGAGTGAAACTGTGATTAGTTGATGTCTACAGTACCATAACACTCCAGGCACATCTCAGATCCTGGCACACTGGAAACCAGACTTGCTCACGAGTCTTGATCACGATGCACCACACACTAAACTAATCGCCTAATGTCTTAGTTAACACTGGCACGTGGAGCACACCTCAGGGAAGTAAGAGCAATTCACCTGTAAGGCGATTATTGTGGTACAATGATTTGTTAATGTTTCACACTGGTGTTAAATCCTCTTGCTGTGTCTATCAGTAATTCGAAAGCAAATCCATCTTTAGTGTTGATTAAATGAAAGAGCCTGTGTGGTTGTCTTATATGATAGAGCCGGGCAGTTTCATCTGTGTAAGTGCATATCTGCTTACCAAAGCTGAAATATGCAGACACTGTCTGTGCCTCTCCAAAGCTCCAAAGCCCATGGTTCCATATACAGTTTTACAATGCACTTAAAGTTGAAACACGAATATTCATGCACCCGCACTCACACACACACACACATACACACACACAAACACACAGACACACACACACACAACATTTTGTTTCAATTCAAAAGAGATTAAGGAGTGACCTACTAGCCAACAATGATGTACTGACAAGAGGACTTAATTTTACTTTTTTGTAAAGCTTTATTCTGTGTGTGTGTGTGTGTGTGTGTGTGTTTGTCTGTGTGTGTGTGTGTGTGTGTGTGTGTGTGTGTGTGTGTTTGTTTGGTGTGTGTGTGTGTGTGTGTGTGTGTGTGTGTGTGTGTGTGTGTGTGTGTGTGTGTGTGTCTGTGTAACAGTCTAAGCTGTGCCTCTGAAATTATAGGTATTATCAAGCCAGGCAGATCAGTTTTGTTTTGTTTAAAATTTTACAGAGGAGAATGTGGTTAAAGGGCATTTGTACTATCTTAGCAGTTCATGAATTTAACACTCTGGGGTTGACTGCTGCTGGCAGGATAAAACAAGGATTTTTCTAAACTGCACGTTTTTGTCAAACATTAAAAAAGTTCATTCTATAGATGTACTTTAAGTCAATAATAGTTATGTTATATATAATACAAACACTGGGATAATCAAAGGAATGACTGCTTTAAGTGCTTAAAGAAGGGCAAGTAGATGAGAAGTATAGAGTGCCGTGTACAGCATGTTTATGGAAAGTTATGGAAAGCCAAGCGGCAGTGAGACAGAAAGAGTACCATTTTGATTAGAAGCACATGCCTTTCTTAAAGAAGGCAAGTGTCGTTTTAAAGTATATTTCACAGGTATATTATAACCTGTTTCAGACAGTGAGGTATAGAATAAAATGCAATAATAAAGTTTAAGGAAACAAATAAACTATATTATTTGGACAATAGCTCATGTAAACACAGGTCTTTCCTTTGATACTCTGCGGTACAAAGCTTTTCTACTTGTTGGTTGTAGTAACAGTAACTGCAAAACCAAGCTTGCTAACATTAGCCAACTGTTCAGAGTGAAAAAAAAACCATTAACCCCAGTCATGTAATTGAGCAATTGTTCTGAAAAGAAAAAAAAATATTGGTAAGTTTGGTTTTGAGGACTACAACATACACAATGATACATTTGTAAAGTGATGGAAAACATTACTGCTTTGCCTTCAGACAATAAAACATGGCCTTGAATGTGTTTTAACAACTCAGATCTAGACTTCATATTTGATTAATATCACACTAGTTTTTGAAACATACAAACAATACAAAAAAATTGTTGGCGACAACAAATTCATTTAATCATACACTAAAAACCTGGTACTATTTAATGCTATGCACTCAATGTGAACTAATGGATCACTGGGCTTTTCAGATGGACATTGCACAAAAGGAGACCTTGGGGGAACTCAGAGGCTGCCTTCTCACATTAGGCGGCTTCAGTGGGAAGCCTTATATGCCTACTTCCCACTTCAGGCTTCCCCCGGACTTGGGCTACATCTGTGAGAAGTATATTGTACTGTGCCCGGTTCCTTTCCCTTTTAATAGCCTCTTGAGAACACAATTGATGCTAAGGCATGATTTGAAATTCACTAAGGCCAGCAAATGCGTGAAAGGTCAGGGTGAGGGTTCGCCTACACCAACTTATAATCAGTGAATGCCACAAGAGAACATAGCAATTGATAGAAGCGTAAAACTCCCAGGATAAAAAGAAAGAAAAGATTAATTCTGCCACATCCGCTCCATATGGCCCGACAGAGGAGGACAGTGAAATCACGTGTAAGCATGTGTGTGTTGTGGCCTGCAGAATTAGAGAGCATGTTCTCGGGGAAATTAGAGCTCGGCAGAGACGGAGTTAAGCCGTGCAGTGGGCTCACTCCTCCAGCCAATGCTCTTGCTGCACTGATGCCAAGACCCAAATGAGGCCAGCATGTCCTTACTCGTGTCCCTGAGATAAGGGCCATCCCAGCACCAGCTGGAGGAGAGCAGGATAAAAGAGAGGCTTTGGACGATTCACTTATTCATCTTTTTGTCCCCTTCACCAAGTCATCTCTCCCTATATTCACCCCAAGCACACCTGCAAAGCAGCCCCATTGTCATCCCTTTGCATGTGATTTCACACAATACAAGCCTTAACATTTCCATATTAGCTGCTGCTTTTGGGATGCGGCGAGAGAAATCGCGTGCTGGTTAAGCATCTCCGCTTCCCTGCTGCTCGCCCCCCTCTCCCTCTCTCTCGCTCCCTCTCTATCCCACGCTCCCTCACACTATCACACCGATGTAAGCGACGTGCGATCCCTACTCCTGGGCAACAGTAGATAGCTCCACACTGGAGGAGAGCCGCCGTCTGAACCGCTATCGCCGGTAGAACAGCAGCCTCTGCCTCCTGCTCCCAGATACATCTGCCGAGACCCGCTTGCACCTGTTCCCTGGGCTGTACGCGCTGAAGGTAAAGTCTGCGTTCATATACCCCTGATTGTGTTGCGTAAGCTCTCAACAGGCAGGGTAGCGCCACTCACTCATTTGCTTACTGTCGCTTGCGCCGTATTGTTTACAATTCAGAGCCGCTCTCACCATCTGCCTTGCAGGATCTTTTCTCTGATGTATGAGTGGCTTGCGATACAGCCTTGAGATTGAATGCTTTGGGCAGTAACAGGCTAATGCAAAAAGATATCATACTTTTTGTTATCTACCATCCTTCATATTTCTTGTATGTGTTGTGTGCAAAAACAACAGCATTATTTCTATCAGGCTTAGATGATACAATCTTGTGTTGTTTTGAGAACTGTACTCATCATCTCTAAACAAATGTATGCAGTGTTTTCTTGTTTGTGTATGTGTGCTCTGCATGTTATGTACATTGCACGTGTGCAGGGGCACACGCATGCATGCACATGTTTCCTTGCATCTAAACATGGTTATGCATGTGTGCTTTTGCAACATTTACATGTGTGCACAACCAGTCCTGTAGTTGTGCACCCTATACTGTATTGCACTGTGTGTGTGTGTGTGTGTGTGTGTGTGTGTGTGTGTGTGTGTGTGTGTTTGTGTGTGTGTTTCAATTGTTGTATGTCTCAGTTCCTGTAAATTCCCCTGAGTAATCACCCGGAGGGGTTTTGGGGTACTAAATGTCATCATGAGGAAGTGAAGAGAGATGTGAGGTGACTTTGAAGCCCCCACACATGCCACCCACCACTGCTTTTTATCATTGCCAGTCAGGTTGAATCCCTCAACCTCCACTTTCAGTCGATAGCCATCGCCCCCCTTCTCCACACACACACACACTCACACACAAAACCAACTCTAAAATCAAATTTCTGTAGACTTTTATCATTTTGTTAAATGCATTGAGGTAACCTGCAGAATTAAATTGCATCCTTGTAGTTTCACATTGGTTATGAAAAACACTGCTTTTCCTTAGCCCAATACCTAGATTTTTCATGTTGCCATAGCAATAGCATTATCAGGGTTGCATGAATTTGGAAATAAAAAAATAATAGTAATTCCATCTGCATGTCTTTAAAATTCAGTGTGAACGCAATCCACCCTTCTGTAAAACGTCAGTGTGCAGCGCTCACAGTGACCAGTCTGGATGCTAATAGAATGCTGCAGGTTGTGTGAATATGCCAGATATGTTGTGTAAACTGCTCTAGACAATATACAGAATCAGGGCATCATGAAAACAATAATCCCTCCAAGTCCTGGGCTGCTAAATGAAACCAGCTGACCTTTGCTGTGATAATGTGAGCATGAGGCAAATATTATTGTAGATAAAGGTGCAGTAGACTGCTCCAGCCACCTCACTGCACAGAGGTCAAGTTAAATATAGAGTGCAGAGGAGCCCACGGGGGAGACATGGGCAGACTTTACTTCCTACGCTGTCACAACGAGCTATGGGGAAATCTGTGAGTGAGTGGGGACCGCTGCACATGGCAACCATGAAATAAACATGGGAAAAGTTCAGCTGTGGGTATTTTTGGAGCCTTTTTTTTTTACTCTCTGTGCATGTTTTTTGAGCAAAGCGGAAGTCCCGCTGCAGGCCTGCTAAGGGAGTAGAGCTGGATGCTGTTGTTCAATGGCAGGTTGACGTGTGAAAATAATCACAGCGAGAGACTGGAGATCAGATGGCTGGACACGTTGACAGTGGGAAGTATGTGGTGGTGATGATGGGGGGCTGCACTAAAATGGAAGAGCACAGTGCACTTCCCTGTCCCATTACATTCATTCATATTCCCAGATGCATGGGTGTGACAATTAGGCCTCCATGCACGGGGGGTGGGGGGGGGGGTTACATTGGTTGACTCTAACGGTTAATTCAAACCATATGTTTACTGATGGATACTGTTGCCTTTAATTTAAGATTTACACAACATGAATTTGGGTCACACCTGCTTTCTCTGATACCAACGTTTTGGTCACACAGATGAATAAGGCATTAGTTCAGTTTGCCATTTCATACACAAGATCCATCCAAATGATTGTTAAATTGCACAAAGAATTATAATGATTACACTCCATTATGGAACTTATTTGTGTCTAGGACACTCTCCATAAAAACTAGAGCAAGATCAGTAAGGGAGCATCAGCTGGATGTAAAAGATCTGCAATGCGCAACACCACATTAAAGAGAATTCACAATTACCAGCTTGCAGACAACAATGTGCCAGAAATTAAAAAAAAAAAATAGAAAAAGGGAGGGAATGTTGGAGTATTCTACATTTTTCATGAGTCATCCCAGCCTTTATTGGGTGAAATTTTTCAGGGTCTTTTTTTAGCATCCCCTCCAGGACTTGCTTTCTGCATGCCTGCCTTGTACATGAGCTGACAGCTTCCTGACTGCAAGGATTTGTCAGAGGACTTTATAAATAGTATGGCACGTGTCTGTGCCGGGTGCAGCCTGCAGTTCTGAAAGCAAAACACCATCAAAATACACAGAAGGTTCGGTGAATGTATTTTTACCGCTTAAATGTCTATATGTGCCGACTCTTGCTTCATGTAGAAACATGTAGAAGCACTATCCTTGAGAGCATCACAATAACAACATCCAGATGGCATCAATAAAGCCTTTTACAACGTTCAGTTGAATTTCGCCTGAATATAATTTTAAGACTATATGCAGAATACAAAGCTAAAATTGATTTCATGTCATAGTGTCATGAGTGTTAGATTTTGTCCACAGCCTTCTCTTTGTACTGCACAGTAAACAATTAAGAGAAAGTCCATAATATGGATAGCTTCACAAGGTCTTTATTTCTCTTGTTTTCAGGGGTGATGAAATAAGATCCAGTATAATATATTATCATTTGTTATTATTATGGGTTACATTTACATCAACTGAATTTAGAACAGTTTGGATGGCCTGCTAATTGAGCCATAGAATCTCTCTTAATACATGCAGCACGATTTCGACTGAAATCCCAGTTACACTCTTTACAAAGGTTAGAATATTCATGGATCTAGATTCAATCACGGTGTGTGTCCCTTGATCGGATCGAAACACGACAAACACACAATGAAGAGCAAAACAAACATAAATAAACAGTTATCTGTCAGTACTTAGACTGATTCTGTGTTTGACATGCCCTGTGCCTTTGTGGTGGTAGCCATGCGCTACCATGTCCTCCACCCCTTGTCTTGTCTTTTGTTCTGTTTCTCGCCTGTTCTGCTCCTCACCTGTTCCCAATGCCCTGCCTGTTTAAGCCCTGTCTTGCCTCATGTTCCATGTCAGCTTGCCTCAACTGGTGAGTTAGCATGTTCTGTGAGTTGTTTGCTTTTTGAAGGATAATTTAAGAGAAGTTTTTTGCGTTTTTTTTTTTTTTATCTGCTTTTGCCTGCCTGTTGGTCTGCCTGCCTGCTTGTTTTTTTTTAAGAAATACTCAATACTCAGACTTTTTTTTACAAATTAAAGCCTTATATCTCTCCAGTCTGCGGTGAGCACCTTTTTAGTGCTGCAATGTCACCCTATCATAACTCTGCACATTTCATACAATGTACCCTCTTTGAAGCTTGAAATAGTCGCTGAGTATTTCAGCCCTTCATACTCAAAGTGATTGGGCATGCATGACCTGCCATGACAAAACTGGACTGACAAGAACTAACTAAGTTTCTAACAGCCTATGATTGTATTTATGGGATAAATATATACGTTGGAACATTTTCATGCTTAAGTTCAGTGGCGTTTCTACATTAGAGGCACCGGATCCAGATGGCGCTGTGGTGCAGAAAGCTCAATGCATCTGTGCTTTTTGGCAAAATATATCTTATTTTATTTAATATGCAAAGTAGTGATTCAATCATAAATGTGTGTGTATAGTACTGTTTATAGTACTGTTTTGGAGTAATTTGATTTGTGCGTTTCTGTGTTTGTGCTTGCTTTGTGAAATGCTGCCCGCTCTCTGCTGTCCCTCCCTTTCTGGGGCAGCGCTGAAATCATTAGACTGTTGCTATGGAAACACCAATGAGCGGAAGAGACACAGGCCAAAGTTTACATTGGGAGATGGGGCAGTTTTAAATATGCCCCACAAAATCTGCCTAGCAACTCGTGACCAAGAAAAAATAAATCATACCGATCTTACTTAGACAGATCTACGCCTCTAACTTTACTGCTCGTTAGCTATCGCTAGTTTTCTACTGTTTTGGAAACAGCCTCCGTGTTCAAGTTGCAGTCTAAAATATTTCTGTTTATAAGACAACCTTTTCACGTTTTGTTCATTTAGCAGCATGATTTTTTGCTGTTATTTGTTTCAGTTGTGGCTTTCGCTTTATATTGTATGCGTGTGCCACAAGCTTGATAAAGTATGCAAGTTATTTGAACTATGAGATTATCTAATCTTTTAATTTTACTGCAATATACTGTATTTTATTTATTAACTGAAGCATGTGAAATGTAATTGAATTAGGATTTCTGCTCGCTGTCGACATTTAAAATGCAGCCCATAGCCTATGCCTACCTATATATAGGCATATAGGCATATTGCTTCTATAATAATATAATAATCATCTAGCTTTTTTTGTGACGATGCCATGCAGTCATGTAAAATTTCCCCACCAGAAATTCCGGGCTTAAATCGCCACTGCTTAAGTTGAATGGAAGATTCATTCAATTAAATACTGTGTTCAGTTCACCTTGTGAGATGCGGTTTGAATAAAATTGTTACGTGAAGTGCCCCCCCCCCCCCCCCACCCCCCACCCCCCCCCCCCCCCCACCCAATACTTAGAAAACACTAATTTATATATTAATTTGGACCCCCCCCCCCAATACTGAGAAAATACCAATCTATAAATTCATTTGGAACCCCTCCAATGTCTATACCATGGTTACGCCCTTGACTCCAGTCACAGCTGAACTGTCATACTTTCAACAAACAAATATCAGTTTTGTCTCCTTTCAGAGCACTCACCATGAAAACCAGGCTAGGCTGCCTATCCATTAAGTCTGACTCCTACAATGACTTCTCTGAATTCCTGCCACCTGCACAGGCCGGGCCTGCTAAGTGCATAAAGTGAGTGCCTGGTGTGATCAGACTCGTTTATCAGTCTCTGAAATGTTATATAACATTTTATAATTTGATTCTATAATTTGACATGCTTTTGAGCAAAGGATTCATCTTCTGTGTCTTATTTTCTCTTAGGTTATCAACTGAGGAAGTCACACGATGGGCTGATTCATTTGACATTCTCCTGTCCGACCAGTGTGAGTTCTCGTTAAATCTGAATAAATGTGACTGTCTAGTTTTTCCCATTGGGAAAATATAGAGACTGATTGAACAAATGAGAAAAAAGTTTCATAACATGGGTTGACATACAAATACTGACAATATGTCTCATAAGAGATGTAGCTCTCAAGGCCAATGAGTGGTCTTCTTCTTCTTCTACCTTGAGAATGCATATTGTCCAGGAACACTGCTGATTGTGCCCTATGGCCTTTAAGAAGGCAGAGAAAAGAAAACACAACTGTTTTCACAAAAGCATCTCTCCAGCCTGTTATGTTACATCCGTAGCCTTGGTTATTGAGGTGGAGGACTCTTTTCAGTAATGTGAGTCAGTCGAGACAGACCTCCCCTCCACATCACACACAAAATGGTTTAATTGGCAAGATCGGTCATTGGCATCTATGGGAACAGCTTGCATTGGTCCCTGTGATGCCACTTTTCTTAGGCGCGTTTTCACCACGTCCTAATGGCGGACGCAACAGACTTTTGTGGTACTTTTAACAGTAACTTCTACATTCCAGGGATAGTTCGGGATTTTTGACATGAATCTGTATGGCATCCCCATCACCAGTGTCATGCAATCACACTGACTTACCCCTGGCAGCGTCCTGTGAGCAGAATTCTCGTCCAGCTTTGGTCAAGCGAAGAGAGAAAATGATTTGTTGAACTGGACAAAGTGGAGTGGGTGTGCTTGTCTGACATGGGGGAAACCCTATTTTCATTAAACCCTTTTTATTTAAACCCGCAACTTTGAGATGGGAATTGGGACATTTTATAGTCAAAGCATCACACTAATAGTGAACCCCTTCTGAAATCAGTGGACTGAACACAAGATTTGAAGCCTCAGTGTCAAGGGTAACACCACTATTCAAAAGTGAGAGGCCTTTTATATTTGTGCTGTCTGTATTTAGGGACATTGTCCAAAGCTATTGTGGTAGCTGTGCGTACTAAGCTGTTTTGTAAATATCTTATTTTTCTCAATTTATATTATCAGTTTTTTTGTTTCTTTTTTCTTCTTTGTTTTTTTGCACCTGGACATTCTATAAACCCCTGGCGGAGAGTGAATCAATTACAAGCCACATAATTTCTGCCTCCCTGCCGCCTTTTTGTGCCTACCCTAAAGACTCTCAACACTTGACCCTTTGACAGTCCCCTTGATCAAAATCACACCAGCGGTCTATGATGAATCACCAAAAAATAACACCACTGCATGGTTCAGGGAACATCAAGCAGTCACTGGAGGGGTACTCTTAGAAGGGAAGGTTACCACTGTGTTTGTGTAACTCTTAATATGGATTTCAAATATAGAGTTTAAATGATCTGTTTTCAGGTTTAATTGCCATCCTGACCAGTGTTATTGCATAACTAGCACAGCTAATTAAAAGCACAACCCTCTATAATGTGATGGTGAGAATTATCTCTACTAAACAAACAGTAGCTTATCACGCTACTGGGGCTACAATCTAAGAAATAGATGCAAATATAACATTCTTTGTTGATAAAATATGCCAAATATAACACATGGATGAAAACTGTTCTGATAAAAAAGACGATTCAATGAAGCACCTAGAGGCGACACTATTCAACATTAGGATAGGTAACTCCTATCATTGCATAAGGTGCCATTGGATAAAAGAAGAACTGTTTGTTCCAAAAGCACGGCAGGGACACCCAGCCTTTGTTCTCATCTCTCAATGGTTCCCTTATTGAATTCCCCTGATGAGCTACATCCTCACATTTAACTGCCCTTCCCTCAAGCACAACCCATTTGTGTGTGATTTAATCATATTGGATCAGGCTGCTCGGTAAACACTGCCGCTGACGTGAGATACGTGTACTGTTTCAAGCACTCCCTGCATAGGTCTGTGAACATGTTACACACAGAGGGTCTTAGAGTGCAACAACAGCAAGGGTGTAGTAGTATTCAAAGACATCCATTTCTCGATGAAAGAAAAAACCCAGATGTACCCGTCTTTCTATTATGCGGTACCAAAATGATTGGCTGCTTTGGTTTTGACTTATTGTATATGAAATCCTAAATGGACCCAGAACCCAGTCCCTCAAAAAAAAAAATTGAAAAGGGAGTCAGTGTCATTTAAATTTCTGTTGTATGTTCTTGTTACTGTTTTCATAACAAAGTGCCATTCCAAGGGAACCCTTTCATTGGAAATGATGAGTAAACCACAGAGTATTATGATGTCACTGTGTCAATATGGTGAGAACCATGTTGACCTCCTATCTCAACCAAAACACAACCTCATCAGGTTACTCTATCACTGATAGTGGACAGGCTAATTTGTCATTATGATAGATGGGGAAAACAAGCTCATTCTGGAACTGGGGTTAGCTTGTTTATGTTCCAGCACTCTAGTTGGTTTCCCTGTTATTTTAAAAAGCTTGAACATCCCACTGTAGTCAACACTTATCTGGACATCTAAAACGCCAAATTGAGCATTTCCGTTTTTCAGGGTTACATGTGACTGCTTATTTCTTTGTTTATGTATTTGTTTGTTTTGCTTTAGGTGGTTTAACGGCCTTCAGAACATTTCTTAAAACGGAATTCAGCGATGAGAACATTGAGTTCTGGATGGCATGTGAAGACTACAAAAAGATCAAATCACCTGCAAAACTGATGTCAAAAGCTGAGAAGATTTACAAGGAGTTCATTGATGTCCAGGCACCGAGAGAGGTACATTATTCTGCATGAAATAGCAGAATGGCACTTACTGCACAGTATGTTGAGAGATAATTCAACTTAATATTACATTTCATTGTTCTGCCTTTTGTAGATAAATATTGACTTCAGGACCAGAGAGGAGACCAAGCAAGGTCTTCAAGAGCCAACTCCCACCAGCCTCAATCTTGTGCAAGCCAGAGTGTACAGCCTGATGGAGAAAGACTCGTATCCACGCTTTCTACGATCCAAATTCTATCAGGACTTGCTGAACAAGACTCATATACACTGTCAAAGGAAGTCAGTTTAAGGAAGAGCTACAAGGTTATCTTGAATATCATTGAACGACAACCTTCAGCATTCACATACCGTGTTAAGTTTTTGGTTCACCATATTGAAACCCTGTCAAGTTTGGTTTAGAGAAGAAACATTACAACTTTACACTGTAACCTTTAGCGATCCTTTTGTGGCCAACACATAAATGTTTGGATGGTGTAGAGTACACCAGCTCAGTTAGATCTACATGTTTATTTAAAAGGTTAAGTGTGACCAAAATCTGTGTTTTTTTTGTTAAATTAGTAGCTTTTATTGGTTAGCTTTTCACACTAAAGTCAAATGTAATAATGGTTTTGCCTTATATTTTTAAGCAGCTCCGAGTACAGTGAAAGAGCTCGGAAGAGGGTGACTGGACAACATTTTGGTAATTCCCTTCAAACTGTGGAGCTTACCTTATTCTTTGCGTTACCAGAAAACCCCATTTGAATTACCCACTGCCGTCTCTATATTCACACCTATATTGTTTTCAAGCCTACTCTTGCTTGATAAATGAATAATACCATAAGCCTATAAAAATGGTATAATCGGCCACGAATAAGTAAAGTAAGCAAGTAGGATAGGCAACAATTAACCTATAACGTACCGGTCAGCCTGCTACATCGGTGTATTATGATCAAATGTAAAATGAGAAATTATGGCCTCATTAAAACCCTTTACCATCACATTTTACACAAGTAACAGAATATTTACAATGTTGAATGTTGCAGTTCACAATCATTCACTTTTGCGTTTACCCAGCCAGTACAGCTGCTAGTTAATTGTAAAGTACATTATCTACATGTAATGTAACGTGTGTTGGTTAGCAAAGTCACACACTAATGTCAGAACTGAGAGCTTAACTATGAAAAGGCACTGAGGAGCTCTGTGAACCTGCAACCACTCAGCAACACATTAGTTTTACCCACTAACCTCATGAATCATTTTTTAGAGTTTACACCTCTTTCTCAATCCTCAATGGAATCTGCATGGCGCTGACTGGGATCTTGTACAATCGTAGAATGTTGACCAATCCGATTCATTTTATAAGACTAGCATTATTATTCTAATTGCTTAATTATCATAATGGCAAAAGTTTTTTTTTTATATTGTATTTAGTTTTGATGTCATTGTCATTCCTGTTCACAACCATGACTTAATTTTGTCAGAATTCTTGTAAATCATTTTGCACAGTAATCTGACTAATAAGTGCAAATTAATGGAACGATTTAGGATATAAATGTTAATAGAGCATCTTGACAAGCATATAGTATGTACATGCATGGGTTATGTGCAATGGTAACCGATGAAGGACTTGACTAAGGTGCATTAAAGACTGGTCCATGAATGTAGATATTATCATCTGGTGTATATGTCCATGTCGGTTCTTGGTGGTATGATTAACTGCTAGTCAGATGTAAATATCATTGCTTTAAAATCATTACTAATAAAGACTTTGGAGACAATTATGAGGTTTGAAATTATTTCAACATGTACAGTAAGTCTTCAGAAAACACATTTTTTTTTTAATTATACAATTTGAATGTATATCAATTTTCATGAAACATGAAGCATATATTACTAAGTTCTACACTCACACAATAATGATAATTTTTAGAAGAAATGGGTCGCCCACTCTCTGAGCGTACTGAACTGAACTGAACGTACACTTGACATTAGCAGGCAGGCTTATTTCTCATTAAAGATAAATGGGGAAAACTAGGGTTAGCTTGTTTATGTTCCAGCACAAAAGTTGGTTTCCCTGTTATTTTAAAATGCCAGAACATTCCACTGGAGTCCCCACTTATCTGGACATCTAAAATTACATATTGAGCATTTCCGTTTTTCAGGGTTAGCTACATGTGATTGCTTATTTCTTTGTTTATATATTAGTTTGTTTTGCTTTAGTTGGCTTAACGGCCTTCAGAACATTCCTTAAAACGGAGTTCAGCGATGAGAACATTGAGTTCTGGATGGCATGTGAAGACTACAAAAAGATCAAATCACCTGCATCATCATCATTTTTAGAAATAATGGGTCGCCCACTCTCTGAAACTGATGGCTAACGGGCTATTAGTTTAGCCACTTAACTGAACGGACACTTGACAATCTCTCTGGAGATATTGCTATTTGACAGTGTACACAGTGTTAGCAGGTCCCATTGACCTTCTTAACCACACTGTTGTACAATCCCATGTGGAGGCCACTTAAGCCTTTCATTCACTGTTCATTAAGATAGCAGCACCTTTACAGTATGTGGTCATACAGAGCACTGTTCATTTAGATAGCAGCACCTTTACAGTATGTGGTCATACAGAGCAAAACAAAGCCAGCAGTTTTGGCAATGGACATACATTGTATCAGCATCTGTGCTCCCTGGGAGCAGAAAGTAATTTGCACCTCTAGCAGCTGAGCTACAGGATGCTGGTTGATTCACAGAATTACTATCTGCTGCCTTTCCAGTAGTTGCATGGTGGAGCAGTCTCATAAGAATGTTGTATTTCTATAGAAAGAGTGTTTTGGTCCCCTATAAGGACAGCTCTGACTAAATCAATTCATGTTGAAGTACAACTGCCTCTTCAGTAAATACAGCAGTGTTTTGGTTTAAGGTAAACAAGCATTTTCTAATCAAAGACTAATGTTTTACCAGTGACATCTTGATACCTGTCAGTAATTGCTCATCAAAAATTCTCCCAAATTATTAAAGACAGTTTTTCCAACTTCTGGATGTTCAGGATTTGGATGAGGGATCCAAAAAGAAAGGATTACAGTAATGATAAGAGGTAGAATTTGGGTTAAAAACACTGTCAATAATAGATGCTGTCAGACTGAATTATTCAGAGAACCAGACAAAAAAGCAACTTGAAATCCTCAAAATGTGCAATGCCAATCCTCTTGGACATATAAAATGGTTGCTGACTATTGGGCTACATCTCCTTAAAATACCTTTCCGTGCCTTTGACATCCCAATTTTAGCTTGCCTGCATGGGCTGTCAGATTTGATATCAGACCAGGCTGCTGAAACGCTCCCTCCCCCAGATGTACTGTCTAAGTGAACTCTCTTGTACCATTGCTGATATATGAATAACTAGGACAAGGCTGTATCAATCCATGACTCTACCACTTTACCTCCCTTACGTTCACAATCTACTCTTTTAAGAGAGAAAAAGAGCAGAACAAATGTGGGCCATTTTTCTAACCGCATGTGGCCATATCTAGGTGACTCCACATCAGACCTATTCCGCTCTTTTACTGCATCACATTGTTTCTCTCAGTTACCACCTGTACCCTACCATTTTGCAATTTAACATCAAAGTAGTTTATTCACGGTGTAAGACCCATATTCGTTGTACTGTGACAGTGTTCTATGAATCTAAAAAAAAAAAAATGTTCTCACAGGCTAGACAACAAACAAGGTTGACTTCAGTCAGTTTTTATTGTCGCACAAACGACACACAGGCATATTTAGGTGGCGACACAGGACACACACGCACACCCTGGCCATTCACGGTGTAAGACCAATATTCATTGCACTGTGACAGTGTTCTATGAATCTATAAAAATAAATGTTCTCACAGGCTAGACAACACACCAGGTTGACTTCAGACACACAGGCATATTTAGGTGGCGACACAGGCATATTTAGGTGGCGACACAGGACACCTACACATGCACACCCAGACCGAGGTCGCAGTGAATTTATTCTCTGCTTTTATCCCATCCCTGCCTGTCCTTCCTCCAGGCACTTGGGGACCAAGTGAAGTGATCCATCCGTCTTGGTCAGGGACGGAGAGGAGAGTGGTCTGTTTTTCTGCATGTTTTTCTGTTGGGGTTTTTAGTGGAGGAAACCCCTTGTGAACACAGGGAGAACATGCAAACTCCACACAGAAAGGCCCGGGAAATAGCCCACCTGAGAACCTACCCCCAAGGACCAACAGCGCCCCATGCGGGAAATCGTACCCAGGACCTTCTTGCTGTGAGGCAGCAGTGCAAGCACCTGAGCCACCGTGCAACTAACATATCCAATTAGGCATATGAAACTGTCTGTGTACAAGTGAGCATTTATGACACAGACTCTTCTTAGACTCTACACTTCTGCTGTCACAACATGAAACACACAAACCCAGAAGAAATGTATAGATATGCTGAAAATATTCAGATGCTGTATACAGTAATGTCTTTGAAAGGCAGTTGACAGACACACAGTCTCCCAGATAATCCAGTCTTTATGAATTATGCATCTCATAAATATATATTTATGATGACATTAACCTGAATGAAAACTTTATGAGACATAACGTAACATTAACATTAAGGACATTAAGACATGATATGAACACTTAATAGAACAACAAAATCAGACACAACAAGATGATGGCCGAACAGAGGAATTGAGTGGGATTTATTCTGAGCCTCGGCGTGTGAGTTTTGAGCCGCTAGCAGTCTCTGGAGATCAAGCAGGTGAGTACTGCTCAGAACATGAGTTACATCTGCAGCCTCCAGGCGAGGCTTTCCCCTGAGATGAGGCACAACTAAACAACATGCGGTCTGTCATGAACATGTGTAGAAGACTGCACCCCAGAGCAGTTTAAGAATGCTTTCATTCTTTCATTCAATTCTACCCTGGTGTTTCCCACAGGAGACAAGGAGTGGAGTTACAGGCAGGCTTACAGGGGGTAACATGCTAACCTACCTGATCCTGATCATGGTTCTTACTGTGACATGAATCTTTGTAAGAATTACCCTTTTTGTTTAATATCTCTACAGCTTTCATTCTTCAGTTGAAACAAATCACAGATTAATCATGTAGTTGAATTTTTTTTTTAGTTAACAGGGTTTAGTTGGATGACAGATATCCATTGGAACTTATCTACTGGAAATTCTAGTTAACTTACTGTAAAAATCAGTATCTCATGTCATGAAAGAGAATAAAAGCCTTGTTTATGAACCTTTGGTTGTTTTCCTTCCGTGACAAACATGTTTATCAAGGCCTTTGCAAAACAGAGAGACCATTGAGTCATGCCGGGAAGCACCTTCAGACTGTCCTTTAGCTGTGTTTTTTTCCCGGATTTGGCGCAGCGTCTGCCCTGGCTGGGTGCTAATTTACAGTATTTTTGCAGGCTTTACAGCCGACAGCGACCTTGGTGAGTGAGCACTCACACAAGGCTCTTTTCTCATGTTGCTAGGGAACTCAAAAGACTGAGAGACAGGGGGAAAAAATGATCTTCCCTCCCTTGCCAATATCATATTGCGAATTTGCGGGCAGCTAATAAGAATCAACAACTCACCATGCTTTTCACAAACAGACTCATACGCAATCACACACACACACAAACACACACACACACACAAACACACACACACACACACACACACACACACACACACACACACACACACACACACACACACACACACACACACACAACCTTTTGGAGTTTCAGATGATTCAAGTCTGTTGGGCATTGAACATTGTTTATGTGAGAGCTTTGAGAGTCTAACCACATTTCTTTATTAAATATTTCTTATCAGGAATTAATTTGAATATTTTTGTAATGTAATTTACTAATGAAACATCTGCACACAGACACGATTCATGTTGGAATGACAAATAGATGTATGGTTATAGTTTTAGTTTAGGTATTTAGCAGATCCTGTTTCCAAAGTGACTTGCAAAACATTCAATGAAATAATCGAGCAAGAGATGTACGGTGTACTGCAGTATGGAATGGTAACTAGAGAAAAGGGTCACACAGTGTGTGATGAGTCTGAACACCAAATCAGGTTTGGTCTGAAACGTGTCAAATTCACTGCCACCGTCAGAGATGGCTCTCATATTACTCTTTCACTCTTGGTAGGAGTCTTCCTTATACGGATACTTAAAGAAAAAATAGCTGAAAGACTTCGTTGTGGCTGTTCTTGGAAGTCAATACCAACATCAGTTCATGGAATACTCTTCCAAGAGTGCGGGTCTGTGTGTGCCCTAAGCAAGAGAGGACTTGCAAATGGAATTGATTTTCAACAATTCATGGTTTTCAGTTGATTTTTATGTAATCTGTGATGGAAAGATAACCTATTTCCTTGGGTGCAAAACATCCTTGCACAACTAGATATACAATAAGCACAACTAGGTCATGTATTTGGACTTTCCAGTGTGGCATGAAAAAGGCAGATGAACTGAACATGATAATATTTAAGGGATAATGTATTGTTCGGCGGTCATTATCCAAAAGTAAATCCAGAGGGGACGAACAGGATCCCGACACACAGTGAAGGGGTCTTGTTTCGTCCTGAATGGATTTATTTTTGGATAATGGCCGCCGGACAATACATTATGATTTTTTTGCCGTTTCGTGATTTCCGCTAAGAAAAAAATGTTAAAAAAAAAAGGAAATAGAACTTAAGTTTCAGGTGTTGCGTAGCAACCCATTACTTGATGACTAAGTTACAATGAGGTTCCGTTACGTTAAATGACTTGGGGAGTACTTGCGCAATGTTATGAAAGATGTGAATTAAAAGCACAAAACTTGTTGCCATGATGAGAAGTTTTTTATTAAAGAATGAGAATGTTAAGTCTTAGGTCACCCTCTTCAAAAAAATCGGGCCTTCATCATTGAATCTATGAATGTTTTGTTAATTGTTTTGAAATTAATCTTTATCTTTAATAACACTTTAATAACACTGGACAATCACTGGACTGCACAATCAGCTCAGTTTTGGTGCCTCCAAGTTAACCATAACCAAAGGTTTCTGAGAATACTGAGGTGCTGACCTCAGATCAGGTCGACCGAGGTGGTTCCCGGGTAGAACCAGGTGAGATGTTCTCTCAGCATGATTCCCTCCCTATTTCCTGTTCCTGGAGGAAGCTGCGGGGTGCTTTGTCCCCTGTCAGCACAAGCAGGGAGAAACAGATGTATGAAAAGGCGCCCCCCAACGAGACTCCTCTCTCAGGATTTAATGGCCCCCGTTCTGAAATATCTTGTCCCTCTCTGCGTGGGTGCAATCATGTTGTCTTCAGTTCAGGAAGAGAGACAGACAGTGAACAACAAGACTCTTTTTCTCACACCACATGCTCGGCTATGCTCCATCTTTTGCTAAATGGTTTCTTGGAAGAGGAGAGACAGCAGAGAGCTTACGTCACTGATACCTCAAGGCTAGTCATCTAGTTGTCCTTTTCTCTCACACAACCTTACACAACCATATACCAGGGAATCCTTCAACGATGATTAATACACCCAGAGGTTAATGGGTTCTCACTCAGGGGTGGCTAGTCATTTTAAACAGATGAAACAATGATTAATAAAAAAAGCTGAAAACGACACCTGACTGCTTGTCTGTGTTACTGCGAAGACAGACAAACTGATAAAATAAGCTGTAAAAACACAGGGGCCACAAGCCAAATTTGAAATGACATGAAGTGTCATTGACATGAAACATATAAATAGATTTTAACAGCTGCAATCTGTTTTTTTCATTGGTCAACTGGCCTTGTCTCCCAGGTTTTGAAGCAGGTTTTGAAACACTGGCTTGCGGATTTTAATCAATTGTGTGCATCGCTATCACAGCATTCTGTGGACCCGTCCCGGTAACAGCTTCAGTTATGCTCTTTATTCCTCACATTCAAACATACGAGAGATTCCAGACAATACCACAACAATAAAGAGATCCTTGCTTTCAGCAATAGTCCATTTCTGCTAGATGCCACTGAAAACTACACACTGTGAAGTTAGACCAACACCTGTACCAGAAAACTCGGTCTCCTACTACACAACCTTTTTGGCGAGACTGATAGGAGAGACTGTGGGTAGATGTGCTACTTGGTTTTAGCTGAAGTTTAGGATTTGTCTCTAACTAGCTAGCTCATCTGATTCAACACTGAAAGAGACAATGCTTGGAATCTACAGTTTTTTCTTTTTTACGCTAAACTATTAAGAATAGAAGAGAACAGCAGAATCACATATTGAAGCAGTGGCTTTTGAACAAGTTTGCTAGCTAGCGTCAGCTACCAAAGTAAGAGAGCAGGCGTTTCCATGTCGTTGGCTACCACGGTCTAATGTTGTCTTGTTAATGTTGTTAATATTGAATTCCCTTTTAATTGAGTTAACGCACATGTTCATGTTTTTACATTTTATTTTTTTTTGTATTTAAATGTAATGTATTTCATTAAATCTTTGTCTACCGTTTGTTTGTCTACCAACCCAAACCACTGACAGGCGTATAACTACAGAGTATCGAAGTCGACCGGAAGTTTGTAGTATTAGCATTTAAACACTTCCTGGTTTTCGGTTTTCGCAATATCGATGAGAAATAGGCTGAGCAAAACAACGGCAGTAGAAAACCTAGACAACTAGACAAAGTGTAAAAATGCCAAGACTCTATTGTCAACACATTTAGCCTAGGTGATTATTCCAGTATTTTTTACAGCCATTTGACAATTATCAGTAGGAGCATGGGCATTTTTTGCTTGAAAGCAGTAGTATGTGATACATTGAATCTGTTGAAGGTTAGTCTCCACATTTTAAAGTCTCATTCTGTCCATTTGTTTCTATTCATCAGTAGTCACAATTTTTTTCTAAATTGTTTTGTGCCTGAGCTCTCCCCAGAATCCTCATAGCTTTCTTGGGTTCACAATTTGAAGCTTCTCTGTTTCATCCTCCAACTGCCACTGGTCTCACTAGATGTTCATTATCATCAACATTCATTTGGGTGGCAGGAACCCCTCAGGCCACTTTCTTTTATCATATTACACTTAATCAAATGTTCTATGTCTTCAGCGCACTCACAGCACATTAGGAGAGCTTGTTCTTTTTTCCTCCTTTGAGTAACAAAATAATGTTCCAACATGAGAAAACACCGGGGTCACTGAAACATAGATAGAGGGTTTTTTTTCTTCAATTTGCATGTCCATAAATCACATGTTCTTCTATACTATACTACCTACCTTCTTTTTAGTCACTATTACAAGGTGTATAGATTTCCACATCTGATTTTCCTAAAATAATGAGTGTGTATTGCTGGAGCAACCTCTATGCTCTGATGTTTTTGGAAAAATCTGCTATTCTTGGCCGGTTTAATAAGGCATCTCAGGAAGTAAATATTACACAATCGTTCTGCATCATTAATACGTATATAGCATCATAGTATTCTTCGTCAGACTGCCATTGTTTATACTGTAAACCAATGACTGTTGAGCCTGCACGCTAAACTAGTTGAAACCCCTGGGGACAAAGGCCTTTTTTTAGGTAGTCTGACATGCCTTTATGTTTCTGTATATTTTCCTGTAACTTCTCAGATGAAAGGACTCTTTTCTAAGGGTGTAAAGGCATGCACAATTTGTTTTCCTTCTGTCAGTTAGTATAAAACAAATAATGCATGAGCTCTTGGTCATATTTGTTTGTGGTCTCTGTGTTAGCAAGTGTTTTTCTCAGTTTTTTCTCTTTTTTCTTGATACAACTATGTGCTGTCAAATTCACGTGTGTGGTTTCTGTATTTAAAATTTGTATCTGCTTTTGCGACTGTTGTCTTAATTTAAAAGTGTTGTGGCCTCTCTAGGCCACCGTAGTATAGAGAATTGTTATAACCACGCATGTTATAACTTCCCACAAACTTAATAAATCTGCACTTATACGTTATATCAAATGTAATAAATCACTAATATAGTGAAATTATGTTATATCAGTTATAAAAGTACAAATATATCAGTTGTTGCAAACCTTCACCATCTAAATTTCCTCATAGAAAATCTAATCCTTATGATTAATTACATTTTTTAATTGGCTGAGTGTTGATTACAGCCATTCTGCAACACAACATAAGCACCACCTCTCTCAAGACTGTGGGAGAGCCGTTTGTTATTCGAGTGCAATGTTTTTTCACCTGAAAAACAAACAACATGAGGGACAAATGTGGGGACATAGAAATGATCAGGGGAAAAAAACTGTATCTTTTGGTCTCAGTAATTTCCCCACTCACACGTCTCTCCCCCATCTCTCTCTCTCGCACACACACACACACCCACACACACACACAAAACACAAGCATAAACTCACTCTCGCACACAAACACACACACACACACAGCAGAGCTCAGCAGTGATTGGCTGAGGTTTGGTGACGCTGTGCTGCCTGCTGTATATAAGCTCTGAGTATTCTGTCTAAAGGCACACTGCTGTCTGCCAGCCACACTCAGCTGAAAGGATTATAACCACTGTCTGTCTTTTTGTGAACTCACAATGTGCAAAGGACTAGCTGCGCTGCCTGCCACATACCTGGAAAGGTACATATTTCTTCATTACACAGTTTACCTGGATTAAGATGTCCAGAGTAAAGTATGTTTTTAAAAAACGTGTTAAGGACATTTAACTTGAAATGCATTGATACATTTACACTGGTGAACACTGGCATTAAGGGTTTTTTGTGACTTCTGATAGCAAAGAACAAATCTCATGATGTGTTTTTTTCTTTTATCATAGTAATATGATAGGATTGAAATAAGCATTTGTTTACTTCTGTTTGTCACAGAGTGAAGGAATGTAAGGCTCGCTTGGGAAGCTTCCTCCAAAGACAAGACTGGAGTCTGCCCTTCCTGCCCTACAAAGCAGGAAAACCCAGGTAAATATGAATGCATTGAAGCTGCTGTCATAGACATCCTTTCATTCTCACCATGAGAAAATGGAGGGTGCAATCAAATTAACCAGTTCCTTTCTTTTTTATCTACAGACCTACCTTGGAGGAATGTTTGCAGTGGAAAGAATCATTTGAAAAGCTTCTGTCAAGTAAACGTAAGTAAACCCCTTATTGAATTTGTAACAAACAAGCATGTACAGGTTTGTTCAACAGATCAGCATGAGAAGAGGATCACTACTTAGAAAAAGAATACATCATAGCTTTAAAGAAAAATGACAGCAACTTTAATCCTCAGTCTGTGTGAACACTGATTCTTACCATCAGAGGTTTATACAATCTCTGAGGAGATCTGAAGAGGGAGCTTAAACGGATCTGACTGTGCCTTTAACCAAACCTCTTTGCCTATCTCTTTTTTTCTTCAGATGGATTGTACGCCTTCAGGGCCTTCTTGATTTCAGAGTTCAGTGAGGAGAACATTGCCTTCTACTTGGCATGTGAAGACTTCAAACAGACCAGATCAGATGCCAAGCTACCATCCAAGGCAGAGAGAATATTCAATGAGTTCATCGGGGCTGAAGCACCCAGAGAGGTTAGTTTCTACCTTTAATCTCTTACAAATAATGCACTTCAGGTCCAGAGGTCTGCTGTGCTGTGGAGTGGTGTGTGTTTATCTATAATGACCACTGACAGGTTGTATTAAAGAACTTTACCCTCTCCTCCCTTCTTGTCAGGTTAATATTGACCATGAGACCCAGGATATCACCAAAGCCAACTTGCTTCATCCGACGACATCCTGCTTCGAAAAGGCACAGCACCTGATCTACGTCCTGATGGAGAAAGACTGCTATCCACGGTATCTGAGGTCCGCCGGATACAGAGACCTCATCAGTCAGCTCACGTTACGTAAACAGCATCCAATGTGCCAGAAGAGGGCGTGAGCAAACGAGATGACCACAACCATCATATGAAATCACAAGAGAGGTCGATAGAGTCCAGCAGAGAAAAACAGTGAGGACCACAAGGATGGTAGAGGGTCACCGGTGGATGTGAGGATGGTGGCTCTAAAGGGACATTTGGTGGTTCAAGGACATTGGCTAACCAAAGATGGGGGAGGTGGAGGTAGCTGCATGCCCGGGAAAGTGGGGCTGGAAGAGGAAGCAGCTGTGATGGGCAGAGTACTGCTGCCTCACGCGATTGCAAACAGAGTGAATGTTCTGAAGCAGGAAAAGCACTTATGCAACCAGAGAAGCTGCTGAGGCGAAGGGACTCAAAATGTAGGACTCTAAGCGACGGAGGCTTGATGCACTCCATGTAGATCATAGTACACGTACATACCTTCGATTGTTTTATACAGTTTGATTTATTTATGTTTTTATAATGTCATGGAGAAGCTCCTTGAAAGTAAACTGAAACTGAAAATGTGTTTGAAGATCGGGAAAGATGTGCAATCATTTTTTCATCTCTATTTCTACTGGAAAACGAAATAAATACTAAAACCATGTCAATGTCCTTCCGTCTTTATTTGATAAAACAAGCTAATCAAAAATACATGCATTCTAAATATATGTTTGTTATCTGCAAAAGAAAACCTGCACATGGTTTATCTGCATAAAATACATACATAAACATTCCATTCCAAGCTTTCAACAGCTCATCCAGTATCCACTGAGGTTTATGTTTGCATTGAATCTGCACTACGCCATGGTTTGGTTACACAATAATAATTCAAAGGCTTTTTGTTTCATGCGTTTGCTACTTTAAGCAAGGCCCTGTTGAACACAGGAAGAGCTCTGGCAGATGGGGTCGATTTACAAAGCAACCACGGCAACTGGAGCTGCCTTCCAAAGCTCAGAGCACACAGTGGCCATTTCCTCTTTTATGAAGGCACTTGCCATGATCCATATGCCACGCTGTTGGCTGAGGAACTGAGCTTTACAGCAAGGATTATATTTGAGGGTGCATGTCCAACATTTACAATATATGTTTAGTGCTATCACAAAACAGTGGCTGGGTGTGCATAAATGATAAAGTATTACATTGAGATACATATACCTAAACTCCTCTGTGTTTTACAGTTCTAAAGCCTTACCTACATGTATCCGTTATGTGTTCATGATGAATACCTAAGAGGTGGCAGGATACAATACAACACACCACATTTACAGTAAGAAGAAAAGACTGTTTCTTATCGCACTCTACAGTACCCTAAGCTCTGACTGAAGCAGGTGCATTAGCCAAGAACTGATTGAAATATTAAGATCACCATTTGTACTTTCCGTCGCTCAGGACTAAGGATTTACATGAAACCACTCATCATCTATCAGCCTTATCCCTCTGGTGGTTATGTAGCAGATTTTATAATCACTGTTTCTATCAAGAACAGACCGACATGCAACCATAGAATCATAAGCGCTTTTCTGTGTTTGAGATCTTACATGCTAATAATTCAATTAAATGAAATAACAGACCTGTAATATAAGGGCAAACATCTTGTACACTTGAAACTGGCCATTTCGGATGTTTTCTTTTTAAGATTAGGGCAACCCAACCATTTACATGGTCAGCATAGGAACAGTATCTTGTCATGCCATCTGTGAGTGGTTGTAAAAGTTCCTCCGACCAGAATCTGTTAGCAAAGATTTTTCTGACTTATATGAGTCATTTACAGCCATTTTATGTGCACTGTAAATGCCTTTGGGAAAACCATTTTAACAACAGTGAATGGTCAATTATCTTCAGGAGACATAATCTATATATTATTTGCTGATATTCTCTTCACATCTATAGGTACACCTATAGGTATCACTGTGTATATTGTATAATGAGATCAGATTCATAAAGATGAACAGTATTACATGTGTGTGTGCATGCAACTGTGTTACAAACAGCTTTGTGGTTGTTAACTCACTTAAGATTGTATCTGAGTGAAAAAAGGATGTTACTGTGCATCCCCTACAGTCCTTACTACAATATACCTATGCTCATAATCAAAGAGGTTAAGGCAGTCACACGAAACAGTGGGCCAAAGTCAAAGAAAAACCTCTGTAGGCACTGCCACCTAGTGGTGAGTTATTTTACCATCATCACACAAGCCCTTTATATATGTCTCCTAAACTAACTGAAAATTGCACTGGTATAAAATCTGACCAACACATAGCACTACACTTGCCAACTGCATTTTCTTTAGGGCAGATTGTTATCCCACATTTACATTTAGGGGTTGTTCATGTAAATTTTAACCAAATGCCGAACCCTGTCTGGGCGCCTATGGGATGATCTTAAGGCCAAGCTCACTAGTACTCTTAATACAGCCCATTGTTACTGTTTTGTTGTGCCTCCATGACTGTGCCACAAATGTGTGATATGGTTCCTGTGATTCTGTGTGTTCCATATTAATGTTACTTTTGTGATTATTATTCGAATTTAGAAAGTGTCTGTGTTAGTGCAGAATTATGTTCCTATCTAGTCGGTGTGTTATGTGAAATGCCCTGGTGTAGTTTATTTTTGCTTGTGTATTAGTGTCTTTGTCTAGCCTTCGCGTTGTGTCTGTTTACAAGGTCCCTGCCATCCCGCCCATTGTGTATCAGTCCTACCTCCTGTGTGTGATTGATGAATGGCGAGGTGGTAAAGAGAGGCCTTTGAGATGCTCCATCATTACATTAGTGTCAGAAGTCAGATGGAGCGCCATGCAGAGGAATGGAAAAGGAGGACCACGCCAAGAGACATCGAGGACCTTATCACCCAGCTGAAGCAGGGAGGGGCGAAGGATGACCATGCCAGAGACAAGTCAATATTCCAAGAGCCAGAATGGGGTTAGACCTGGCCGTGTTCCCGCCCCACGACCAATTCATCAGAAAGCCTTCCCCAACTGACCTGCACATCCATACCCAGCTAGCTTACCCACACTTGCTGCATATCCATACCCAGCTAGCTTACCCTTGCACGCTGCACATCCATACCCAGCTAGCTTACCCTTTCATGATGCACATCCATACCCAGCTAGCTTACCCATGCTTGAAGCCCTAAAGTATGCAACAGACAGGTGATGGTGACGGAGTGGTGCAGGACGGCGCATCTGTGAACACATGAGTGCAGTGGAGGAGAGTGGAGGCTGTCCAGAGGTGGGCATGGCTGGAAGAAAGAGCTGAACCGATGAGGGGGACTGGTGCTGCTTCCAGCAGGGTGCGAGCAGAAACAATCTCCATCATCAAGATGACTCCCGCCCCGGTCGACCAACCGCTGCTCCCACTGTGACAGGATAGTCCAGCTCCAGCACCGAAAGTCACAGCCACAGCCCTAGTGGAGACAGGGGCCACCGTAGTTCCATGTCAATGTTACTCCTGTGATTAATATTCAAATGTAGTGCATAAATCAGTTGCTTCTTAGTCTGTGTGTTCTATGAAATGCCCTGGTGTTGTTTTCCTTGGGTATTAGTGTCTTTCTCTACCCTTGTCCTGCTATCCCACCAATTCTGAATGCTGTCCTGTCCTGACCGTGAATAAACGGCAAGACGCCAAAGACAAGTCTTTGAGTTGCTCCATCATTACAATCCATCTTCATATGCTCATACCAGCCTTGCAAGAGATAAATCTGGCAATCAATCCAACCCATCTTACATCACTCCTCCTCAAGGCAATGCTGGTGAAAGAGTACAATCAAGCTAAAGAAAAATGGCTAAGCGGCTGAATATAGAACATGTCTGTTCTCTTTTGCATTGCATCATGATCATGGGGCAATATCTTTAGACAAACATGACATGTGCTTGAGCCCACAAAAAAGGAGTCACATGTTCCAAATGTAACTGGATTGCTATGCCATACAGAAAGAATGATGGGTTTCGCTTTACAGGAGGACTGCCAGGTCCCCAGACATTCTAGGTGGGTTCCTGATATAAAGCGTAGAATACCTCTGTCAAGATAGTTGATAGTGATAGTTTATACTTCTAGTAGTCAAGTCAATGTCCTTCACTGGCCCAAACATTGCTTTAATCACAGAGCTGTCATGATCTCCAACATCCTTGCCAGCTCTATTTTAAACAAGTGTGTGTAGCAGTGGGCACTCAAACATTTATGAACTGAACCCATTTTCAACTGCAATGCCCGAAAACACCAGAACTTCTGTACGTCTAATCTCACAATAACTAGATTTCACAAGAACAGTGGCCAGGCTGAAACTATCATTTAACCCTGTCCTTTTCAAACCTAAAATCTCTCGCAGCTCATGGGAACTGGACATTTGTGATGTAAGAAAATAATAGTAGCCTAATTCATTTCATCGGGGTCCAGTTAGGCTGCCTAAGTTGGGCTGGGTGGGTGGGTGGACAATACAAACATTAAATGCAAACATGAACATTTGCTTGAGAAAAAACAAAGCAACTATGCATCACTATGAGCAGCTAAGTACCATGATCCTCTCACCTCAAAGGCCAAGAGTAAACATCATGTAAAGAGTGCTTATATTATATCAAGCTTATTTGAATAGCAGAACCATAAGCAATGTACCCATAGACTATCGTTAATCTAATCGACACAGAATAAATATGTCTAAGATGTCATACTAGCCCCCCAACTGCATCCTATCAAGCATCTATTGATATTAGGGGCATTCAACACTAGGCGGCGCTGAGCAACACAGACTTAACCTGAGGCATGCTGTACTTTTTTCTCCAATGTCAAATGCCATTAAAACCTTGTTGGAGCAAGGAGGCATGTTCTTTCCAGTGGAAGGAAGGACATTTCAACTGTATCAACTGTAAACAACAATAACAAACACAATTATGTGAGAACTCCCGTTAGTCATGGCAGTTACAAAAAACGGGAAGGAGAAACTGTCCAGCCATCTTTTTTAACTACTCCCCGTTCGCATTGACAGTAAGTCAGTTGAAATCAGTCAAAGTCGTAAAAGAGATGCGTCTCTCAGTTGAAATGACCCTTCTGTTTTCATTTAAACACGATGACTGAAAAACAATACTGTTAATTTAATGTTGGGATACATTTAATATCATGTGACATGGTGACATTCCGCAGCACCAGTGGAAGTCAGACAGCATTCTAACCAGCATGCATTGTGTTAAGTCCAGCATGCACACATTGGGCCCTATCTTGCCGATCAGAAACGCAAGTAGGACGGCGCCAAGCGCAAGTAGCTGTGTGGGCGGCTCTATGGCGCAGTTGCTATTTTAACGGCGGAAAAAACACACTTGAGTCCAGCGCAAGTGTCAAAAGGGTTGGTCCAAAGGAGGTTACTCAGCCATAGGTGTGGTTTGGGCGTAATATGCAATAAACCAATCCGAGCGTCATTTCACATTCCCTTTAAGAGCGAGGAGCGCATAGTCCATAGCGGCTTGTTATTTTGATGGTGGAATTACCTGGTGGAAGACCGGAAAAGTTCACAGCCGAGGAGACCGACGTGAGATTTACACCAATTTTTTGGCAAGCCATATATAGCTACAAGGAAAATAAAGTATTTACCACTTGAGGAAATCATTGTGATATCCATATCCAAGATATTTTAAAAATAGGTATACATCTAGCGTAGCCTACACATTGACCCAAATGATTCAGGTTAATTGAAGCTGCGTGACATCTGATTTATTGTATTGGGAGATAGATATATATGGGGATGCGAGAAACCCTCCAAAAGTAAGCAAAGTCAAGCAAGCATGTCAAGATATTGCCGTGATTGTTTCTGCAACGGGGCACCCGAAAACGTTGCCGAAAACGCTATAATGACGTCCGGAGACGTGGGACATCCAAGCTGGAAGGTAACACACGTTCTCGTGCCTTCACGGGAGGTGGATCTGCCTCGACCCAGGATCTGACGGCAGCAGAGGACATCGCCATGTCTACCCTCACGCCTGAGAGCCTGCAGGGATTTGGGGGCATGGAAATCGGCACCCAAGCCAGTGCACCAGCTGACTATGGGGCGCCGTTTGTAAAATGTTGCACGTTCTAAAATCCTGCTCAGTTTTGGCACATTTAGCATTATAATACGGGGGAAAAAGCACGACAATATTCACATGTCACCTTTTCAAACATTTAGAGAGAAATTGTTGTTTAAGTTGTTGTAAATAAATGTTAATGTTAATGTTAAATGTTATATGTAAATGTTATATATATAAATGATAAATGTAAACGTAAATATTAAATATAAACTTAAATGTTTAATGTTATATATAAATGTTAAATATAAGTGTTAAATGTAAATGTAAAATATAAATACTTAAATGTAAACGTAAATGTTAAATGTATATCTAAATGTTAAATGTCCGAATTATGTTCAGTCTACATTTAAGATTTGGCGCCAGAACATTACAATATTTACGGTAATTCGCTCGTGAAGCAACGGGTTTTTTGAATGGAGAAAAGCGCGGTCTTTTATTCACGAGATAACGACAAGACAACAAGATGGCAAGTCCAAATTAATTAGATTTAGCTTTAATTATAGAGAAAGCTGTTGCAGCTGGCGTTAGGGCGGCTCTCCAAAACCGACCTACATTGGGAACAAGTGCTGCAACCAACACCACATCCCGCTCCACGAGCGAATTACCGTAAATATTGTAATGTTCTGGCGCCAAATCTTAAATGTAGACTGAACATAATTCGGACATTTAACATTTAGATATACATTTAACATTTACGTTTACATTTAAGTATTTATATTTTACATTTACATTTAACACTTATATTTAACATTTATATATAACATTAAACATTTAAGTTTATATTTAATATTTACGTTTACATTTATCATTTACATATATATATATATAACATTTACATATAACATTTAACATTAACATTAACATTTATTTACAACAACTTAAACAACAATTTCTCTCTAAATGTTTGAAAAGTTGACATGTGAATATTGTCTTGCTTTTTCCCCCGTATTATAATGCTAAATGTGCCAAAACTGAGCAGGATTTTAGAACGTGCAACATTTTACAAACGGCGCCCCATAGCTGACCAAACCCAAGGTACATAAATAAAGTCCACATACACAAAGATGAGTTTACAAGATTTATAATAATACTGGCATTAAATAAATGCAACAAAGCCATACAATAAATCAAATGTCACGCAGCTTCAATTAACCTGAATCATTTGGGTCAATTGTGTACGCTAGATGTATGCCTAGTTTTAAAATGTCTTGGATACGGATATCACAATGATTTCCTCATGTGGTAAATACTTTATTTTCCTTGTAATTAGGCCTATATATGGCTTGCCAAACAATTGGTGTAAATCTCTCGTGAAGACGACAGAAGTAAAGTGTAGCCTATAGGTCCTATACTGTGCGGGCAAGCACATGCGCCCTTAAAATAGCGTTCTGAATACGCGTTACAGACTTTAGACATTGCGCCTCACATTAGACCAGCTTTTTTTTGGTCAATGGCGCACGGCGCACGGCGTTGTTTTGAAACTGCAAAATACCACTTGCGCCAGAGAAACGCCTTCTCTGTTCCGCCCCCGCCCATGTCGACGCAAGTTAATTTCGAAGCGCGCCTCTGGAGGGAAAATCGCGCTGTGCGCCGGGTGCAAGATAGGAATTATACATGCGTCGGTGACAATGTCAATTGCGCTGGGTGCAAGATAGGGCCCATTAAGTCAGTGCTGTCGCAGTGCTGCCCTAAGTTGGGGGCGATAGTGGTACAGCCGAGGTAGAGAAATCGTTTAGTAATCAGAAGGTTGCTAGGTAATAATTGCTCCTGATGTGCAGTGTGCCATCAGTGTAATATGTAAAAAATGTGTATACATCCTTGTAAGCTGCTTTCGATAAAAGCGTCCGCTAAATGACTAAATGTAAATGTAAAGTTGACTGCACCAAACTGCACTACCCCTCCCTTACCTGGACCCAGGTAATATTACCAAAGCTCATCCCTTCAGGAGTCAACCACAGTGCTATTAATAGTTTCTTACAATACCAGTGTTTTACCATTGTTAAGACTTACTGTAACCACATATCGAGTTTGACTGCTTTAAAACAGCAAAAACAATGATAAGTCTAGAACACAGTAAAAACACCCCTCTCCACAATAGTATCTTCCAATTCCTGACATGCACGCACCAAAAAAGACATTTCCCTCAGAGATGCTCTGCTTTGGCAACCATCTGGAAAATCACTGGAAAGCTGGGAAGCTCTTACAGTAAGTAGTATTTGGCACCATCCACTAAGATGCCACACTGCTGCCTAGTGCAGTTTCTCTCAAACAGCGTCAGAGACAGAGTCCTGAACTAAACCTAAATTGCACCAAAGTTAAGAGCAGATATTCTACTCTGCCATTTGGCCACTAGATGGTGCTATATGTTCTCTGCTGTTTTTCTGAAAACACGCTTTTCTGTATGTTTTGCCACTAGGTGTCTCTAATCACAACAGTTAATACATTGTCAGGTAAATGGACAGCTTGTCCAGCTTGTGTTTCAGATAATAAAGACCCACGTTATTTAAGGATCAAGGATCTCACGGTACATGGTGATAACAATGTTAAAAAAAGAATGACTGGTTTTACAGGTACCTAATATCTAAATAATGTGGTTAGGAAAATCATTGAGCTCCCATCACGAATTTGAAAAGAAAGCATGTATTTTTAATCTGACCATAGTGCTTCATGTGGAAATAATTAATTGGTTGAATATGTTGATGTAGAGAAAGCAATTGTGGTTCCTCTAGAAAATAAACCCAACTCTTTAACCTCCTGATCTCAGTGCTTTTGGCTAAGTTAAATGGCTTCGGTGGCTACGGCCGAACACCACCCGTGCGATTATCCCTTACCTACCCCACTCCCACTCGTGCTATATTGCTTAAGTATGTTTGTGATAGAATTCCCCTTAAAATAAATTAGAAGCCATTTAACTTAGCCAAAATTTACATTTCAACACGAACGTATTGATTAAAAATGGTTTATTTCGCCATTGTTTCTCGGCAACAAAAAATAGTTCCATTGTCAACGTCTTGGTTTGGAATTTTAAGAACTTTGAATTAACATTATCATCAACGCGAATAATTCATCGCGGAGTGATTTATTATTAGCTGTGAAAAGTCCCAAACTGTTGGTATGTTGACGGATAATCCAACTCATGGAACATCTCTCGTCCAATCAGAAACAGCTAAATAACGCGATAGAACCCAATTGTTTTATAAACCACATTATACACCACAGGTCTAATTTTAATTTGCTGATCGCTCCAGCTGCCTTAGATGACCTTGGACTGGGAGAGAAGTGGAGGTCCAAAACACAGTACAAACTGTTTGAGAAAACCAGACATTCCCCTGATGTCACTAAAAGGCTGGACATGAGGCAGAACATTCCGGGCTGACCAGAGGACCCAAGGAACAGACACTATTTCCAGTCTCTGTCACCTTGTATGTGACGCTGCCAAGAATATTCACCCCATTTTGCTCTTGTGCTACCAAATGCCTGATTTAATATTTTAACCATATGCTACAACGTATGTTGTCATAACAAGTATGTAGTCCCTCTGGGTTCCCATGTGTTCAAACAGTTGATGCTGGACTGGATGACATTGCCTCCATCAAAACAGGAACGGCTTCTTACACTCGCAGCGTGGGAAAAGTTTGCCGGCCTGTCCCCGTGTGGGGAAAACTGTGCTATCCTGTGACCCCAGCCCATGGGGCTTTCAACTTCCTCCAGTGGATTGCAAGCTTTCACAGTGAATCCCCCCACATCAGTCTCATTTCATATGCGTTATGTCATCTTCAGCCAAGACTCAGGCTGCTGACTGTATATTTCTACATTGATAGTGCGGAAGGGAAGAATTCCTGGTATTATTTATATCAAAATCAGTCTTTTTAATGATGGGTATATTTCTGTTTTTCATTGGCATTCATTGCATTTTTTATTAGAATATAAGAATCAGAATAATTAACCATAGTCGTTTTAAGACATGCTGAAAGAGAGACTTGATTTGAGTTTTCATTGGCATGATTCATCACGCTATAAAGCTAATATGCTTTCAAGTTTTAAAAAGGGGTAGAGCATTCATCATTATGGTTGACCACTGTTCCTTCAATATACTTCAGAACAGATCATCCTGCTTTCAAATGTGATAATGTTTTTACTTAATCTTCACTTGAAAAGACTTTGAAGTTAGAGGACATACCATCATGGTGTGCTTATGAGGCTTGATTCAGTGTAATTCCAATACCAAGAAATGTTTGACTTCTTTTTCGGAATGTGTCTTCTAAATGGAGACCATATGCCCCTATAAAAGAAAGTCCATAGACCTCACATCTTTTCAATAAAGGCTTCTGAATACCTGAAAAACAGTTTTCAGTTACAGCGAGCGACACAAACAAAGGGCCAGATAAAATCTCTCTCTTGCTGGACAATCACATGTAAGTTGGTGTGTGTGTGTGTGTGTGTGTGTGTGTGTGTGTGTGTGTGTTTGTGTGTGTGTGTGTGTGTGTGTGCATTAAAGGTAGACCTGTAGTCAAGAGACCTGTTTCTAATTTATGTTTTATGCTTTCCGGTTTCTAAAGAAATTCTTTGGTTTTCTTCATGAATCAAAGACTCTCATCGAGGTATTTATACCTTTGAGTTTCCCAGCTTTTCCCCATAAAAATAGTGTATATTCATCATTTTTATGAAGCAAACATCAGTATTTTGTAATCAACAAAATGGCGATAGCTGTAAAATTTCCGTCAAGTCAAGTCAAACTTTATTTGTATAGCACATTTCATATTTACATAGACTCAATGCGCTTATTAGGTAAAAGAAACACAATAAAAAATAGTAGTAAAATAGTAGTAAATAAAAATGCAAAAGATCAGTAAAAAAAGAGAGTATAAAAGAGAAAAATCATGAATTATATGCCAAAGAGAATAAAAAAGTTTTAAGACCCTTCTTAAAAGATAATACGGATTGAGGTGACCTTAGTTCTATCGCTAGATTATTCCAGAGGATTGGAGCACAGTAACTAAAAGCGCCATGACCGTTTTTTGTGTGAATTCTGGGGACATTAAGAAGATATTTATTGGAGGACCTTATGTGACGGGTTGGGTTATGAAGAGATATTAGATCAGAAATATAGGGAGGGGCTAGATTATTTAATGATTTATGGACAAGAAGGAGTATTTTGAATTAAATTCTTTGTTTAACTGGGAGCCAGTGTAGAGATTTGAGAATAGGGGTGATGTGGTTATATTTGGGAGTTCTAGTGAGTATTCTAGCAGCTGCGTTCTGGATGAGTTGTAGGTCCCTCTAATGCCACTGTCTGTTATGCTATAATGTTGCCAAAACCACACTCTAGTGGTACTGCAATGTTGCCAAGGAGTGCAGATTAGAAATGTGTACAAGGTGGCAGATATAAATGTTTCCCACTGTGGAGATCATTGCACCGGGGTTTTTCTGGACAACTCCCAGATCTGCCAAATGATCACCTCATTGAAGCGCAATTTTCCATAATGGCCCAACTTCAGATTTCAGTGTCTCGTTTGGCTTGGCTCACTCCTATCTGACTCTTTAAAACCTGAAGTCATGAAGTTTAAATCTGACGCATTATCATGTAATCCAAAATGCTTTCAAACTCAAATGAGATTATACTTACTGTGTCTAAACATACAAATACTAAATCAACTACTTTTTAGTGTCAAGGCACTGTCTCAATCTGATATTTTTGTAGGCCAGATTCATGATTGCATTAATCATCAGAGTCCATTCAACCCTTGACTTGCTGTCTATGGTTCATAACTCTCCACATGTTAGTCAGGTGTAAGTTTAAACAAACTGGTCTTGGGTCTCCTTTGGAGTGAAATACATATTCTAGAGGAGACTATGAATCAAAAGCAGCCTAACAATGCAAAAGTGCAACCTTGTACCATATATGGAAATCTTAACTGTCACCTTGTCTATTCTCCAAATAGGCCATGCTTTACCAGTATTGGTCATTGGTTTCTTCAGTGTGTCATTAGCTAGTGTGGTTGAGATATTTAACTTTTTATTTCAAAGGTGAAAGTGGCACGTTCCTCTATTATTCTCATTAGGCTGCTTTAATACCATCTCAACAGTCAAACACAGTGGTGGCAGCATGATACTGTAGAGATATTAGTCAGGATAGAGGGAACGGAAGTGTCCTTGAGTGTCCCAGTCAGAATTCGGACCTGAACGGACCGGTCATTTGAGATTTATAATTAATTAAGGATATGCCATAGTCAATAAGTCAATGTTTCGTTTACCTAGTTAGAAAAGTTACTTCTATTTGTATTTTACTAGCATTTAAGCATTCCTGGGTGAAGGCACTTTGGGTTGACCTGAGGACGGAGGTGAGAAACTCTCACCTTCCCTTCCCCCCCAAGTCAAAACAAAGAGTCTGTAGCAATGGCCTATTTGAATAAACGGTAATACCCCTAAACTTAGTGAATGTAACATACTGTCTTTGGATGAAAAGTCAGATATGCTGAGGTGAAGCGCTGAGAGGCAGTGTGGATGTTCAAGCCTCTGTCTCACAATGGTGGCCTGGCCATCATTGTACAAAGAATAAACCTGGATCATGACTGACAATTCTAAGACTGGATCTCATAATATAATGTATGGTATAAAACTAATTACCATCAGACCTGAACCCTAATCTCTGGAGAGATCTGAAGATGGTTGTGCACCAACACTTCTCATCCAACCTGTTTGAGCTTGAACGATTCTGCCAAGAAGAATGGTGTAAACTTCCAAAAGAAAGGTTTGCCAGGACAATTCCAAGGGCCCTGCATAGAACACAATGACCTATATTATTATCATAAGTAACTAAGTGGCAGGGGCGGAGTGGCCATCGGGAGCACCGGGAGAGTTCCCGGTCGGCCGGTTGGCCAATAAATCACGAGAAGCAGCCTGCAAATCATGGTCCCGTGAAATCTCCAAGTTCTCCGAGAGTTACGCGACAGAGCAGTCCAACCAGTACAGCACATTTGTCTCTCTTCATCTCACTCATGGTGTGTGTCAAACTCACTCCCATTAATCCAACCTTCTGATTTTTGTTTAGCCTCCTATATTGATGTTATTCTTTTTATTCAGACGCTACATTACTTTCATGACCACAAATATTATGGATTTATTCAACCAGCCGTCAACTAGTGATGCGAGTGAGTCGACAGGACACATTGTTGCGAATTGGCCTAACATTTGAACTAATACGGGACGCGATTTGTTCCGTTAATACGGAACAAAATACGGAATACGGAACAAATGCAAATACACATGTCTGTCATACACACATCAACACTTAATCAGAATCAGCCCAGAGATGATGCTGATCAAACAATGCTAGGAGAAGAAGTCACAGCTTATATAGATGCACACATTGCTCAAAAATGCAGTGTATAGGCTTAACAACATGCAGAAGTTCATTAGAGAAATATGATCATGAAATGTAATGATTGCAAGATATGGAGAATGGGTCATTCTATTGAAAAGACATGTTGTCTTAGTATAACAAGTGTGGGTCATTAATATGCAACTATTTTTTATACATGATTCATGATTTATTGTGTTGCATTTAAAAATGTAGTGGGAATAATGTTGATAATAGCTGTTTTTATTTTTTGTCATCTTAAGCAGACATAGAGGAAGATTATCTGTTGGTCAGGGTAAGGAAAAGTGAAGCCTCAGGGTCCATGTCAGGGTCCAGCATCTGTTTATTTGTAGCAAACACATAAAAGCTTTAAGGCTACACTTTATTGTCAATTGTGTGATTTTCCTTCTGCAATCTAGTGGTCATATTTCCGTTAAGTCCATACATTTTGTTTGTGTAGTAGATATAAGGGAGGTGGAGGGGATGGGTTGGGCCAGTTGTGGGCTCGTTGTGGGCTCGTTGTGGGCCGGTGGTGTGCCGGTGCAGTGAGAATTGTCCCGGTGGATTTTTGTGTCCCACTCCGCCCCTGCTAAGTGGCATTAATATTATAATCTTTTTACTATACGATTACAAATAAAACTTTTTTTCTCTATTAGCTTCGGTAAAATCCAGATAGCTTTTATACTTCACATCTCTCTGCTCATTGAATAGTTCAAGGGGCTTAGCCCAATTGGGCATCTCAGGGAAAGGACATTCTTGGTTTAAATCCTCTTTCACTAGACATTCTTTGACATTTTATGGGACAAATGTCCATATCCCATGTCTCTCTACAGGGGTGTCCCAAGGTTAGGTGCTAAGGCCCCTTCTCTTCGAGATATACACGTTGTGTCTCTCAGAGGTATCCACATGGATGAAGAAACAAGAAAGACCTTCAACTCTCTAGACTCTTGGTCACCCTGGCCAGTCAATCTATCCATCACAATATCAACATAATTATGACTTCATCTCTCACCCCAACCAAAGTTGCAAGGAGCCTGGGTGTTATGATTGATGACCAGCTATCTGTCTCTGACCAAGAATCCCGGTTGACGCACTTACTTCACGCTCCCACCTATTTTTTAAATGTAGAGAACTAAGCCCCTTTTTTCCAACTCTACGAATATTCACCTACAACTATTAACCCCTAACAATCGACCCTTGTGAGAACATGCAAAAAAACTGCAGAAATACGAGAAAGGAAGGAACTTCCGCCAAGGATAGCGTAGCTGCTGGCCGAACTGATATGGACGCCATAGCCGCCATGCTAGAAGAATATAGAGCGGCCCTTTCAACTTAATTCAGATCCGCTTTCTCAACCCTCGAGACAAAACCTGACACGATTCATTCCAATTTAAATGAGCAGACGTTTGTTATCCCATGGGGCCAATGCTGTCAGTGATAGCATTAGGGCACTGGAGTAGTGATGTGTCGTTCGTGAACGATTCGTTCATCCTTACAACGACTCGAGAGTAACGAGTCCTCTCAAAAAAAGATTCGTTCTTTTTCTCGTTCATGACCGCGCATCGGGACAACTGGGACTGTTGCATTGGCTAAGCCAAGGAAACAGAAATGATTTGTTGAATGCAGGTCACTTAAAAATTATCCAAATACCCGTATCCAAGAGACCCAGTCGGAAAAAGAACGAATCATTTCTGTTTCCTCTAGCTGACTGTACTGAGCCTATGCAGGTCACGTGGAAAAGGATCCAACGACCCATATCCGGCAGATGAACGAATCATAGATCCAAAGACACGGTTGTCAAAAGAACGAATCATTGAACGAAAGACCGATATCCGGCAAAAGAACGAATCATTGAACGAAATACCCATATCCGGCAGATGAACGAATCATAGATCCAAAGACACGGTTGGCGAAAGAACGAATCATTGAACGAAAGACTGATATCCGGCAAAAGAACGAATCATTGAACGATATCCGGCAGATGAACTAAACGTTGATCCAAAGACGGTCGGGAGGTGAACGATTAGGTCATCTGCCGGATACAAGTATTTGGATCATTTTTCACGTGATCTGCATAGGCTCAGCATGGGAAGCTAGAGAAAACCGAAATGTTTCGTTCATTTTGACTGGGCTCTGGATATTTTTTCACGTAACCTGCATAGGCTCAGAAGAGGAAACAGAAAGGACTTATTAACCTAGTTCACTTTCGAGTGTCTATGTTTAGTAAGACGTGAATGATATTCGTTCACAAGAAATAATTACAGGTTTAGTTATTTTAACTTTTTAAAACTTTACTTACAGTTCAGTGCAACGTAATTGTTTGCCGTGATCATTAAATGCTTATGTGATAATAAATGACCATTTCATCCAAACTTTCATAATATATTATTTGAATGCAGGAATTAGTATCTGCTGGTTTACATGTAGTAACCTCCATGAAAATATGACACGTGTTTGTAGTGGACGTATTTACGCCAGTGAATTGGCTATAAAATTTAAAAATGTTGAGTAGCGCGAGTGACTCGAAAAAAGATTTGTTCATTTTACTGAACGACATTCAAAGATTCGAGTCGGTAAAATGATCCGAACTTCCCATCACTACACTGGAGACTAGCTGCTCAGCCCTAGCCACATCAATGCTAAGCTACAGGCACAGGTGGTTGATTTGGAGGGAGGAAGCAGAAGGAATAACAAACGTATCATCGGCCTACCTGAGTCTGTCAAGGGCCCACGTCACACATAATTCTTTGCTGGGCTCCTGGTGGTGGAGGTATTTTGGGTGCCCTCACCGCTAGGCCAGAACAGGAGGAGAACCCTTGATCAGTCGTTATTTGCCATCACAAGTTCCAAGTTAGCGATCTGGTGATACGGGAAAGATGAGAGGTAAACTCCAGTGTCGTGGCGATCTAATTCAAATCTTTGAAGATTACAGTCCGGATGTTTAGGAGCTCTACAAGTTACAACCGTGGCCTCAAACCTACTCTGCACTACCAATCAAGCTAGGCTCTTTGTCACGCTTGATAAAGAAGGCAAGAAACGGCTATTATCACCCCAGGAGGCTCAAGAGCTTGTGTCTTCGTTTAGCCGTCCACAGGCGAACTAGAAGACAGATCATTCTACGCTGACAAGTTGCAGCATGGATACAGAGATTTGTACACTATACCACACACCAGACTTTAGGTGACGTAATCCAAAGTGAGCTGTCAATCATATGAGCTGAGAGTTTTTGACTTGACGTGAGTTAAAGAGTATGGCAGTTCGGTTGTATTTAAGCTGCCTGCTATGCTAACTGTTTATAAACGTCATGCATGCGCCTTCCTTGGCTGCATACGTTTTTCTTTCTGATGTTATTTTTGTCAGTAGTTCTTCAGAAGTGAGATGTGTTCACACAAAAATATTGCCAGTGATTTATTATGGCGATCGATTTGATTTGTGCGTATAGCCATATTGCAATATCAGATCCTGTACCATTTTTCATGGTACTGAAAAAAGGAGACGGTAGAGCTGGACGCAATCTGTCTCTGATCATGCAGCACCATGTTGCATGCCAATACTTACTAGCTACAGTTGAGGTAGGTCTCTAATTGACTTAATGTTGACATCCAGTGCTGAAAAATAATAGCAGGATATAGTACATCTATGTCTTCCGTGACAGTAATTTACAGAGGTGTTTAATGAGGCATTACTGGCATGTGACAAACTTTACAAATACACTAGTGAGAGATGCCACACATGTACAGTACTGTGCAAAAGTTTCAGGCAGGTGTGAAAAAATGCTATGAACTAAGAATGCTTTGAAAAATGTAAACAGTAAATGTTTATTTTTTATCCATTTACATGGTAAGACTGAGCACAGCAACAAGACACAACGTAGTTATACTGCATCAGCAGGGTCTCTCCCAGACAAAGATTTCAAAGCAGACAGGGGTTTCAAAATGTGCCGTTCAAGCTCTTTTAAAGAAGACGTTGAGGATCGTAGACGCAGTGGTCAGCCAAGGAAACTTAATGCAGCTGATGAAAAACACATCAAGCTTATTTACCTTCAAAATCGGAATATTTCAAGCAGTGGCATCAGCTCAGAACTGGCAGAAACCAGTGGTACCCAGGTACAGACATTTACTGTCCGGGGAAGTCTGGCCAGAAGTGGTCTTCATGGAAGAGTTGCAGCCAAAAAGCTCTACCCCCACAAGGAAACAAGGCCAAGTGACTGAACTAAGCAGGGAAACATATAAACTGGGGTGCAGAAACATGGCAGAAGGTGCTCTGGGCTGATGAGTCAAAATTAGAAATATTTGGATGTAGAAGAAGGCAGTTTGTTTGCTTAAGGGCTGGAGAGAGGTACAATAATGAGAGTCTGCAGGCAACAGTGAAGCATGGTAGAGGTTCCTTTCCAGTTTGGGGCTGCATTTCTGCAAGTGGAGTTGGAGATTTGGTCAGGATGAATGGTGTTCTCAATGCTGAGAAATACAGGCAGATACTAATCCATCATGCAATACCATCAGAGAGGCGTATGATTGGCACCAAATGTATTCTGCAGCAGGAACATAACCCCAAACATACAGCCAATGTCATTAACAACTATCTTCAGCTTAAAGAAGAACAGAAAGTTCTGCAAGTGATGGTATGACCCCCACAGAGCCCTGATCTCTACATCATCGAGTCTGTCTGGGTTTACACGAAGAGACAGAAGAATAATAGGAAGCCTACATCCACAGAAGATCTGTGGTTAGTTCTCCAAGATGTTTGGAACAATTTGCCAGCCGAGTTCCTTCAAAAACTGTGCACAAGTGTATCTGGAAGAATTTATGCTATTTTGAAGGTCACACCAAATATTGATTTAATTTAGAATTTTCTTCTGTTCCTTCACAGCATTTTGTTAATTTATGAAGAATTGATGAAAATAAACTGTTAACACTTCCATTTTTGAAAGCATTCTTAGTTTACAGCATTTTTTAACACCTGCCTAAAACTTTTGCACAGTACTGTACCTCTGGCCCACCATACATCGTAGGTCAATGGCTAACTGTTAGGTAATTAACACTAGACTACAAAAGGTAAGCTTTGAGTCGTCAAATGAGTTTTGTGGGTACGCTTGCAATTGCAGACTATGTGGGCTGTTACTGTATATTATTTTCCATAAGGCCCAAACCTTCTATCGGCACCCATGGTGCTACAGATTTGTCAACTTTAGCTTTATTCAACCCAGCAGCTGAAACTGTGCGACATGGCTGGACACCAAAACCGGCATGTTGGCCTGGCCGAGAATCAATTGTGGATATTCTCAAAGATAGAAATTAATGGAGACTGATGTGCTTGTGTCCCAGATCGACCTTGAGAATGAATGTGGGGACAGTTGAGTTCCACTCATGGTGGGAGAGTAATGTGGCCTTTGCACAAATACATTAGATTGTAAGATAAAAAAAATAAGGTGTATTGATAGTTTTCTGATTAGCTTAATACTACATCATCTGTTACACTACAAATTGAGCTATTGGAAAAAGGTGTGACTATGTTCAGTTCTTAAAGTATTCAGTTTCAAGTGTTTTGAGCATGAATTGTTACCAAACTTGCTGGTTTAATGTGAATATAGCCCAATAGTTTATTTTTGACCCTTTAATATTTGTTTTGATTGATTGGTAAAAAATGTTTGACATTATGCATCATGATCATTTTCATGAAGTTATAATGATGCTTGTAGTCTTCCACCAGCATGGTCAGTTACATCCCTGCAATAATCATTGATCTAGTATTATCAAGAGAATAGCTAATGAAGAAGAAGAATCAAGCACACTTGCTACTATCATCCATTTCCTTGTATTCCAGTTCCTCATAAGAATGTCTCTACTATGAAGGGGAAAAACTCCAATTAATAATGTTGTGTGAGGTCATCTGAGCACCGGCAAAATCCAGGAGGCCCCTCCCCCAGTTCTCTCTCATTCTTTTTCACATGGCGCAAAACACCAACGAAAATACACTGAATTAATTCATAACATAATATACTATAACACTTACCTAAAACATAATGGAGACCATTGCACTTTCATGACTTCACCAAAGGTTGTGTTGCCAGCTCATCAGAAATAAATGGGCAATATTAAGATTAGAAAATGGACTTCAACATGGAAAGTGTTTCCATGACATCCAGTTCATTTGCTTCTTTAAGGATAGACAATGGAAAAAAAACAATTTATTTACGCTGCTGAGCTCTTTACTTAGCTTCATCTGGGGTTATATAATAACAATGTTCTCTAATTTAAAACAAATAATTATAGCACGCATTCTTTCCTTATTAAAAAGTGAGGCACCCCGGAAAAGCCTCTGAAAATAAACGGCTTTAAGTAAGCAATTAATGGAGTTGTGGGAAAATATCTGTTTAATTTCCTCTTGACTCTTCTGTGAAATTCTAAAGTACAGGATAGACTGGACGGAACAACTGGCGACATGATTATATATCTGGAGCACTTGAACTGTTGGACTTCATTCAGGTTTCTTTTTAGTTTGGGATTTTCCGTTGTTTTTAATAAAGCTTTCAGTGTATAACATTCTAATAAGGAGGAATCCACGTGCTCCTCTTAGAATAAAATTATTTATATTTCAGTAGAGCTTCACATGTAGATAAGTGGGGTCTGCATTCTGATGTATGTAATTGAAGGCCTTGACCACTTTTGTTACATTCATTCATGCCAGAGCTGCTGTAGGCGTAGAAATGGTCATTTTATCACAAGTGGTGCAAGCAGAGAGGGCACTGCAGCAGGTTCAGAAGCAACCACTGGAGTCTTGGGTGTGGGAGGAAGGCAAGGGCAGTAGACAGTAAGGCAAATAAGAAAAGAAATAAAACACACTGCAGAACTGTTGCCATGGTGGTGAAGTCTTCAAGAAATGCCATGCACTACAATGGAGCAGATTTATCGTAGCTCCACCACTGTTGACATATGCCATGGAAGGAAGTAGGGTTTTGAAAGGTCGGCTCTGAAACTAAACAAAGACTCGGAGTCACAACAAGAACCTGTGAATAGGACAATATTGGTGTTCGTTGGTGTGCAAGGAGGAACATAAAAAAAATGCTAGCATGAGATTAGATGGACTTTCCTGTTTAATATCTGGATCTGGCAGGAACACATGGCTTCAGGGTAAAGCCTGATTGTGGGAAAGGCCATTAGTCACTGAACATTTATGTTATCATAATAACATTATTATAAAGATTACACTCTAAACTCTAAGACTCTAAACTGGGCATCCCAATAAGGAAACTGCCTACTAGCCTATGTATGACATAGGCCTTTTATGTCTTTGAAAAGAGACAGACCATACATCAGATACTTATAGGCATTCATTAAGGGAACAATGAGATACTTCTTCCTCGGCCGCTTATGGAAGAGATGCTCAATGTAGTTCACTTGCTCCTGTTTTCGGTCTGCCATCCGCAAAGCAACTGTCCACTTAGTCCATGCCTGAGCCTTGAAGAACATTTACAAATTTGCAAATGCATTCAGAAACTGCATTGAAATTAGCTCATATGGGAGCGTGCCAACTACCAAGGTATCTTTTCCCCTTTATCATGACAAACAGCCACTCAGTTATCCCTTTTGAAAATCCTTGAGATGTGTTAATCAATGCACAACAAGAAAACAAATACGATTTCCATTTAAATCAAATGGCCTCAAGTCATTCTTCACAAACTGCCTATTGTGCACTTCTGAAAGAAAAGGAATGCTTAGAGCTGTTTAAAAACCAACTATCAGTGATAGCACACATCCCCGGGAGATATATCCATTAAATTGAAGTCTGAATGACAATTTCAGAGGAAAAACTATCCATGGTGCAGATAATGCATTTAGGTGGAAGCTATGATTATTTCAGAGGGTTGCTGTTGCTTGTGGCCATACTGTTAACCTTTCTCTGATGGGCCAGATGGCCAACATTAGTTAGTGTATAATTTCCCTTGAGGGTGATTCATTTTATTAGTTGTATCGGTAGAATCTCCTAAACACGATAGGACAGAGTTCCTTTTTCTGAGATTATATCACGGTTCTGCTGCCAGAGTTATTTGCACTGAAATGAGTGAAGCCAGTCAAAATACAAATGCAGTGGTCTTTCTCACGTCTCAAGGGGTAAAACAATGTTATCATGAATCAATGCTATGAACAATATATGAATGCATGGCTAGTGTTGATATAACCCATGTGACCTCGTTTTTTTTTTTGATGAATTCTGTACACGTCGCATGGTATACTATGTGTTGTGATGTCACCTGGTCAGCGAGCAGTTTCATATCTAGATTTGGCTTCTTTTCAACAGACCCTCATAAACAATAAACGCACTATCTTTCTGTCACTGACAGTACAGAATACAAACAGAAGTAGATTTGGGGTTGATATTAGGCATATGCTATTATGTGGCTGGCAGGTAATGGAAGTTTTAATTTGACAGACATTTTTATTTGTAAATGGTTCTGTTAAATATATGCTAAATAACTACTTATTGTTTATTGATTCCCACATAATAGACCATTACCTAGGGTAACCCGTGGATGGTGGTGGAAAGAGGGTCGTTTAGCACAAAAAAGAGTTGCAGATGAAAGAGCTGGAGCGACATCAAATATGCTCCTTAAATGAGCAATTCACAGATGCAGGAGCTATTTGCATTTTGAAAGATGTGATTTACTGCCAAAGCCATAATTGCATATTTGTGTACGTGTTCTCTCGCAGGGGTGATATTTGAATTGCAGTTTTCCAGGACTTTTTGGAGTTGTCTTTTCATTCTACCTTGTTTGTTTTTAATTAAGTATGGATGAATACTGCATGATGGGAGTGATGACATCTAATTGAAAAATGGCCAAATCACACTTTACCTAAAGTCAATCATTTAAATGTATGGTCAATCCTGTTGATGTGCTTATACCCATACAACCCACCCACATGAGTAATATATAACAACGGGGTGTCATGTCATCAGTCTGTGAACAAAACAATGGCAAATGTGTGTGTCACTGTCACATTACTGAGTTTGCTCGGCATTTCAGAACGCGAGGAATGAAAAAGTAATTAGCTGCTCATTAGCTATGGTTTTCCATTATGTAATTACATTTTCCAGATTTGGTGGGCTTCTCTACATTGCCTTAATGAGTTGTTATACGTGTTTACCTGCTGTTCCTGTGTGTGCAAATTAGTTTTGTTTCATTTTGAATATTCAGCTGGTGATACTTCCATTCTACTGACATTTTAAACATCAGACACTTTAATGAGACAGACCATCTTGTTCCATTTAATGTCATGAACATCAGTGTCAGTCCCCATCCCTTTGTAACACTTTTTTGTCCACCCTACTCTTGAGGATGTGACATTCAATGTTTTATAACATTCGGTGGTTCAGTTGCATGGTAGTGTGCTATGATGATCTGATGTCACACCAGTTGTTGATTTAATTAATCTGGTTTCAGTATGAAATAAGTTTACACTGCACCCCTTGACTAATACTAAATGTATCCACAAAAAATGCTGTGAATTAATGACACTTTAGAATTTATTGGAATGGAAAATTGTGGTTTCTTTGTAGACTATGTCTCTTATATACTATTCTTGCACCCCAGGTCTGGGTTAGGGAAAGGCCACACTGACCTGACCTTTTGATCAGGCACAAGCACACTTGAGGCAGGGGGATTCAGACAAGGGTCTAGTGGGTAAATTGAAGACGGCTTTACTGGTGAATATCTCCCACTAACTCTATCCTACCACCAGCACAGTGTCCATCTAATCCTCTCTCCTCTCTCCTCTCTGGTTGAGAGCAAGAGCTTTCGTCATCTCCATGAGTTAATTGTCACCACCTGGTGTTTTATTTTTAGGCAGTCTCTCTCCTTTCACGCTGCTTTGTGAAATGGTTATCACCATGACGATCTCACCTCTGGTTGCACAAAGAACACAAAGACCCTCAGATAAAAGCGGCCTGTTCTCACCCTGTACTTGGGGACATACAAGTATAGCATATTGTACCTTCTATCTTTATGCAAGAGGGCCTTTCAGTCTACATCGGATGTCATCAGCTGCAGTCTTCCCTTGAAACTTGAAGGTTTTATCATTTTGAGAAATATATATCATTCTCTTGTAGTCAGCCTTGTGAAATGATATGTTCACCTGGATTTTGGGGGTCAGACACAGATAATTGTTACATGTAATATTCATATTATACTGTATTCATAAATGTCACTAAACTGCTGCTGTAATAATATATATAAAAGATCAACACACAGATGACGGGAGTAGCAACTCGTCACATCGTCTCTTTGTATTGAGGCCTGAAGTGAAATTCAGACCAAGCAGTTAGTTTAACTTTGGTAATTAAGTGACACCAATCATTTTACTGATCACTCTGCCTGGCACTGCACCATCATTATACTCATCTACAAGGCATTACATTTAGTTGTGAGGATCTCTATAATTATCTTTCATATCTATATTATCAGTGGAGATTATCCTTCTACAGTGCTTTTTGCTCACAGAAAAAGCTAATAATACACATCCTCTGCAGTTTTACACATAGGGGGAGATGGCACCCGCAAATAGTGGCACAGATATTGATTTATTGTATTGATTAATTTATATTAAAAGGTGCTGTGAGGTGTATGTTTAAGGTAAAGCACAAACTTACCTCTCAAGTTCATTACGCTCTTTGTAAGACATTATTTAAATACTTACCCACATGCTTTTGAAATAAATAGTAATGGATGGCAGTTAACTCTAATACTTTTTAAAAAACTACTCTTTAATTCACTGTCCTTTCTGACCACTTTTAGGTAGAATCAGCACAGTCTGTTGTGTTGTACAGCTGCCTTTGATTGGTCCAGAGTTTCTGGACTACTGCCAACGGATGGTTTCTATATAAACATGGAGAAACAGAGCTGCGCAAGGAATTCAAGAAAGAAGCTTGTGTTTGTGGATTCCATTTTGCACACCAAGACTGCTTTCAGAACATGTGTAAAGGATTAGCTGCCCTGCCCCAGACTTGTCTGGTGAGGTGAGATCTCTGACTGGTTACTTTCTTTATGCCTTATTTTAGCCTTTTCTGTCTTTCCCGCATGCTTGAGGTCTCTTGCATTTACCTCCAACATCAAATGCCACTACTCACAGAGATTAAGCTCCCATTGAAGTACAATCTAAAAATGTTAAAGAACAGATTTTGGTGTGAAAAGAGAGGCAAACCGTTATTAAATAGGTGTAAGGATTTAACCACAGTTACTTACATTGGGATTGTGAATGTTGGGCTTTTCAACAGTAGATCAGAAAGACTAGGCATGTTTGTCACTGAATCAGCTCTTTTCAATTTCAGTTATGGTCACTATAACAGCGATGGTCACAAAACAGTACCATATAAATTCTAGTAAAACTAGAAAAACACAGTTAGAAAATAGTTTCAGGGCTGGCTCCGTACTTCCATCCAGATACTTACTGGACATGTTCGCTGATCTAGCACATCACTCGTATTTTTTCTGTCAGCTTGCAGTGATTGTGACTGCCCTCTAATAGTTGCTTATACCATAGGGGATACCATGCTGAACCATGGCTGACTTAACCTCAACAGCTTCTATCCATGAGTCATTTCATAGCAGTTTCTTCTCAAAAAATGAACAAACCTCTAAGAAACATTTGTTTGAAGCAAAGTTCATTCCGTTTGGTCCAAATTAAATAATACCCCTCTTAATGCAAGAGGCTTTTCCTCATTAGTGTTAATTAGTGATGATCATTAGTGAACATGTTTGAGCTGGTGTGGCGTTCCGTTGCGTGAATGTTATTGTACTAATAAATCTGGAGTATGACGCACTGCAGAGGTTATCAAGCTTTGACATTTGCTAATGTGAATCAGCATTGTTAAACACAGTCACGAAAAAGCTTACGCTGACCTAACTCCGAGACAAATACAGATCTTTAACACATGACGGCTTACGTGCCACTCATGAGAGCCTGGAAAGTAAATGTGGACCAAGACAATACTGTTATGCCTCATATCAGGCTAGTTATGAAGTGGGGCAACTGTATGATCTGTTTTGAAAGTCTGATCAAGGCAAACTCTGGGCAATAAATATGCCTCAGCACGCTTCTCATCATAATGATTTGAGAGCTGATGCATACCAAAATACAGGTCAGGAGGAGAGGGGGTAGCTCGATAAAAGTCCTTTACGAGTCCTTATCGCTATTTTGAAGAAGTATTGATCCCACTGGATAAGTGCATGCTGCTGCTCCTTTTGTAGCTACATCAGCTCACTCTCTTTTTGGCAAAAAAACAACTGAACATTAGTCAAACATTTCCAATCTTGTGTAAGCAAACAGTTACACAGATATTAGTTATGTAGACTGATACAATATATTTGGCCGGAAATCACATAGCTTTGAGATTTACTGTAGAGTTGTTGTTTTAAAACCAAAGGTTAAAAATTGCATAAATAAGCCCAGACATAATAAAGGCAAAGCTTTTGACACATTGGTGCACAACATTGCGTCACAACAGTTTGAACATTTGTTTTCTCTTTCATCTTTCAGGGCTAAAGAGATCAAGAGTAAATTAGGAATCCTCCTTCAGAAGCCAGAGAATGCCATTGACCTGATTATCCCCTATCCTGAGAAGCCAGAGAAGAAGCCAGAGAAGCTTCAGAGGTAAGTAGCGCTCCCACCACAGCCCTCAAGCACTTCTTCACTATACCTACTAGTTAGTTTTGAAATAAAGATTTATAAACCAGAAATATAAAAAGAAACCCTGCCCTTTACTACTCTGTCTAAAGAGGACACCAGAGCTATAGTATTAGCTGGTTAATAATTTGAGTGATTTATTTTATGTTGGTCTCTGCTGTGGCTAAAAGTCAGTCTGCGATTACTAATAATTGTCATTTTGTCATTCACTTTGAGAAACCATAAAGTGTACCGTCTGGCCAATATCCCATAACATAAAAACATTTTCAAAAATTGCCTTTTGTCTTTGTTATAATGTTGGTTGTTTATTTGATAGGATTTTAGTATTTTAGTAGAGCAAACACTTAACACTAGGAAAAGTACAGCAGTAGATTTTCATCTGCATTTTAAGGTATTTGATGCACCTCTAACTGCCAATCTATTGAGTTCGAACTAAATCATTATTGACAGCATATCAATTATAGTGCTGTAAATCAGACAGGTTGGCAAGCTAACTTACCTTCCCATCTATGAGTTGTGAAATATCAAATAATAATGGTGAGTTATCCGATCTTTGTAGCTATCTGGGCCTCGTTTCCCGATAACGACGTATCTTAACGGCCTACGTGGATTTTCGCGACATCGTACACTAAGTAACACTTTCTATTAACCTGCGTTTCCCAACCATCAACTTAAAGTCAGGTGCACGAGCGCAACGTGCACGAGTTCTTAAGTAGCTCTTAGGAGCTGTTTACGTCAGGTTAACCTGTTTACGTTAATTGCTGTGAAATTAGCTAGCCTATGCGTGCATCGAACGTGCACTGTGCACTGAATTTGGGGCGGGGATAGTACGCCATCTCCAGCAGAGTATTTAAACTGTGTTCCCATTGTAAGGACATTTATTACGATCTGTCTGAGAGTGGGCTGTCAAAGCTAGCATCATCGAAGTCATACAGTACAGTAGGCTACATACATTCAATAAAATTAACCTACATTTGAGTCCAACTGCATGACCATTCTTACCCTACACTTACCCTTACAATAAAGAAGTGATCCTATTTCAACCATAACTTCATTTTAAATAATGTCTTTCTTTATGACATTTAGTTTATAGTTTAGACAGCAACGTTGACATCTACAGTATATTCAACTGCATCCACTACATAATCTCAAACTTTATTTGTTGGTAACTCTCCAAAAAGGCTACCATTAACACATTTCTTAATGAAAAGGAAACATGCATCACAATAATACTTCAGTGTAACCTGTACCTATGTGGAGTGCAAATATGTCTTGCCATTACACTACCCATCAGCCCTACGTCTGCTAACACTACAGAATGCATAATTCCTACGGGCACTGCACTAGTTTTGTATAGCCTAATCTTTATTTTCAAATACTCAATATTCTTTATTTCTATTTTGATGGGAATAGGCAGGTGAAACAATGACATTCTCATGATGTGCTATACACAGAAACATCGTTTGGATTTCTTCTACAATAGGCCGAACGACACCCCTGGATAAGGTGTTGAGGGTGTTGAAGCGTACGTCATGCGTGACTGTATGAGCTATGAAACTAGCGATTTAAAAAAAGTTTCAATAAAGAACATAGTTGCAAATATATATGTATACAACCATATAGCTATAAAGCTACCATATAAGCCAATGGAGTGGTGGCATAAGCGCTAATTGTGCCATTAAACTACTGTTTGAAAGCTTCAGTTAAGACCGACATACTCTGCATTGGTCGCGTAGCACATTTCAGATCAAACCGAGTCATTATAAACCTATAAAAAGTTGTGTAGATAGCTTTATTAATGTAAAATATTCCTCGCTTCAAGTAGCCATGTTTTTTTTTTTTAATTCCCCTTTCTTCCGAACGACGGTCGAACGACGCCCCTGGTGGATTAAATCGCTAAGTGTGAAGTTACTACTGGTCCTGACCACACGTAGAATTCTTCTCAACGAAAGATACGCTTAAGCTAAGTGTGGCGTTGGGAAACCCGTCTGCAACGTAGGAATCCTCTTACGAGCGATTTCAAGTGCTTTTTAGGCTAAGTGCGCGTTCGGGAAACGAGGCCCTGATTGGTATCAAATTATTTTATAACAAAGACCATATGGTATCAATTGTGATAGTGGTGCCACTGAGAAGAACAGCGTAATAGCTACAGATGAGTGAGATCATCTCGTAAAGATTCCCCCATTTATTTAAATGTATGAAAAGTATGTATCTTATTCCCTGTAAAAATGAGAGAGAGAGAGAGAGAGAGAGAGAGAAAGGGGAGAGTTAGAGGGAGATAATAGAGCAAAATAGAGGGAGAGGGAGAGAGAGCTTTGTGAGGAGGGAAAGCTTGTAATGGAAAAGTGTGAGGGGAATGTTTATATTGTAAATTGCGTCCCAATTGACAGGGAAAAAAGCGTTGTCTACTGGCAGGTCTTCAATTGTCTTGCGAAACAGTTTGGAGACTAAAGTGGCCCATCTTGAAACATCAATGTCAATGTAAAGATCTTTACCGGAATGGCACTTGAAATTACATGGACCACCGTCATTGTAAATGACATAACTGTCACAGTTCCTTTATCAGGAAGAGGTGATTGATTGTATGGATTTTGAGGACAAAAATGGATTGTACTCCCCATAATGAAACCGGCTATGTACTTGAGTACTGTGTATTCTGTGGTTGTACTGAAATTCCTGAACTGATTTTTTCATTGCAGTAGAGTCATTGTTCATTTGTGTTATTTTTACCTCAAGACCCAGCCATGAAGAGGCCGCTCAGTGGCGTGAGTCTCTGGATCGGGTCTTGGCCAATGACTGTGAGTAACACCAAAATTAACTATTAACACCAAAATTGAAAGCTGTATAAGGTAAACTCTCACTGCTGTATATTCCTTGTCTGAAGACATCACATCTCGCACTGATTCATTGTCTGTTGAAGTAGACCACAAAGTACAATAAATCTGTTGAATTTCTAACACAACAACAATTTCTTACACAATAATTGTGCTGCTTGGCTATTCCATGTTTTATTTGACTTAAGAGACAGAACGTCTATTCTCTGTAATTGCTAATCATCAATTTTGTTCCCACCGCTTTTGGCAGCAGAACATACAATCTCACTTCACTGAATAGAAAGCTTCTCAAAGAAAGTGCTTTATAACCTTTGAAATTAGTTTTTGGACTACGCTCATCGTGATAGAGGACGCAAACACGCAGTAGGCCAGTGACTGGTAGGACCATGTACTATTCCATCTATGTCCTCAGCACTTCTCAAACCAAAATGACTCCCATGGCAAGGACACTATGCAAGAATGTGCCATTAATTCTCTTATATATTATATAGCAATAATATACGTCCTGTCTCGTCCATGCTTTATTTTTAGCTGAGCAGGATACTCAGCCCACCACATCCACCAAGCATGTGTATATCCGTGTCGGAAACATTACAAACACTGCTCCAGGTAGACTGATGAGCAGGCACTGGTATGCGTAAACTGTTTTGCTCATCTGGAATAAAGTGCGTGCAGAGGCAGACAGAAGCTGTGCGCATGTTTTCATCTGAATTCATCTCTGTGAATGCTCAGAGATGGAATTGCTGCCATACAATATGATTAAACAATGGCCCTGGTCCTTCAATAAGACTAACTACAAAGGATGGTTGTGATAAATGCAAGATGAAAGGCTGGCACAAAATCAGAGAGCAACAATTATTTTCAGCCCTTTTTTTCAGCCCTTTTGTTTTGACGTATAATGCGAGGAAACAAAAAAAGGGTCACTGCATTATTTTATGTAAGGGCAGCCTTGACTGATGGATAATTACTATTCACAAGGCTTTTGCTTTCAAAACAATCAGCTTTTGCTTAGCCAGCCTGCTCTGCTAAATTGACTGTTTGGCAGATGTTCTGCTCATTATTCAGAAATGTTTTACCTTACTTCTGTCAGATTAACTATGTTTATTATACGGCTCTTCAGAACGTTCCAAAAAGCCCCGTTGATTTGAATGGGCCATCCCCAACGTTCGCAGGTACTTATTTTCATATAATGACCTGCATATAATGACCGCTGTGCTGTCAATGGCAACGGGTTTTGTGCCTCTGATATAGGTCTTTCGTATCATTCCCCAAGTATTCCACACTAACTTATCAATGGAGTTTCAGCAGACGGTTGAGCAGCTGTGTTCTAAAGAATGTTCAACGTCTTTGAAGTTCAACGTCTTTGGCAAACTATTTCTCTGCTTTTTAACACTACGTATAGTAACAAATACATTGTAAAAAGACACACTGTGTTAAGTGTATTTGTTTTTTTGTTTTGTTGTGGCAAGTAACCGTATAATAAGCGGGATAATGTATAGAACGCAGGTCCTTATCGGAAAATAAGTCCCTTCAGGGCGAAGCAAGACACCTCCGCTTCACGTCAGTGTCCGGTTCACCCTGTCGGGACTTATTTTCCGATAAGGACCTGCGTTCTATACATTATCCCTTACATATAACTATATAACTAACATAATATGAATAATACATCAGGCTCATGGATGCAATGCTGTGTCTTGGAGTGTTCTTAGTATTGTGGACTTTCCTCCACAGGTGGTGTGGCCATGTTCGGAAGCTTCCTGAGGTCCGAGTTTAGTGAGGAGAACATTGAGTTCTGGGTTGCTTGTGAGGACTTCAAGAAGACCAACAGCCCCATGAAGATGGCTACCAAGGCCAAGAAGATCTATGAGGACTTCATCCAGACTGGTGGGCCTAAGGAGGTGGGTTGAAAGCCAATGAAATATTTGTATCGTCACATTAAACATTTAATTTGGATGATATTTTGTGATAAACTCACAGTTAATCACACTTCCAGTGTACTTAGTCTTATAATTGTATTATGCTAATACAATACTTAGGCATTTGCAATTGCCCATTTCTTGTCTAAAGGAACTACCAGAAGTACATTAAAAATGTAAGAGCTGAAAAGACCTGTTTTATCACATGCTCCAGAACACTGGAACGGTAAGTTACTTGATGTTACCAGCTGAAGAAAGCAAAACCAATTAGGCCACAATGACTCTAATCAACCTCAACTGAAGACGACATCTAGTGATACCCTAGTTAAGTTAAGATAGATGAGCAATCACTATCTCAGGCTTCCCAGCAGATATCTTCATGTGCTTGCTTCTTGGAATTAACATACTTGGAAGGAACAGCACTACATGTGTGTTTGTATGTTTATTACGCAACTTGTTTATAAGAACACTTTGTACACCTATCCATTCTCTGTTAAAGACCCTCACTCCCACAAGCAAGAATTGCTTAAATGCAAATCTGAAGGAGGTTGAATGAAGAGAGCTTGAGAGAGAGAAACACTTGCGGGTTCAGGGACAAGTGAGTGAGGGCACTGATGGCGTGTTCGAAGATGTGTGCACACAAAGCTTATCCGGAAAATAGGCACAGCATTTCTGTAGAACAGCCCAAATACCTCACTGTTCAAATCAAAGATATCAAGAGCCTTTTCCTTTAGTGCTAAAAAACGTTAGCCAAATGTCTTGGAGTATCATTTCCCCACAGGACTTGGACCAACATCAGTGTGGAGAAAATTCTGGAAACAACAGTGGTACCTGCCAAACAACTTACAGTATATCTCAGCTATGCGTGGTTTATTTAGGCTCAAGCTTGAATGCTGTGATTTTATACTGATATGCTTGAAATTAGTCATGGCACAAAAGTATGGGTCTTACCATCTCATCATGGGTCTCACCATTGTTTTGCCAAATGTATGAATTGGTTTGTTTTATAACCAATTTAATCTTTATTTAACCACCCCATTCAATGTGTATACCTTTCCTTTACTCCAAGTTTGTGACAGTTTAAAGTTCTTCCATTTTCATCAATCATTTATCACAATCCTCTCTCCCCTCTATCCTGTAAGGTGAATATTGATCATGTCACCAAAGACGTGACCCTGAGGAACCTGGTTGATCTGTCTTCTGCCACCTTCGACGTTGCCCAGAGTCGCATCTTCACCCTGATGGAGAAGGACTCCTTCGGTCGGTTCTTGAGGTCTGAGATGTACCAGGAGTTGGTGAAGTAAATCTTTGGCAGAGCTGCAGGGAGTCAGGTTACCCAGGTTACCCAGCAATAAAAAATGCCCTTTTACAAAGTTTGGTCTTGAAACTAATCTATTCCAGAGAGGACAGGAGAAAAAACGACAAAGAAATGTCGTGCTAAACGATTTGGAAAGGTAGAATCAAACATTCAGCAAAACTGAATTCAGGTCAGAAATAGTTTTGTCTCCCTGCAGCCTACTATAATATTGATAACTTATTCACAGGAGAACAAAAATATCACACATTTTGAGAAAATTGGTGTGTTTCCAAATTCTATTATGTTTTCCCAATTAAATGGAATATTCCAGAATTATATTCACGTTCACTTCACTACAGCACTTTTATTACTGCAACATTTTGCTTTATTTCAGACCTACCACTAATTACCTTTAGTCCTAACTTTTTGTCCATAAACAGGATAAGTGTTTTTCTGAAAGGAGACAAGCCCCCAGAGAATATCATACATACTTTCATGAAGCTTTAGATTAAGGGTGGTAAGCAGAAAATGTCCTTTCAAATGGGCCAGTTTAATAACTGCAAATAAACAGGCCATCAGACACAGATACATGAAGCATACATACACACACACACACACACACACACACACACACACACACACACACACACACACACACACACACACACACACACACACACACACACACACACACACACACACACACACGTAGTAAGACTAGTATTAAGTAACCTTGAAGAAAGCCTCTGGCCTTTGGAGAGCCTTCCTGGGAACAGAGAAGAGAGATTTGTGCCTAGCGCCTGGTGCTGCACTGCAAGTTGCTGAGATGGGAATATCAAGTAGGAACAGATCTTGACAGAGAACTGGTTGGATTTTGAGCCTGACATTGCATCAGCATTGGTCCTCAGGAAACATTTGGCAGAATATTTCAGTTTAGTCCTATTCCTCCCCTACTGAGACTGTAGAAAACCCACATTGACTGGTTTTGTTTTCTCCCCTTGACTCTTAAATAACACATGTAACTGATTCTTTTTTTTTTTTTTTTTAATACTAAAACCTTATCCGGAATTCTAAAAACATTATCATTAAGATTCAGATTATAAGCCTGCTGTTTAAGATGTGTTGTGGCATGTATCAGGGCATAATCAATCATTATAAAACCCTATTATGCTCAGTTTGTTTATGATTATATGTGTGCTGTGTCTTTATACAATACTACACGACGTATCTCACAATATATACCTATAGCAATTGGCATCTTAAGTCCTCATTATTTGCCTGGTCACTTCAAATAGTATGAACTCTGCCGGGCAGGAGTTCATAATTACTGTAATTCTGCTCTTTCAAGCTCTTATAAAGATTTTTAACCAGCCCATGCAATGTTTTGGTATCAAGCCAATATGAAACAAGAGAATATCCATCAAACAAGCCAAAATGGCATTTTTTAAGGGCTTTTTTGAGGGGCCCACTGGTATTTCCAGTTTAAAGCAATCAGAATTGTTTCATCAGATTCAGCCATGAAGACTGAGTAAGCCAAAGGTACCAAGGCTAGTGTTTGTTTTCTGCTAAATATACAATTTCGAATTTACATCAATACATTTCATAACATCAACAGAATTCGCAATATCTATTTGGTTATTTTGTTTGATGAAGATGCCAATAATGATATGCAAATATTAAGGACTTAATTTATGCTAATCACATTATATATGACGTAGAATATGCATGTATTTTGTGTAGCCAACCATATATATAAAAATGCATCAATACACTAAATATCTGAGGATGTATTTATTTTTTTATGTAAATATCTATAATATAGGTATTTAATTAAATTATTTAAAAATGCAGAGTTGGAATCACTATTGTCGGAGGATAAATTCATCCCAGAACAACATGGCAAGATCATGTCATTCTTTCATTGTCATAAATGAAAAAAATACTATACTATATACTATATATATACATATACATTTGATTTCTCACTTATTCTGTGTCAAGCGTTTGGATATCAAAAATGTTATATTTGGGGGTTTCATAATAGACAAACAGAATATTGGGTCCAATGTATTTAGATATCTGAGAATTGAGAAAGATGATATTCACTTTACTGTTTGCTTTGATGGGTGGCTTGCTATTCATTAATGTGTGCTGGAGTCCTTGTGGATAGCACTGTTCAATATTCTCCAAGGTTCTTGGCTCCTTACATTTTCTCAATTTCCTGCAAGCAACTACTCTGGGTGTTTTCAAGAGATGAGTGACTGAAAAAGAAAAGAGGCAAGGATGGTGAGAAAAAGAGAGAATGAATGCATGAGGACGTGTGGGGAGGAGTGAGCAGGAACAGATGGACGAGGGGAGACGTTGCCAAAACAAACACTGTCAGCGGCGAACATGCTCACATGCATTACCCCACTTCTTCTTAGAAATAGCCCATAAAACGCCGGCGCTGGGCGACCCGAGGGGATGAGTACGGCTCACGGACATGCTCTTGATTTCCACTGAGCTTTTTGAAAATGCCTGAAGTTTTTCCACATCAAGGACCTTTGTGTATCTGTGTGACGTGTTCAGAGAGTTCCCCTCATTGGCTACATCCAATAATCCGGGATGAGTATTCACCCCAACTGTATGCATTGAACATTAAGGATAAAGTCTTAATGTTTTAGCCTATTTTGTGCTTCCCTGTTTCGCTGAAACACTACGTGGGGAAAAGGAGCATTCTCTGAAATAACTGGTGTCCACATGTTTACACCTTCACAGGCACTGCCTGCTGGAGACGAAGAACATTTTCTAATACAGTACCTGTGTTTCATAACCCAGGTGATGAGTTCTGTTTTGCTTGATTTTGTCGTAGCTTGTGTCTTACTTTCACCAAACAAATGTCACACTGTGAGCTCCATGGCTGAGTAATGCTCTCATTGGGCTCGAAAGGGAGACATTTGTATGATATAGCTTAGCCAGCTCATTAAATTCCCCAGAGACTGGAGACCAAAAATCTTTCCCAATATTTCCCAGGAACACAAACACATCCAGACAGCCGATTGCGAATGCACTCAGGGAGAGATGGGAAGATAAGCGCGTGCACATACCTTGCTCATTTGGTCATTGATGTGGAGCAGGCAGCTGGTAAGGTCTGGTGGGACATCCACTCCAGACTCCTTCAGCTTAATTTACATTGTTTGCTTGAAACACTACCACAAGGGTCTTCATTCCTCAGAGTCTAAATAAAGCAGCAGCAGGATTAATAGTTATAAAACTGTATGAAAAGTTATTGTTTTCGTCAGGTCTTGAAAGCTTGGTGAACTTGGGCAGTATTTCCTTGGAAAGGCCAGGCGGGTTAATGCACTCGGGTTTTAGTGCTCATTTGGCTCCCTTTGAAAGATTAGATGACGCAGTACATTCTCCCTCTCACTGACAACAGTTCTAAGGTCAGACTTGCTTGATTATGCTTGTTTGGAATTTTCTCATGACTACATTAAGGAGTTCTGGGTCACTAAAAAAGAAGATGCAAGCACCACAAAGTATGGAAAACGTAAGTTACGAACGTAACTATGGATCTGTGAGACCGAGGGATGACCGTCACTACGGTCTAAAAAAGGAATGATCACCTTCGTTCTGCCTATCACCGAGACCATATGTCAAAAAATGTCATGTCCATGACCTCCGGAAGCAGAACGACACGTGTTTATAATAACAGTGAATGCCCCTGGTTCAGTCTCCTACCTTGAGCGCCTCAGGCTGTTCTGAGCGACAAAGATAGTGACGGTCATCCCTCGGTCTCACAGATCCATAGTTACGTTCGTAACTTACGATCTGTTTCGACCTCACTCTGACCGTCACTACGGTCTAAAAAAGGGATGACACATTCCAAAAGAGTCGCGAGGAACCCAGAATTAGTTTTTAAAAACCTCGCTCGGTCACGGACATGAGGGCGGCGTCGCCGACCGAAGCTGGGCGAGTTACATCCACCCTATAAAACCTAGTAAAAGTGCATGGCGTAGACCATGAGGCCGCTGCACATATATCGTCTGCTGGTACTCCCCTGAGGGCAGCCCAAGACGTTGCCATACTCCTGGTAGAATGAGCTCTTGTACCAGGAGGGGCTTGCATCCCCCGTGCGCTATAGGCATGGGAGATAACCTCTACTAACCAACGGGACAGCCTCTGCTTTGAGAGAGGCATCCCCCTCTTTGCTGCCCCATAACAGACAAGGAGTTGAGAGTGTGCTCTCCTCAGTGGCTGTGTATGGGCCAGATAAGCCCTCAAGGATCTCACTGGGCACAAGGTGAGTAACTTCTCCTGCTCTGCCTGTGAGGCAGAGGCTGGCTGAAATTGATCCACCTCCAGAACGTGGTTGATGGACTGCCTATTAATAACCTTTGGTAAAAAGGCTGGATTTGGCCACAGTGAAACACCAGTGCCGCCTTCCCTCCATCTGAGGCAGTCGTCACTGACAGAGAGGGCACACAGCTCCCCGACTCGTTTTGCTGAGCAGAGAGCCAAAAGGAATGCAGTCTTGAGCGACAAAGAGCGTAGACTGGAATCTGACATGGGTTCGTACGGCGCCCCAGTGAGTGAAGTTAAAACCAAAGGTAGGTCCCAGCCAGGTGCCCGTAGGGTACGAGCTGGACGCAACCGGCGCGCCCCCCTCAAGAACTGGCTGACCAAAGGATGCCTTCCGAGGGGCCTGCTATTTTCGCCCTGGTGGAAAGCTGAAATGGCAAAAGCATAGACTTTCACCGTACTAACCGCCTTGCCTAGATCCAGCTGGGACTGCAAGAAGCGTAACACATGAGGCACAGGGCAAGTTGCTGCCGGCTCAAGATCCATGCTACGGCACCAGTCTGAAAAGATCCCCCATCTGAGTGCATAGCAGGCTCGAGTAGATGGGGCCCTAGCGTTGTTGAGTGTCTCCTGAACAGACTCATCTAAGCGATCAGCGACGGGCCCTGCAATGGCCAAACCCAAAGGCGCAGGGCGGCTGGGTTCGGATGCCAGACCTGCCCGCCTGCTTGTGACAGCAGATCTGCTCTGCTTGGCAACTGCCATGGCTGATCCTGCAGTAACTGGAGCAGGTCCGAGAACCAGGGTCTCGCTGGCCAACGTGGGGCAACCAGTAGGACTGTGTGTTGGCCCTCCTTGACCCTCTGAAGAACCTGCGGGATGAGAGGGAGTGGAGGAAAAGCGTACAGTAAGCCTATTGGCCATTCCTGTGACAGGGCATCCAGGCCCAAACTGCCCCCCTGCCCCCTGAGGGAGTACCACTCTGGGCAGTGGGTTGTCTCCGCTGACGCGAGCAGATCCACTTGTGCAACCCCGTACCGCCGCCAGATCTGGTGGACAACATCTGTGTGCAATCTCCATTCTCCCGGGAGTGGACCAGTCCTGGAGAGCATGTCGGCCGCACCGTTCGCCACACCCGGGATGTGCACAGCCCTCAGTGAGGCAAGTCGTGGCCATGCCCATGTCAGCAGCTCCTCTGCCACTTGGAGGCATCTCTGGGACTTCGTCCCCCCCTGGTGATTGACGTGATACACTGCAGAGGTACTGTCCGATCTCACCAGAACATGGTTGTGCCGTATTGATGGCAGGAATCCCTGAAGGGCGAGGTGGATGGCCTTCAGTTCGAGAACATTTATATGCTCTGATGTCCACGGAGGTTGCCACCTGCCTCTTACTGAACGTCCTTCCCAGACAGCCCCCCAGCCTGTCTGGGATGCATCCGTCGAGATGACCTGTCTCCTGTGAGGATGACCCCCCAGGGGGACACCTCTGAGCAGGAACTCCCTGTTCCTCCAAGGACGCAGGGCTCGGATGCAAACACGAGAAACGCGCAGCCTGACCCGCCTGTCGTCTCTCGGGTGGAGTTGAAAAGCATTGAACCAGCGTTGGAAGGGCCGTGCCCTCAGCAGGCCAAGAGGAACCACCACCGCTGCCGCCGCCATCAGGCCCAGCAGCCTCTGGACTCTGTGGGCGGTAACTAGTCCGCCCAGCCGAAAGTACTTCAGAGTCCCCACCACACTGTCTGCTCTCCGGCCAGTGAGGGACGCTTTCATGCTGGCCGAGTCGAGAATGACACCAAGGAACTCCGCCTGTTGGCGGGGCTGCAAGTTGCTTTTGTTCCAGTTTACCGTGAAGCCCAAGAACTGGATGTGGGCCAGCAGTGTCTCTGTGTCGCGCATTACCTGTTCTTGAGAGGGGGCGCAAACGAGCCAATCGTCCAGGTAGGGTAGTATTTTCAACCCCTGTGCCTGGAGGGGGGCAAGTGCAGCGGACACCACCCGGCTGAAAACCCTTGGGGCCAGGGAGAGGCCGAAAGGAAGGACCTGAAACTGGAATGCCCTGCCCTGGAAGGCAAACCGGAGGTATGGCCTGTGTTCTGGACAGATTGGGACATGAAAGTAAGCGTCCTTTAGGTCCAGAGACGTAAACCACTCCCCCTTCTGGATTGACCGTATCACCACTGCGGTGTGGACCATTTTGAATGGCAGCACCTTGAGATATTGATTCAGGGGCCTGAGGTCGAGGACGGGCCGATAACCGCCGTCTTTTTTGGGCACAATAAAATATTTGGAATAAAACCCATCCTGCTGTGCGCTGAGTGGCACCTCTGAGATGGCACCCTTTAAAAGTAGTTCTCGAACCTCTTTGTCGAGCACGGACTTTAAAACTGGGTCTCTGACACATGTTACTCTGACCCTTGAAAATGCTGGGGGCCGCCGTCGAAATTGTAGCCGGTACCCATGGGCTACTGTTGCCACGACCCAAGGGTCTGGCACAATCCCCTCCCAGGAGATCTGAGACAGCTGGGAAGGGCATCCGACGGGCAGCCCCTGGCTGCTAGGTAGCACCACCGCCGCGGCCTGTGTTCCTGCCTCTGTTCGGTTTCGGTCCCCGCCACCCCCTGGACTGGGGATGTAGGGCTGGCCCCTGGTTAGCTGCCTGAAAGCGGTGGCTCTGGACAACGCTAGTTGCCTGTGGAGGCCGGCCGGGCTGCCGTTGCCTGAACCCCCCTGCTGGTGCCCGGTTGATGCCTGGAGCTGTCCTAACGTATACACGTTGGACAGCCCCCCTAGATGCTGCAGCCCGTTCTGCACGGTCCAGCACCTCCTGGGATCCTGGGTTAAATACATGTCCAGGTGCCACAGGGAGGTTAAGCAGCTCTGTTTTTGTAGCCTCTGGCAGAGAGGTTTGCGCCAGCCACACCTGACGACGGCACAACACTGCAGAGGCCATTGAGTCCCCTACGTCCCGTGTAAGCTGGGAGTGAGCCGATAGTGCAGCCTCCACCAGGGCCATGGCATCTCTGTCCGCCGGGTCTAGCGTCTTACGCAGAGCCGCCAGCGTCATAGCAAGGGCATTGCCCATACGGGCTGCTCGTGCAGATGCATTAAAAGATCGAGTGATCAGGCGGTCCGTCTTTGCACATTCTTTGCGCGGGCAACGTGGATTAGGGGACGCCCGGGCAGGCCCAAGTGATGTCCAAGAGGCAATCGATGATTCGACAGGCGGCATGTCCCCCAGCCCTGTTTCAGCTGGGTACACAGCCGTTGCCAGCTGACGGCAGCCTGTGTTAAACTGGGGCCGCTGCAAGGTCTTACCCCAAGCAGTCCTCAGCATTCTAGTGTAGTCCTCTGCCACAGGAATAGAAGGAGGGGGGCTAGCGTGAGATACACCCTCCCAAACACCCTTATGAGGAGCCGGGTCTGGTGTGGGGGGCTGCAGGCCCAGAATATTAGCGGCACTCAATACCCTGGTCAGCAGAGGGCTAACAGGTATCTCCCCCGCCCTTGTGGACTCACTTCTAGTGTAGGTCCATGGTTCCCCACCACGGCTGCCCATGCCTGATGTGTCTGTAGCCTGAGACGCATGGAGGGATAGCACATCCGCATCGGCCAAGTCCTCCTCCTCACCATGGCTCTCAGGCCTGCGTAAGGGGGGACCCTCCTGGCCCGGCGGTATGGATGGCGGGCCTTGAAGTCCTTCTAGCCCATCCATCCTCCTTGATAGTGCCTGGAGAGCCAAGAGGATTTGGCGTGACTCCGCACTACTGCCCTCTGTTGCCTCGGGTGGAGCAGGGCGCTTTGCAGCTCTGGAGGCCTCCTCCTGGTCAGACCTAAGGGGAGACTCCCGCTGCCGGTCTCTTGAGCGCTTGCGCTTATGGCCATGTTTACGGGGGTGGGACGAGCGATGGGGTGAGCTTCGCCTCTCCGCCGTGCCCTCATGCACGTGCCCGCGCACCTGGTTAGCACGACGAAGTCGTTCCCCTCTAGACAGGTCAGCTGCTGCACTGCAGGGGTTGTCCACGTCCTCCAACACGTGGGCGGCCCCAAGGCAAGCAGGGCACTCTCTATGCCCATCTGCGGTGCTCATCGCAACCCAGCAGACTCTGCAGTGGTGCGAGGCCATCATGGCAAGTTGTAAGAAAAAAGATATGTGGCCGGCAACAGCGCGCGAACGCACCTAACCGGCTCACACCTCACCCAGTGGCTGCGAACAGCGGCTATAGGGTGCTGTTTAATCAACCACTCACACTGACTACCCAGATCAAAATAGTAATCAGCCTGCACAATTACAATGAAACAGACAACAATAATTAATCAGTAAGCATTAACTTATAACAGTAATCTATACTTACCTGGCTACCTACCTGTAGTATGCCAGTGGCCAATGCCAAACAATAGATCAACAATGTACAAGTGCAATGATAAATTTAAACAACAAACTAGAAACACTCTAGAGTTATGTCAAACTATATGCTACTAGCAATAACAATATGCAGTGTAGCGTTATTATGTGGCCTGTAAACATGCGCGAACGCAATGAGAAGGCTCACTCCGTGGTTACAAACAGCAAGGAAAAATGTACAACTTAAATATCTTCTTCTGGTGGCCCGCACCAGTGCGCGAACGCACCTAGCAGGCACACGCCAACCCCACTGCTGCAAACAGCAGTATAGGGCACGCAAAACAACTTAAAGCTTCTTTTAATTCAAGCGTGATAACAAAAAATATAAAAGAGAAGCGCTACGGTGATCTGCAACAGAGCGCGAACGCAATTACAGCAGGCTCACGGTAACGTCAAATTAACTGCACAGTCCACACCAATTCACAGGGACACAAGGCGCCTGTTACCCTCGGGTAGAGAATTATCTGGCTGTGTAGCGTATAGAAAAGATCTGCGTCTTACCTGGTCCGGTTTTGAGGCGATCAAGGTGAGAGACTGAACCAGGGGCATTCACTGTTATTATAAACACGTGTCGTTCTGCTTCCGGAGGTCATGGACATGACATTTTTTGACATATGGTCTCGGTGATAGGCAGAACGAAGGTGATCATTCCTTTTTTAGACCGTAGTGACGGTCAGAGTGAGGTCGAAACAGATCAACATCGGTTTTACATTAGAAATAGATTAGAATGGAAGGGTAATATTTGTAAAAGTAATATTATTTATATTATTTATTCAAAGTATTATCTGACTTATAATTCAATTATTGAGCACATGTGTGTGTGTGTGTGTGTGTGTGTGTGTGTGTGTGTGTGTGTGTGTGTGTGTGTGTGTGTGTGTGTGTGTGTGTGTGTGTGTGTGTGTGTGTGTGTGTGTGTGTGTGTGTGTGTGTGTGTGCATGCACGTGTATCTGCCGGGGTTTATTTGCACACACATACACAGAAAAATGCCCCCTCCCTCAAACAATAATAACAAGCTCACAACAAACCTGCAGGATTGAATTTAATAACATCAAGCCAGGGGCCTAATGACCAGGCCTAACTCCCCTCCTCCCCCAGCAAAACACTGATGAGATGAGATGGGGAGAACAGAGGTACAGATAAACCATTTAGCCAATTGGAGGGAAGGACAGAGTGTTCTGGCAAAGCGCCATGTTAATCATATCTTGCAAATTCGAAGGGCTGTTTGTATCCTTATCTAGCTTATATGCCGTTTCCTTCTACAACAGTGGGAATTATTTTGATCCAAAAAAGTGTAAATGCCATCATTTTGATTCAATACCTACAATTTGTGACAACAAATCTTCACAGTGACCTTACACGGATTAAGAAGATTTGTATTAGTAATGTTTTTGTATAATTTATTTATTCTGTATGCAGAGTGAAAGCCGGTACTTTTTGTAGATGTTATAGCACTTTTCTGTAAAAAAGCACCTATGATACAGCAATATACGTACCTTAAATGACAACACAGCAGGTAATATACTAGTTCTGTATGCAAACGCATGAGGCTTTTTTACACCATTGGACTACACCATAAAGTTAGTCTCTTGTGGTTTTTATCCCAACCAAATGAAATGTCAGAACTGTATTAAAATGTGATATTTCATATATTGTTCTTTGCTGTACAGTGTCAGCAAGTTTAAGCTGTCTTTATTTCTGTATAATTACCACTTGTGATAAACAGCTCTGGATAAAACATTTATGCAGTAAAATGTTCATACAAACGTCACTTGCCTCAGAAACACAATTAAATACACTATTTCTCTATTCACACACTTCAACAGCCTATACGTGTGTGTGTGTGTGTGGGTGTAGCCATTGTGTGTGTATTTATTTGTTCCCAAACAATAGAATAGATTAGAATCTCTCGTCTATGGACACCTCACATCTGAAACTCACAGCATCTCCTCATGGACACTGGCTAGCCCTCAAGCCACACAATGAAAGCTGGAACACATGATTTGAAGATATCAAGAGTGAATGGCTGAGTGAATGCCTCATATATCCACTGACTACATTGAGTGAGTTCAGGACCCGCGGCATTTTGCCTATTCTAAAGCTTTCAACAACACAATAAAAATAGCCAGCATGTTCCTGCACCTCCGTGTTTGGTTTGTGTTGTTGAAACACCAACGTATATCCATCCATCAGTGAACACTCAAGCCTTCCAAACAACAGTTAGACCCCATTCTCTAATCTGCTTGGTTGGGGGCACACAATGAACACCAGAGAAACTTTCCATCCGATTGTTTAAGGTTTGGTGTGTGGTGGATTAAAAGTAAGATGAAGCATAGGAAATCCTAATATGTCGTTTTAATATCTGTCCTCATGGTGTATCCTATCAAAGCAGCAATAAGGAGTTCTGCTCCACAACGAGCAAGCTAACCTACCTAAAAGGCAAGCAAATACCTCGACATTGATAGAAGCTTGCCAACACACTAACTGGTGTCTTTTGGCAGTATAGCTGGCAATGTCATGCTGTGAAAGCTTTTCTTCCATTTTTGCTGGGTGTTCCAGCCCAGAACACAGAACTACATAGGGCATATCTGGCTAATGGGAAAGACACAGGTCTGTCCTTCACACATGACCATAAGCTATCAAAATGAATTTGCGGATGGTACCAAAACTAGTTGCCAACATAACCTTAAAAAAAAGAGTCGAATTGTTGCATAGTATTACTTTAATTTATAGTCTTTGTCGTTTATTATATTCAAATGAGCTTCAAGAGACCAAGGAAAAGAAAACAAGTAAACGGCAAAAGGCTACATGTCTTGTGGACACTGTTAACAACTGCAACTATTGCAAGGGTTTTTTGTTTATTCCTGCGCGATTAAGATTAAGGCAGGTTGAAGTAAGCTAACATTTTGTCTAAAGTAATGTTTGGTTTAAGGTATAAAAATATCAAAACCCCAAACTGGGGTTTCTCCCCAAGCCCTATCCTGCACTGGGCCTTCTGACTCATATTGGGCCTCCTCACGTACTGCAACCCTTGTTAGTGGTTAGAGGAGCGAGATCAACCAAATGAATGCGCCAATAAACTATCTATGAGTGTAATTCAATGGAAATATGCCATTTGATACACATGATGGCTCAGGCCACGATAACACGGGAAGGGGAGGCCACATGTAGATTTCAAGAAGTACTGTTACTCCGAACACCTGCACAAACTTCACCTGCAGGAGATGCAGGTAACACTGAGAGAAGAGGAGGAGCCAGACGAGGCTGTGACACATTTGCTATTGAAATAATTGGAATTGAATTCATTGGGATTAAAAAGGATAATTTAGGATAATTTTTATTAAACAATAAATCAACAAAAAGAAAAGTAAATATATCTACTGTAAACACACAATATAGCAATAAAAGAAACAATGCTAGCATCCATTTATTAACTTCAAAGAGGCAGAGGGACATTTATGTTCCAAACAACATGTAACATTCATTAGTCTAAAGTCATTAAGATCTCAGATTCGCCCTCCGTAAATTTTAGTATAGTAACATCAATGAATTTAGATAGGGGACACGACCTATACAACAATCACTACAATTTAGTTGGAACTTGGAACGGGCACAAAATGCACACATAGTATTAATAAGATCACATTTTCACATAACACAATGTGGTTGCCAGCATCCAGAAATCAGTCTTTTAGTTAATAACGGAATAGCTTCAAAAGCATGGTATCCTGGTTAGCAGACATCAATACCACCATTTATATAATACTGTATGCAAAAATGTTATACAATCAAGCTTAACATGGGATACATTTACCATATAATTTTCTGTGTGATGAAATGTTTGGTTTGAATTCATTCTGATACAACTTCAACTTCAACACAAATACCTGAAACAGTAATTCTGTTGTAAACCACAGCTTTGTACTCAACATTCAGTTAAACTATTAAGTCAGATGCAAACCATCTATCTTTGTACATCAAGGGAATGTAGAATTGAAAGGTTTGGATTGACTCCCAATCTATTTGGGTTAGAAACTGAAAGTCAGTGAGGTAGTTAAAAATCAGTGGCTTTAAGCATTTCAAATCTCCTATTATCCATGGCTTTATACTTGCAAAGCCATCACAGTCATGTTATAAGATCCTGTCATCTGTCAAACAGCACAATTCATTAATTCATACTTGAACTTGGGCTACAGTGGTACAGGAGAAAAGTCGTTTAGTAATCAAAAGGTTGCTAGTTCAATTCCCTGTCGAAGCGTCCTTGAGCAAGACACTGAACCCCTAATTGCTCCTGATGTGCAGTGTGCCATCAGTGCAAAATGTAAAATGTGCATACATCCTTGTAAGTAGCTTTGGATAAAAGCGTCTGCTAAATGTAAATGAAATCTGCCAAATGTATGATTCAGAAGTTGGATTCAGCATGTAAGCACTCTCTGGGCACGATGCTGTCTTACGCAACGAACTACCAGTCAATCAAACACAGAAAACCAGGAGATGGCTACTGTCTGTCAGGTCCCTCTTTACTCATCTGTCCAGGCCTCAGCAAGTGCTTCCAAGAGTGCTCTGACCATTCCAGTAACAATTTTGACTTCAGAAAACGCCTGTATGAATCTGTCTCCATCAAGGTGACGATCTTACTCTGGGCCTCATCAAAACAGGTGACATCGGAGCTCAACAGGTTGCTTCTGGTCTCCTCTCGAGTGGCTGAGTCCAAATTGACCTGTGGAACAGTCAGGGTATATTGTTTCACTAAAATGGATCAGTTTTCTCCTGTGATTACAGTGTTATTTAAAACAAGGAATATACATTTGATGATAATCAAATTGATGGTGTTCATATTTCCAAATCTATATCTACGGTACATTGTAAATATTTAACTATTCATTGTAAATATATATATACTGTATATATATAACTGCTTTAAAGACATTTTATGATATGGTCCTTACCTCACCAGGGGAGTCCATCTCCACATACTGATCAAATATCTGTTTGGCTTTGGCAGCCATTTTATCTGCAGAGGTTTTCTTGTATTCCTCACAGGCCATCCAGAATGCAATGTTCTCCTGGCTGAACTCAGACTTTACAAAGGCTGTGAAAGCTGCCAGACCAACTAAAAAAGACAAATCATTTGATTAATAGTATGTGGAGGGATATTTGTGAATAAAACCATACACAATGGCAATTTGTAAGTATTGATGTCTCTCTGCCTTATTATGTAACATGACAAAGCAGGATACTGTGTTTTCAAATACAGTTTTTTTGCTTTGAAATATATTTCTGATTTATGTAATGAAATGACAATCAGGCTATCTCTACACAGACATTCCTGAGACATCATGTGATGTGTTTCCAGTCCCCCCCTCCCAACTGTTCCCTTCCCCTGGTCTGCTCCAGGGTCAAGACACTAGGGACATGGGGTATGGGCAGTGTGGGGTTGTGGTTAGTTTATAGGAAGCTTTCGAAAGAGTGGCCAGAGCCATGTCTCGGGGGGGATTTCGCTGAAGGCCATTGCTCCTCAGCTCCATGCCCCTGGTGGCTGACGCCCCTGGTGGCTGACGCTCAAGAGGCCACCAAGGCGGAGCAGCAGGCCCTGTCTGGGCCACCCAGGGCAGCCAGACGACACGTAGCGCACGTCCGGGGGGCCATGAGAACGAAAGCCACTCAACCCATAGTCTACACTAAGTGAACGCCTTTTAAAGAAAGACACAAGATAAGTGGGAACAGCGGACCAGACTGCTCCCACACTGTCTGGCAAATAAGAAGTCTTAGGGACACTAAACAGTAAATAACCTCTAATTTTCCTAACGAGATGTTTTTGTTTGTATTTTAGACTTCCTGTATAAATAAAATACTCCATAAAATACTCCTGTTCCTGAAATACACCACTGGCCACCTGTTTTGCATTCCTCCCTGCAGACAGACCTTATAGGCCATCATGTTTTATCCACCTCAGATCAAGCACATGCCATCTATCAAGTCACACATCATGATATTGACAGTTCGCAATAATGGATGCATTGAGTTTGTCGTTCCAAACACCCATCTTTACCTTCATTATTGATGACATTATTGAAGGATGACTTCCATTTTTCAAGGTCAATGGGATCATCTCTGAAGAGACAAAAACAATCTTAATTATCTAATAGCCATAATGTGAGCTGTAATAGTCAGCATCATAATACCCAGGAGCCCATATGACAAACTCTTCATGTGAATAGCCATTTTTAGGATTAATGAGACAGTTGACCTTGACATTGTTGAATAAGACATCAGTTTGTCTTTTCTATCCAATTACAAAAATGTATATATTTTTTTTAAATCAAATGTCATACAAACCGATGCTATTCCAACAAAGCATATTATCATGCAAGCCTAGGAGGCGTAGTGTTTTGGCAACTCGCCTGCTTTCTCTCCTCTCTTACCTTTTCACCAATGGTTTCTTTTTCTTCTGGGCTTTGGGGTCAGGTAAAAGGTCAGTCTTTTGAAGAACAAATGAAAAACGGTGCTTTATGTCCTTGACACTGTGGGAGGGACAAGAGAGAGAGAGAATCATGTTTATGTTTTCAAACAAAGGAGAAGTCTCTAAATGTGACATAAAAAAAACAAAAACAAATTATCAGTCGCATTTCCACGTTGATTAGAGAAAGAAAATGCCACTATTAAAGAAATTAAAATGGATTCCTTAGTAACCATGCATCTCTCATGTCTTACATGTGTGCATGTATGTACACAGACTAGTGAGAAGACTATTCTAATCCATTTCCTCTGTGTTTTCAATGTACCTTATCTTCTGGTTATTCTAACTTCTAAAAATGTTCATTATGGGAGGTCATTTTAGTAAGTGATCCTATTCTTTGTGTTAATCAATATAAGTACTATCAGAAACCAGCCTGGGATTGAATTGTTTGCCAGTAGCTCACAAGAAAGTCATAATAAACAATGAACAATCATTTCATCTGATTACTATGAATCTGAATCAGAATTGACAAGATCATGTCCATACCTTTTCAAGCAGGTTGCTGGTAAAGCTGTGAGACCTCTACACATGGCTGCAGTATTGAGTACAGATCCGACAGAGAGAGAGTGTGTGTTCAGTGACGAGTGCAATCCTTAAACACAGTGACAGTGCAGCCTTCCGCTCTGCCTGTGCTCTTATATGACCAGAGTCCTGGAGGCAAAGGAGCTGGCCAATCACGGTGGAAGAAGGAAATCTACTGTCAACAGGCTGAGAAACACCTATAATGGGGAAAGGTACACAGGTAGAGGGAAAAAAACAGGTAATATTCCTGGACTCCAACAGAGCCATCTCTACTGTTTTACAAAGCAACCTTAAAATGCTGACATAACAATTAGGATTGAATAATAGAGAATACCTTTTTTTTACTCTTTGTTTTTGCTTTTTTAACTGAGCTTGCATATATATTATTGTTTTGTTGAATATGTCCACTAGACAAAATTAACTGTGACCACATTACTATGTTTTGGAAATAAACAGCATCTCCCTTGTAACCCACAATTTCATAGCTTTCATAGCCTCTTAGAGACAATAGGGTGGTATTATGCTTAAGCTCAACTGAACTCATCAGCATTCATTGAAAGGATCCCTACAGAGATACACCTCTCAAAAACTGCAAAGAAACTAGAGAAAATTACTTTTTCTACAGTTTCTGTAGTTTCTGTTCTTTACAGGTATTGTGGTAAACAGACAATAAATGACAAAAAAATGTCTATCTCTGTAGGAATTCCTTCCATTTAGTCAGGCACTTATAATTACATTGTGAGCCTGCCAGTAGCAAAGAAAAACGGTTTACTTTGACATGGATGCATCAGGTGGAAATACATGAAAATTAGTTATCCATCCCATGTTGTTTTTATCTGATACATTGATGGGATTAGTATGTGAAAGAGGGAGATAGAAACATTCCCATTAATGCTTTAACTGGCAGAGTAACTGTGCACGTTACTAACTTACCGACTGTCTTATGTTCCATATTCTATGGAGCTCATGCCTCCATACATATTAAAGGCACCCAGTGCAACTTTATGTAAACATTCAATGAAAAATAAACATTCAATTTCTAGTCTTTTTTACACGTAGTAAGTTTCAATAACTCCATACCATTACATATCGACATTCAAGGAGCAAAGATGAGACGTCGTTGTGTGGTGAGAACTGATAGAAAATCGTAAACAACAACAATCGCCGGTGGGGAGAAGCCATTTTTCCATTGACTGGAAGCCTGCTTTATTTATTGTAGGTAACAAAAAATAAAGAAAATGGCAGCGATTGTTGTTGTTATCGATTTTCTATCAGTTCTCACCACACAACGACGTGTCATCTTTGCTGCTTGAATGTCGGTATGTAATGGTATGGAGTTATTGAAACTTACTACGTGTAAAAAAGACTAGAAATTGAATGTTTATTTTTAAGCCTCGAAAGTTGCACTGGGTACCTTTAAGCCATCAATCACAACACCTCCAGATCATCAAGTAGCTAGCAGCAGGGTTATTGGTTATTTCTATGTTGTTGTAGAGCCTCAAGCACCTTAGGGAAAATAGAAGGTCCTCTTTCCATTGTCTGGTCACCCAGCAACAGGAAAACCCTGGTTAATTAATTCGGTAAGCTATTTCTAGTCATCATCTCTGTAAGAAATGTATTTACTGGGGTTTTTTTTTCAAACCAAAATGTCTTTTCTTCTCCTTTCAGGGTTTTGGTCTTCTTTTGTCACCTTTGAGTTAAAACGCCAACATGTCAAGCAACCAACCTGCTCTTATTAGAAGCTGGTCACCCAGCAACAGGAAAACCCGGGTAAATAAATTTGGTAAGCTATTTCTTGTCATCATCTGTGTAAGAAATGTATTTACTGTTTTTTTGTTTTTTTTTCAAACCAAAATGTCTTTTCTTCTCCTTTCAGGGTTTTGGTCTTCTTTTGTCACCTTTGAGTTAAAACGCCAACATGTCAAGCAACCAACCTGCTCTTATTAGAAGCTGGTCACCCAGCAACAGGAAAACCCTGGTAAATACATTTGGTAAGCTATTTCTTGTCATCATCTGTGTAACAAATGTATTTACTGTTTTTTTGTTTTTTTTTTCAAACCAAAATGTATTTTCTTCTCCTTTCAGGGTTTTGGTCTTCTATTGTCACCTTTGAGTTAAAACGCCAACATGTCAAGCAACCAACCTGTTCTTATTAGAAGCTAAGGCCCAGTGTACACGAACACTAGATTGCCTGAATCCGGAGAGAAATGTCTCCTGAACGACCTTTCGTTTACACGAGCAGAGCGGATTGGGTCACGGAATCCGCATACTTTTGAATCGGGGTTCCAAAGTGGGCATATTCAAAACTGTCTGTGGAATGGTGATCGTCTAAACCCCGATCCGCACACTTTCTAATCTGATGATGTAATTGTCCCACGTGTTCGCCTCGCAACCTCAGCTTGAACCCTTATTAACATAGACATTAGGGGTGGGAATCTCTAGGCACCTCACGATTCGATTCCGATTCAGAGGTCAACGATTCGATTCTAAACCGATTATCGATTCTAAACCTATTATCGATTTTAAACCGATAAAACAATTATCGATGCATTTCGACTTTTAAATCATTTGAGTTTGCAATTCAGAGTCTAAAATCACTTCCTACTTTGTGTCTGATAATTAAAGAAAATCAACAGATGAACTACCTTTATTTTCTTTATTAGAGAAAAATCTTTTTCTTGTCACAATTTTGACTTTCTATGAGCAATTCAATAATCGATGCAGCTTGCATTTCAACATAAAATGGATGTGTTAAAAAAATAAAAACATTTTGGTTTTTTTTAGTATTATTTTTTTATTACAAAATCGATTATACATTTTTCTGAATCGTTTTAGAGAGAATCGTTTTAGAGAGAATCGAGACAAATCGATTAAACGATTTTTTTCCAACCCCTAATAGACATACTCTAACATGTTTGTATTTATGTTTATGCATATTAATCCCACTGCGACACTTCATAACAGCAACAACATAAACTAAATGTATATGACGTGGCACTGCCACGAGTGGCAACCTGTTTTAGCAGCTCTCCGTTTTTTTACTCTTTTCCCCCCTCTTTTCGTGACCTACATTTTTCTACTGTGCTTAGTTGTTAATAATGGGATACTTTGCTGCTCTACCTACATGTGAGAAAGGCCCGAGCCAGCCACCTCACCATGTGGGATGTAGCCTGGTAGAATGGGGTTGCAGGCACTAACACACGACTCAGGAGACAGTGGCTGCCATAAAAATAGCTACATTTATTTACAACAGGGTTTAAAAAAAAAAACTGAACATGCTAAAGCCTATACTAGACAAGGTACCCCTCTGAGCATTCAGGTTTGGTCTAGTACCTTGTCCAAGCTCCATCCAGCATGGTCAGTCTGTCCTCTCCTCTCAAACAATGAGGTGCACCTTAAGTAGGGCCACCTTGGTCCAATTAAGAGGTAATTGGACCCCTCCACAGGGGTGGGGGAATCCGGACCCAACCATTTAGGTAGGTGAGTCCAGTCCTTCTTCCCTCATGGACCACAGTGAGAAGGGGGAGGGACTTCGCTTTTTCACATTACATGTGGATAGTTTTTTGTGTTCTTACTTAGCCAGTTGGACGTAATTTTTGAGACCAGCCAGAACAACTGACACGACCGTCATTATTTATTATCTGAATGGCGCAGAAAGTATGGCAGTCTGTTTTAGCAGCTGTCCTACTTACATTTTTTTTAAAGGATTCCTATTCCTATTACCTTGCTGCTATTACACCAGAATTTCCCTAACTGGGTTATTACAAGTTTATCTATCTATCTATCTAAATTGATGTTGCTAGTTGGATCTCAACTTCTGTCTTCTGTCACTTTCTGTGTGAACCTTAGGTTGTAAACTATGTTAACGTTGAGGAATTTGAACACTTAGGGGTTTTTCCAAAAGCTAAAGTTTAGTCAACAAACCTGGCTAAGTTAACTCAAAAAAACTTTAGATTGTTATGCAATCTAAGTGAGCCGAACACTTTCTTTTCTTACAGGCTGATAATCACATAGGCTACCAGGGCCGGAGTGGGGTCACTTTTCAGCCCCAAGACCGGCCCACTTTTTCCATTGTAGTGGAAATTGGATAAATGAAGCAGTAGTTCAGCTCTTACTATCCTGTAGTTTTTTTTATTAATACCATGGTTCAACAAATAATGTAAAGGTAAAATAGCAATAGCGAATAGCACCAACAGCATCTACACTACAGCATCAGTAACCACCTAAGCAGTGCACTGGTTTCAGCCACTTTATCTACTGTATAACTGTGTTTTTGCTTATAGACATGAGGATTTCCTTCTCTGTGCACATTAACATGAAAGCCTCCAAGTTGTCCTGACTCAATGAGCTTCGTAGCCTATTCTTCACAAACATTATGGACATTCACCTCAAAGGCAGCATCAGATGAGGCTACTGGTTCATCATCTAAAGTCTCCCCTGATATTCTTTTCAAGTACTTTCATATACTGCTCTTTCTTACATAAATTAACTTGAATTCATATTGTTTACTCTGTTATCCTCTCTACCTGTACGTGTAGTCATGGCCTCATCATTGCAATTTCGGGCTCATCATTTTCAGCAGGAGTCATTTTACTGCATACACAGATCAAGTTTGAGTTTTTGCATAATATTTGCGAAGTCTATGTATCGCCATATATTGGGTATAAAAAGGCTTATTTAATATTTTGCTTGCTTCGGCTCGCTTGCGAATAGGTTGACAACACTGCAACGATATTAACCAACGCTACAACGTTAGCCGAATAGTTACGTTGCTTATCATTAGGCCTATGTCTCTCTTTACAAGTTGCCACTTGTGTTTGTCCTCTTGAAAATAAATCGGTAAGGGCAGATTTTGACAGCATCCTCCTCCAAAGCCTTTCTTTCAACCTGGCTTTTTCAGCCCCTCCTGGCCTTTCCCTCCCATCCATCCTCCCTGCCTCGTATCGTTGCGGTAGGGCCGGCCCATCGGTAGCCTTTCTGAGAAAACTTTTTTGGAAAAGACGGCCTATGGACCCAACCAACTGTATTTGGGAGGAGAGAACTTCCTCGCATGGTACAACCCATGCAGAGGCTGCTGTCACAATGCACAACGTGTGTAGCCTACTTTAAGAGAAGATGGACTAACGTGACAAATTAAAAAAATTAAAATTAAATTACAAATTAAATTCTCGACCGGCCCAGAAGTGAAGCTGCCCACCGGGAACTCTCCCGATTACCCACCCCTTGCCTGTCGGCTACCCTGATTAACCGTATAACTTTCAGTTCGGAAGGATGTGGTATGGCATTTTAAAACAAGTCTGACAAGCTACAAACAAATGTAATTTTTTGGAGCAACAGAAGAGGCATTAAGGTGTATTCCTTGAACAGCTGTCAAGAATCCACAGTGATATTGTCATCTTCTTACATTGCAGTCGCATCTGACGCATTTAATTCAAAGGGATTGCTCAACAATGTTATTGGTCGACTTTACCTTAACCTTTCAATAATTCACTTCAGCCTGGCTCTGCCCACTCAGTGCCTTTGATCACACATTTCCCATTCGCGTCACTGCTTCTGCATTACCACCAGCCATTTTCGCCACCAAAATAGGAGCCTGCGTCTTGAATTGATCCTTTCAACATGGGCAGTAGTCTAATCATGGTAATGTAAATACAATTCATGACAAATCTATATTGCGAACACCACATATACAGTATAGTACTACTATAAATTGTATGTTGCGAACACAACATCATTAAACCATATAACATAATGTATTTATCATACAGTAAGTTGTGCAGTACATTACATTTTCCTTTGTTTTAATAGATGAATTGGATTTATTGTGCAAAGCTTATTATTTGAACACCGCTATGGAGTTCCCATTGCGATGACTCACTGAGCTCTAAACATTAAAATGTGATTTTAGGTGCTTTCAGAGGTCCACCTGAACTAACTTACCAGTGTTCAGCAGATTTAAATGTCATTCTCTTTTTCTCGACTGTGAAACCTGTGCCCCAGTGAAAAACAAATGGGAGTGCTAATTTGACGGTCCACCCACGCCGATTAAATCTCCCTCTTCCAGTGCTGGCAGAGCCTGCCCAGTGAGCAAGGGACCAGGAGGATGGGGCAGTCTTTGCCTTCAAGATGTGATAATTGGATAAAGTTTCAGAAGAACATGTGACTCAATCCGTTTACATTTGTTAGTTCTGTTCTTTTTGTTCATACTTTTATTTTCGTTGGACAATACTTTTTTTACTGCAATATTTGCACTTATCTAGTATGTTATGGGCCCTCCTCACAAAGATCAATCGTGCCATGCAATTACACAATACTTTGTATGTAACCTTGACCAATCAAACAACATCCAACAGCTCGTCACTGCAATGACAGGGCCATAGGTTCATCTGTGTGCAGTAGTACTTTATGTCGGGGAAGAACATTCCAGGAGAAAGAGCCTAGATATTGCTGGTCACTACTGTCATGGGCAGATAATATATCATATGATGGATATGATGCTGTATACAATGTGAAACAAAGTCATCACCATCTGCTTAGATGCTTTCTATATGATTTGTAATGATGGCAGGGCATAGGTGATTTGTTCAAAAAATGTGTTGTGTAACTAACAAATGATACAATTAACTTCTCAAATTATTTTCTCTGCCTAACCCTATGCAGTGTGGCCAACCATGTTTAAAGATCCTAAATCAGACATTTAAGACAGAGACTGTGCTACTTCTGAAGGTTTTTATTTTAGTAGGACCTAGGGTGAAAATCATATGACACTAAACAAATTTCCCACAAACACAATTCCAGGTACTTGCTCTTTATCTATTACTGAAGCACAGACATCACTAGCAAGCAAGTGATGTGTTAAGTGTGATTTTGTAGTCACACAAGCGTTACATAAACGCTTCACATGTTTTTATTTTTACTTCAACATTACCTCATAGCCATCGCTTCTCATTCTTCAAACATTGTGCTCCAGAGTCCAGAGCCTTTGAAGGGTAATCAAACTAGCCCACATACCTCTCTCTGCATTTTTACCTTACATGTGTAGACACTTAAAGCCTGAACCTACACTAAGTGCATCCGGTCAATGAGGCTGCTCAGAACTGTGGCCAATTTTTTAAATTGCCATCCGATAGCATCAATCACGTATCTGTGGGAAGAACGCGTGCTCTCTTGGATGTGAAGTCGAGTGAGGTAATGAGGCGAGGGAAGGCTTGACTGCGATACCATGGCTAGCTGAGACTGAACCCACTGTGACAGCACAAGTACCTCTGAGTGCATTCATCTCACCAGATATCCAGGTGCAAAAAAAACAGAGTGAAAGAGAGAGAGAGTGAGAGGGTGAAGGAAAGGGCCAGTAAAGAGGACTAGGGTAATTTCTCATTAAATCCAAAGGTAGGGCTTAGGGCATGAAGGCATACGTGAGGTGTGTGGGGAGGAGAAGAGTTACCAAGGACTTACAACACATGTCCCACCAGACCCTTAGAGGGATTACAGAGTCATTAATCCAAACAGGATGAAATGATCAAAGTCAATAGATGGAGAATGAGGTCACAGTCTCTGGCAAGCATTACTCATTTAATGTCAGTCCGTCCCTTTTATTAAAGCACTGTAGAACAGCTCACATGTAGCAGGACCGTGTGGGGCTTCAGGAAAATTAAATCCTGAAGCAAGTCCCGAGACTTGCAACGTGGGTGCATGAATCTGTAACATGCCCCACATTATTTGATGAAGAAAAGAAGCTGCCGTTCTTTTGTTCCTGTGTGCAAGGGCGTAACCACGCATTCTTTGGGGGGGACGTGTCAATACCCCAATACTGAGAAAGTACCAATCTGTCCCCCCCAATATACAACAGAAAATATGTTAAATATGTGTTCTCCTTTTATGAACCCTGTCAATGGATCGGTCTCCCGTTATGTCCTATTTATTTTCAATGTATTTCCGTTTGTTATGAAAAACATAAGCGTGTGACTCCCCCCTCCACACTTCGGTGAATTTGTTTGAATCCACCTTGCGTCGTTCTGCGTTGTCATGGTTACCTAACACTTCAGTCAGTGGAGCTCAAAGAAAGTAACGTTGGTGGAGAGATTTTCAAGACAGTAAGGAAGTTGATACCGAGCTTAATGTGTAAGCAGATAAATCGTGTTGCCTCATAAAATCTGAATATAAAATGATAGATCATAAACCAGGGGCACCTTGCAACCGATTAAGTGAACTTATTTTGTTTAATTTTAAGAGTTAGAAATAAAATAGTCCCGAGAAGCACAGGACTCCCCCCTGTATGAGTGAGATTATTGTGGCAAGTGCACGGATTTGGTCGCGATTGGGCCTCGCGAGCGTGCAGTCAGTGATAACGTCTAGTAAACAGATTTAGGAGACTGTCTGACCCAAGCTGGTGAAAGCTGACATAACAAGATGCTGGATATAAAGGTAAAGCACATGAAGTTTAAAATAGTAAAAGAAACTAAATGGTTAAATCGTCACGAGCAAATGGTAGATGTCGTTGCTCTCTTGATCATGCCTATTCAGTAGCTCCGTCAGCTAAAACTAGCTAGTGAACTCTAGCCTACAACGTTAAACTACTCACTTGAGCTGCAAATCCCTGTGCTAAAGTATAATTAGCACCTTTTTAAGCAGATGTCTTTAACATTTATGTGTTAATTTCTCTTTAGAACCCACTAGAGGACACTATTTAAAAGAATATTTTCAAAAAAATCTTATGGGGGAGCATGCCCCCTGACCCCCCTAGTTTTGCTGGGTAACAGGAAAAATAGGTTTTATCTAAGAGCTTAGCCAACCCAAAATATGGGAACCAATTTGCCCCTGCCATGAAGGTTAGTCGCTGTTCTTCTGATAAAATGAAAAGTGGTAACAAGACAGGCATGCTGAAAGCAGTGGCCAGACTAGACAGGGACATGCTCTGGACATGTGGGTGATCAGGTGTGAAATTTGAATGTACGACTAGACAGCCTTACAACATTAGTTTTAATCTAGGCCTACTATTCGCACATTTAGAACATAATATCTCAGAGATATTATACTATTCCTTTAGATGTGAATTCAAGTGATCAATGTAGTCCTCGAAAAACTATTTTCTAAATGTGCGAATGTTCATATAAATATAGAATTGAAGGCAATGCACGTCATTTTTATTTTTTATTTGGACCCCCCCAATGTCTATAACATGGTTACGCCCTTGCCTGTGTGCCTCCTCTGTCGTGCTTCTTTTCAGAGTAACTGATTTAGAGCTTTACAAGCAGTGTCGGGCTCTTTGGGAAACAGGTGCAATCTAGCATCTAGTGTCTTATCGGCGAGATAAGAGAGTCTCTTCCTGCTGACAGAAAGAAACACTGTGTTCAACAATCAATCAGCCGCTGTGTGGCAATTCTCAGACAAGGGGAGGGGAACTTCATCAGTTCTTCAAAAACTGCGACCTACAACCCCAGGGTGTTTATTGTTGTGTCAAAGCAGTGACCATGTTTTATTAATAATAGTGGGAGTGTTTTGAGTGTCTATAAGGCAGTGTCCCTGACCTGATGTTAATCAGAGTGAAGTCATCTACCCTCCCCCACCTCCCCTGGTTTTCCCTTTGGCAAACCTTGTGGTGACTTCATAAGGTCATTAGGTCATATCCATCTCCATACTCATACACTCATGAAGAGAATATTGTTTCAAAGGCAAATTATGTGAGTGTGACCTAATAGGAGTGTGAAATCTGAGGATTTAGAAAGATTGAGAAATCCCACATGAGATGTTCAAAGTTCAGCGGAACAGGATGTCATTAGAGGAGTTATAGTGGCTCATCTCATGCAGCCATTTAGATAAGTAGGCAATAAAGAAGATCAGGTGACACAGAAGAGAGAAGTGAAATGCATCTCCCCCTCTGATATATGATTCACTGATCAAACACTACGGACATTTATTACACTTTACTTCCCCTCGCTTTCAAGTGGCACAAATACTATAATATCACAAGGTACATCCATACTTTCTGTTGGTTTTTACTTTTCTGGAGAGCAACAGCAATGACACTGTCAAACACTAGTACATCATTCAGTCAATGAAGTGCAAGGTGATATGATGGTTCACTGTCATAACTGAGAAGTTTACAGCCATCTTTATAAAATAGTATTCATTAGTTAACCAACCACAAGAGGAAGTGGTATACTATGAATGCAGAGTCAGATATATATGGTACCTTAAGGCTCAAATATCATATATCAAGACTTCTAATTCACGTATTTCTATCATTCCTCAAGTATTCCGTTCCCTTAACATAACAGAAATGTACTGTAACATGGCGTCGGCAACAAAATCATTAAGAAAAGGGTATTTTGGAGGAATGTCTTAACCGCAACAGTATAATAAGCGAGATAATGTATCAGAATCAGAATTGTATTTATTGCCTAGTAAGTTTACACCTACCAGGAATTTGTTTTAGCATATTGGTGGTGACCATAAATATAAAACATAATACGTACTAGCCTATACATAATAAAAACAATGTATAAAATAAAATATATAAAAAGTGAAAAATATTAAAATATTAAGAGATAATAAAATATTAAAATATATTTACAAGATATGAATATGAGGGAGAAAAAAAGGTGGCATAGAAGGAGGTCGCATTGAAACCAGCTCCTACACTAAATCCTATATTCTAATTTAACTTCCAACAACAACAACAAAGAAATAACTCTCATATTTTAATAACACAGTCCTAACACTATTGAACCGAGTATGCCAGGGGGAGAAGCCTGAAACAGCCGCGAAGGACGATAAAAAGCAAAAAGGCAAAAAGCTTGCAGCAACGACCATGGCCAAAGACAGTGCTAGTGACAGTCCGTCTGTAGCTAATACCGATGTGCTGCCGGGTTGGGTTCACGAAGAAATGGAAAAAGGATTCAACAAAATCCATTCATGGCTAGACCAAAAGCTGAACACTTTAGCTGTCTCGGTGGAAAAACTTCTCAGTGACAACCGTGCTCTTGGGCAGCGTGTCAATGTGGTTGAAGAGGAGCAAGCTAGCTATGCAGAAAGCCTGAACGTCTTCCAACAAGACTTCGTCGAAATAAATAAAAAGAAGAAGATATGAATTGTAGCGGTTGCAGGGGAGGAATCAGGCAAAACAAAGGTTCTCCAACAAAATAAAGCTTCTTTATTTTCCTTGTAACATAAACTCTATGCAGCAACACTCAAAACATGTGCTTCTCTTGCCCCCTCAAACTGTTTGCCAGCCTTCCCTTTGTCTGGCTCCTCTCTGGCTTGATAGGTGATTGCCAGCACCTGGTGATTGCCAGCACCTGTCTGGCATTCTGGGAAATGAAGTTCCTGTTTCTCAGGGGAATGTATTTGCCGTCCACGACACGCCCCCACGGGACACCACACATCCCTCCCCCTGACCCTGACGCCCTCGGCAGGGGGGAAGCTGACCACAAGGCATCCCGGCGGGACAGGGCATCTGCATTTCCATGTTTTCTTCCTGGCCTGTGGAGAACCGAAAACTGGTAAGGTTGCAGCCCTAAAAACCACCTACAGACCCGGCTGTTAGTTTCTTTATTCTTTGCCATCCACTGCAGAGGTGAGTGATCAGTTATTAGGCTAAATTTTCTTCCCAGCAGGTAATACTTCAGTGTCTCTAATGCCCATTTTATTGCTAAGCACTCCTTCTCCACTGTAGCATAATTTCTTTCCCTGGGCAGCAGCTTTCTACTCAAATAGAGAATTGGATGTTCCTCACCTGATTGGACTTGTGAAAGAACCGCTCCAAGACCCACCTCTGAAGCATCCACCTGCAACAGAAACTCTTTACTGAAATCTGGAGTCGTTAGAACTGGTTGGGAACACAGAGCGACTTTCAGCTGGCCAAATGCCTCCTCTGCTGCTGCATTCCACTTAACCACTCGTGACTGCCGATTTGAGGTTAGCTATGTCAGGGGGGGCGCTATTGAGGCAAAGTTAGGGACAAACCTTCTGTAATAATTAGCGAGGCCAAGGAAGGACCTAACCTGCTTTTTGGTGGTTGGCTTTGGCCATGCTTGGATGGCGAGGAGTTTTGCTTCCTGGGGTTTAACTAGACCTCGCCCTATGGTGTAACCCAGATAGTTGGTTTCACTAAAAGCCAACTTGCACTTTTTGGGGTTAGCCATCAGGCCAGCCTGCCTGAGCGAATCAAACACTTTTTGTACTCTTGGCAAGAGGCTTTCCCAGTCCTGACTCTAAACCACTACATCATCCAAATATGCGGCAGCAAAGGCTCTGTGAGGTTTCAGCGCCTGATCCATAAGGCCCTGAAAGGAGGCTGGCGCCCCCGATAGGCCAAACGGCATTTTTTTGTACTGCCACAGTTCGCCAGATGCAGCAAAAGCAGTCTTCTCCTTTGATGTCTCCTCCAATGGCAACTGCCAGTACCCCTTTGGTGAGATCTAACGTGGTGATGAAGCGAGCATTTCCTAGGCCTTCAATAAGCTCATCAACTCGTGGCATTGGTTATGCATCAAACTCTGAGACTTCATTCAACTTCCTGAAATCATTACAGAACCACACTGTATTGTCAGGCTACTGACAAGAACAATAGGGCTGGACCATGCACTTTTGGATTCTTCAATGATTCCTAAGTCCAACATCTTCCTTACCTCTTCCCCGATTATTTTCTTGTGGGCTTCGGGCACCCGATATGGCCTCTGATGTATTACCTTCCCAGGCGGTGTACGGATTCCATGTTCCACCAGGTGTGTGCACCCTGGCAAGGCTGAAAAAACATCCTGGTTTCTCTCTACCAGTTCCTTCACCTGCTGACGTTGGTGGGGAGAGAGATCGGGCCCAAACTGGACTTCCTCCTGTGGAAACTCTGTAGACTTTTGGGGGGTCAGGCAAGCAAAAAACATCTCACGGTCATGCCATTTTTTCAACAGATTGACATGGTAGATCTGCTCACCTTTTCTTTTCCCTGGCTGCCGGACCTTGTAGTTGACTTCGCCCACCCGCTCGATCACCTCAAAAGGGCCTTGCCATGAGGCCAGGAATTTGAATTCCACCGTGGGGACAAGGACAAGAACTCTCTCACCAGTACGGTGTTCATTTTAGGACATTGTCAGATCTCAGTCTCAGTTGTCATTCTCACTTGGTCAATTGTCATTCTCACTTGGTCAATTGTCATTCTCACTTGGTCAATTGTCATTCTCACTTGGTCAATTGTCATTCTCACTTGGCCAATTGTCATTCTCACTTGGTCAATTCTCATCCTCACATGGCATTTTGTCAGTTGTCATTCTCACTTGGTCAACTGTCATTCTCACTTGGTCAATTGTCATTCTCACTTGGTCAGTTCTCATTCTCACATGGCAAATTTGTCAATTCTCATCCTCACATAGCATTTTGTCAGTTCTCATTCTCACATGGCAAATTTGTCAATTCTCATCCTCATATGACATTCTGTCAGTTCTCATTCTCACATGGCAAATTTGTCAATTCTCATCCTCACATGGCATTCTGTCCGAAAAAAAGTTCTCACATGGCAAATTTGTCAATTCTCATCCTCACATGGCATTCTGTCAGAAAAAAAGTTCTCACATGGCAAATTTGTCAATTCTCATCCTCACATGGCATTCTGTCAGAAAAAAAGTTCTCACATGGCAAATTTGTCAGTTCTCATCCTCACATGGCATCCTGTCAGTTCTCATTCTCACATGGCAAATTTGTCAATTCTCATCCTCACATGGCATTCTGTCAGAAAAAAAGTTCTCACATGGCAAATTTGTCAATTCTCATCCTCACATGGCATTCTGTCAGAAAAAAAGTTCTCACATGGCAAATTTGTCAGTTCTCCCCCTCACATGGCATCCTGTCAGTTCTCATTCTCACATGGCAAATTTGTCAATTCTCATCCTCACATGGCATTCTGTCAGAAAAAAAGTTCTCACATGGCAAATTTGTCAATTCTCATCCTCACATGGCATTCTGTCAGTTCTCATTCTCACATGGCAAATTTGTCAATTCTCATCCTCACATGGCATTCTGTCAGAAAAAAAGTTGTCAGTCAGAGCAACATGGGGGGGTTGTTGACTAGTTTTCTGCAGCTTTTACAATGAATACCGCTGTGGTGTTTATGTTAACTGGTACAGCAAGAACTTTTGATACAACACGAAATAGTTGTTTTCTGCAAGCTAGTTCACTCCTGTAAAGTAAACCCATATTTAATCCACCGGTGGCCATGGATACTACAAACAAACTTTCCTGAGGAGTCTGTATCATCAACACACGGCGCGACGATAGGAACAACCGTTCCGCCAGTACAGTGGTAAGTTGACCCTTGCATCCTTAATAATACAAATAAAATAATAAGGAATTGTAAGAAAGTGAAGTATTGCATTTGACATGTTAATGGACATTTAAAATGAATGCCTCCATGTCGCTAAACTAACTTCGCTAGCTAGTCAAAGTTAGCAAGCTAGAAGGTCTATTATAGTTAGATAGCCTGGCGCTAAATTAACTTCGCTAGCTAGTCAAGTTAACGAGATAGCATAAGGTCTATGATGACAGCACACATCATTTTTTTCGTTTGAATCGTTTCCTTCATGGTATACGTTAATGTCGACTGTGGTGTGTAATTAGTGCTATGTATTCAACAGAGTAAGCTTAGCAATTCTGTAATAGCTATTTCTAATGAAACTGTGCATAGCCCTAGGCAGGGGTACAATTTAACAGATAGGTAATAGACATCATTTAAATGTACCCACATAATGTATTGACTGAAGCATCTCTGAGCTGTTATTTTAGCTCCACTCAGTAGGACTGTTATTGTGCCATTGAGCCTAAAAATTAGTCTCAAAATGGAGAACTTGTAGACCACGTTGAATGTCTATAGGTTGACAGTTGACAAACTGAACCAAAAATTGTGTATAGGTTGACAGATGACAAACTGAACCAAAAATATAAATAATTTGGCTCCATATCAAATTTAGTGCAGCCCTTTTTGCTTTTATAAGTTTAAATATGCCTTCCCAGGTCATTCAGTACTTTCATACAACATTCATTTTTTTTCTGTACCTTTCAGATTCAATTACAGTCGAAGAAAGCAGTCCTGACAGACTGGGGTTTGGCCAACATCAGGGACATTGTCCAGCTTCGCCAAGGTAACCGTTTACAAGGGTGGGCTGTAGGGCGGGACTTGCCTGTACATGGCACCTGAATGCATCCTGCACTATCAGGATGCCTCCTGTAACACTGACATGTGGTCCCTGGGGGTCACCTACCTGGAACTGTTCACAAGGTCAACCCCATGGGTCATCAAAAGACGACGAGAGCTGGCTGCTCTCATGGCATTGAATACTCCACCATATGCTCTCGCAAGTCTAAATGAGAAGTACCACTTTTTGTGGTCATTGCTAAACTATGAGCCACAATCCCGACCCACCGCTTCAGAAGTAGTGGAGTTTCTGAAGTTGAGGCTAATGCTGGATTTAGATAGCCGATATGGGTACAAGTTGTAGGGAAATGCTGTCAGTGTATGGAAGTGTTTTTGTTTTTGGTATTTGTTCCTGTTTGTTCTGAACACCAGTTAAGTACAGAATCAATGTCTTTTTGTTCTAACAGAGTGCACTTTATTAAAGAACATTTGTCATAAATTTGTTTCATGATTTTTAATACACTGCTTTAGAATAATAAAACATGAAGCTGGGGCCTTCAATATAGCCGCTACCACTAAGGTGACCATAGCACCTTATTAAAATGAGGGAAACCATGTAGAACTGTGACAAGATTCTCGATTCCCCCCACTATCCCCAGACCCACACACCTTCCTTTTTTCACTCTTTTTCCCTCAACATCATTTTGTACAATTCTTTTGCCTTTTCAAATGAAGAGGGTGTTTGAGCATTTCTGTTCATCCACATCATCATGTCATCCACTAATTTCATGTAGGCAGCCAGGGCAGCCGTCGACTGTATGTGGAAACCGGAAATCTCCCAGAATTGTCCCACACAAACGTATGAACTCTTCGTTGGAAACCAGCAACTGCTCATCCATGTCACAGATGAAGCGGGTGGCATAACGAAGGAGTTTTGGCTCCACTGGGCACATCATATTGACAAACCGTGTGTGTGTCTGGGGGGGGGGCAAAACTTAGCACTGCATTACAATTACAATACTAGCAGGTGGTGTGGGGTAGAGCACGTCAGACTTCACGAAAGGACCAGGAGCATGGTGCTGTTTCCTTATGTGATGGGTATTCCAAAGGCTCCGCTCCATATCCAGTTCGTCCTGAAGTAGACAAAGGTGGGTGTACTGCAGGCAGTTGCTATTTCAAAAGAAATGGAAATAAATATCTTTAAAAATTCACTTATCCTGCCTAAATTCCAATATCTCGCCCTAAGCTCACTAAACAATTTTGACTCAACAATGCTGATTCGACTTTGTGACGGACTGATTCAAGCAAGTTAAAGACACACCAGCAACAATGGAATTCATAGATTGTGTGTACATTGCCTGGTATGCCTTTAACTCAGGGTGACCGGGTTTACAGTTAGGACATTGGGATTTAGCTACTGATTCGTTATTTACAAAGCAAAAGACTCTTAACTTACAGGTGCACAGGATTGTCCACTTCGAGCATGTCAGCCTCTATCATCCCCTGTGAATATAAAAACACACAAAATCACTCTATTGTTGGATAACAACAGTTTATGATATATTGTAAACTAAAAGACATGAGTGCCTAGTGGTAAGGTAGTAGATTTAAGATGTTTAAACCATTTGCTGGAATACCTCAAACCTTGTCAGCCATTTGTTTTTTTCCTTCCCTCGGTCGTTAGAATTTTAAAGTTTATTCCTAAGATTTCCATATAAAATACATAAGGACAGATAAGTAAACATTGGTGAATGCCTGAATCTCTGTGGAAAACAGTGTATGTGAGGTTTAAGAACAAATATAATTCTTAGAACGGTTGGCGAATGAGGCCCATTGTTAGTTTACTTACCCATCAATGCACAGATGTACCCACATACCCACAAACTTAAGCTTGTCATTACCTGCAAGCATGCAAAGTTGTTTATTTAATCTCACACATTAGCTTAATGACATGAAGGGCCATGCATACAATCCAGTGGGAAACTGGAAATAGGCCTATAGCGTTTACTTAGTTAATAACAAACAAAAAAGTTCCCTTCAACCAGTCTTGTTTGGTCCTAATTAGATAAGTACTTGGTTCACAAAGGGTACTTCTTTCATTCTCTTTCTGAGCTGACATTTTGGAAATATCCCTGGAAAACAGACAACTAAGCTGTTATTGCAAAGACTTGGACACATACACACATCATATCAACTAAATGACATGTGACTGTATAGCAAAGGTTTGGGCACCACTGGAAGAAAAAAAACATATTTAAATATATAACCTTCTCAGCTTTTGAAGCATCTACCTGATTTTGGCATGTGTTCTTATTCCATTGTAGAAAGATTAATATTTCAACTGAACTAACACTGAATCAATAGCAATATGCATCATGACAATATCAAAAGGCTAGTGCAAAAAAAAAATCGAGAGGCTCAATGGCACAATAACAGTCCTACTGAGTTGAGCTGAAATAACAGCTCAGAAATGTTTCAGTCAATACAACTGCACAACTGCACTTTTTTTAGTGGTTGCACAAACCAATTTCGTTGTCTATCTAATGCACAATGACAAATAAAGACTATTATATTATGTGGGTACATTTAAATGATGTCTATTACCTATCTGTTAAATTGTACTCCTGCCTAGGGCTATGCACAGTTTCATTAGAAATAGCTATTACATAATTGCTAAGCTTACTCTGTTGATGTAAAGTTTCGTGCATACCATTAAATAATGACTAATACATAGCACTAATTACACACCACAGTCGACATTAACGTATACCATGAAGGAAACGATTCAAACGATTTATTTAGCGCCAGGCTATCTAACTATAATAGACCTTCTAGCTTGCTAACTTTGACTAGCTAGCGAAGTTAGTTTAGCGACATGGAGGCATTCATTTTAAATGTCCATTAACATGTCAAATGCAATACTTCACTTTCTTACAATTCCTTATTATTTTATTTGTATTATTAAGGATGCAAGGGTCAACTTACCACTGTACTGGCGGAACAGTTGTTCCTATCGTCGCTCCGTGTGTTGATGATACAGACTCCTCAGGAAAGTTTGTTTGTAGTATCCATGGCCACCGGTGGATTAAATATGGGTTTACTTTACACGAGTGAACTAGCTTGCAGAAAACAACTATTTCGTGTTGTATCAAAAGTTCTTGCTGTACCAGTTAACATAAACACCACAGCGGTATTCATTGTAAAAGCTGCAGAAAACTAGTCAACAACCCCCCCATGTTGCTTTGACTGACAACTTTTTTTCTGACAGAATGCCATGTGAGGATGAGAATTGACAAATTTGCCATGTGAGAACTTTTTTTCTGACAGAATGCCATGTGAGGATGAGAATTGACAAATTTGCCATGTGAGAACTTTTTTTCTGACAGAATGCCATGTGAGGATGAGAATTGACAAATTTGCCATGTGAGAATGAGAACTGACAGAATGCCATGTGAGGATGAGAACTGACAAATTTGCCATGTGAGAACTTTTTTCTGACAGAATGCCATGTGAGGATGAGAATTGACAAATTTGCCATGTGAGAACTTTTTTCTGACAGAATGCCATGTGAGGATGAGAATTGACAAATTTGCCATGTGAGAACTTTTTTTCTGACAGAATGCCATGTGAGGATGAGAATTGACAAATTTGCCATGTGAGAACTTTTTTCTGACAGAATGCCATGTGAGGATGAGAATTGACAAATTTGCCATGTGAGAACTTTTTTTCTGACAGAATGCCATGTGAGGATGAGAATTGACAAATTTGCCATGTGAGAACTTTTTTTCTGACAGAATGCCATGTGAGGATGAGAATTGACAAATTTGCCATGTGAGAACTTTTTTTCTGACAGAATGCCATGTGAGGATGAGAATTGACAAATTTGCCATGTGAGAATGAGAACTGACAGAATGCCATGTGAGGATGAGAATTGACAAATTTGCCATGTGAGAATGAGAACTGACAAAATGCTATGTGAGGATGAGAATTGACAAATTTGCCATGTGAGAATGAGAACTGACCAAGTGAGAATGACAATTGACCAAGTGAGAATGACAACTGACAAAATTTCATGTGAGGATGAGAATTGACCAAGTGAGAATGACAATTGGCCAAGTGAGAATGACAATTGACCAAGTGAGAATGACAATTGACCAAGTGAGAATGACAATTGACCAAGTGAGAATGACAACTGAGACTGAGATCTGACTCAACTATTGAAAACAACTATTTCGTGTTGTATCAAAAGTTCTTGCTGTACCAGTTAACATAAACACCACAGCGGTATTCATTGTAAAAGCTGCAGAAAACTAGTCAACAACCCCCCCATGTTGCTTTGACTGACAACTTTTTTTCTGACAGAATGCCATGTGAGGATGAGAATTGACAAATTTGCCATGTGAGAACTTTTTTTCTGACAGAATGCCATGTGAGGATGAGAATTGACAAATTTGCCATGTGAGAACTTTTTTTCTGACAGAATGCCATGTGAGGATGAGAATTGACAAATTTGCCATGTGAGAATGAGAACTGACAGAATGCCATGTGAGGATGAGAACTGACAAATTTGCCATGTGAGAACTTTTTTCTGACAGAATGCCATGTGAGGATGAGAATTGACAAATTTGCCATGTGAGAACTTTTTTCTGACAGAATGCCATGTGAGGATGAGAATTGACAAATTTGCCATGTGAGAACTTTTTTTCTGACAGAATGCCATGTGAGGATGAGAATTGACAAATTTGCCATGTGAGAACTTTTTTCTGACAGAATGCCATGTGAGGATGAGAATTGACAAATTTGCCATGTGAGAACTTTTTTTCTGACAGAATGCCATGTGAGGATGAGAATTGACAAATTTGCCATGTGAGAACTTTTTTTCTGACAGAATGCCATGTGAGGATGAGAATTGACAAATTTGCCATGTGAGAACTTTTTTTCTGACAGAATGCCATGTGAGGATGAGAATTGACAAATTTGCCATGTGAGAATGAGAACTGACAGAATGCCATGTGAGGATGAGAATTGACAAATTTGCCATGTGAGAATGAGAACTGACAAAATGCTATGTGAGGATGAGAATTGACAAATTTGCCATGTGAGAATGAGAACTGACCAAGTGAGAATGACAATTGACCAAGTGAGAATGACAACTGACAAAATTTCATGTGAGGATGAGAATTGACCAAGTGAGAATGACAATTGGCCAAGTGAGAATGACAATTGACCAAGTGAGAATGACAATTGACCAAGTGAGAATGACAATTGACCAAGTGAGAATGACAACTGAGACTGAGATCTGACAATGTCCTAAAATGAACACCGTACACCAGGCTTAAATTCTCGAGGTTGAGGTGGTTGGTTGTACGTGACACTCTGCTCTCTTTGGGCTTTTTCCATATGTTCCCTCACCATGGGCATCACTGCGACTATCCGGTCACGCATTGCTCCTACATGCTCAATGACTGTCCGGTGTGGGCAGGGTTGTTCTTCCCAAGTTTCTTTCGCAATATCTAGAATGCCCCATGGTCGGTGTGAGTAGAGCAGTTCGAACGGAGAAAACCCTGTGGAGGATCGGGGAACTTCTCTAATATCAAAACAGCAAGTAAGGAATCAGTTGGTCCCAGAGGTGGGACCAAGTCATTGTTTTGCAAGTCACAAGTTAGTCTCAAGTCTTTGCTGTCAAGTCCCGAGTCAAGTCTCGAGTCAAGACAGGCAAGTCCCGAGTCAAGTCACAAGTCAAGGCCGACAAGTCTCAAGTCGAGTCCCAAGTCCTACCGTTTGAGTTTCGAGTCCTTTCGAGTCCCAATTCCGCCCGTCCTGGTTGATGGCCTTCTTCAGCATGGCCTTGAGAGTTTTATTGAATCGCTCTACCAAGCCATCTGTTTGCGGGTGGTACACTGATGTCCTGACCTGCTTCACTTTCAGAAGGGCACATAGGCCCTGCATGACTCGCGACATGAAAGGGCTGCCCTGGTCTGTGAGAATTTCCTTTGGTAACCCCACCCGGCTGCTAACAATAAAGAGCTCCTGTGCAATCTGTTGGGCGTTGGCCTTTCTTAAAGGGATAGCCTCAGGATATCGCGTGGCGTAGTCCAGAATCACCAGAATATACTGATGACCTTGTGCACTCTTCGGGAGAGGTCCCACTATGTCCGAACCAATTCTTTCAAACGGGATCTCAATAATTGGCAAGGGAATTAATGGGTTTCTGTATCTTGGCATTAACCTGACACTCTGGGCAGCTACGGCAGTAGTTTTCAACATCTTTGTGAGCCCCAGGCCAAACAAATCTCTCTAAAATCCTTTCTTTAGTTTTTTCCATGCCAAGATGAGCACCCAACAGATGCGTATGGGCTAACTCTAGGACTGAGGAGCGATAGGGTTGTGGTACTAAAAGTTGCTCTAACAACTTCTCTCTGCGCTTGGACACTTGGTACAGCAGCCCATTCTTTATAGCAACATGGGGGTAGGATGGTGCTACTCTGTCTCCTAATACTTTGCCCTCTAACACCTGTGCATTTCTTAACGCATTTACAAGTGTAGGATCTTGTAATTGTGCAGCTCCATACTGACCTCTGAGTTGCGGTAGGGTGTTGGCTCCATCCTCATCCTCTGTGTCCTCTGGCAGATTGGGGAGTGGATCCTGGTCATCCGGTTCTCCTGGTTCGGAGCTTTCATCACTGGCATCCTCTGCCAAAGCTTCGATGGCCGCCGAGGGTTCTGTTGAGGGCTGGGCCACTTTAACCCAGGGCTGGGCCACTTCACGGGTAGCCGTCTTGCGGTCTCTGGGTTTCCGGCTCACACTTTTCTGAGCATCTCTCCACAACAAGTTAAACGCAGGACAGTCCCTACCAATCAGAACAGGTATCGGCAGGGCCTCGATTACGCCCACTTCTACCCAAAATGTTCCTTTAGTGGTTTGCAGTTGTACTTTTGTGGTGGGGTATGAGTGGGTGTCACCATGGACACAGACTACAGGCACTGGTTCCCCGCCCCCCTGCCTAGAGGACCCCAGCACAGATGCAGAGACCAGAGTCCGGGCACTCCCCGAATCTAACAGTGCTTCAACATTCCGTTGATTTACCTTTTTTTTTTTTTTTTTTTAACCTTTTATTTTTCAAAGTGCAAACATACATTTACAGACCCCACATAACACGACAAAACCCAGATACGTGCGACAGACATTTAACATATACCAAAACATAAAGAATTATACAGGGACAAGGAGAGATTACGAGAGGGTTTGGGGAGGTGTGTGTGTGTGTGTGTGTGTGCGTGCGTGTGTGTGTGTGTGTGTGTGTGTGTGGCCAGCTGCTTTCCTCCGGCATCTCCGACCCCCAACGCGATAGAGGAAAGGGCCGACCCAGGGCGGGGTGAACAGAAAGAGGGAGGCCCTGGACACGTGGCCCACCCCCACCCCCCCCATCCCCCCCAGGCTGAGTTGGAGTCCTAGGACCAATCCATCCACAAACCCCACTAACCCTAGGTGTTCCTTCCAGTGTCTAAGTGCATTAAAAAAGGTGCAGAGCAAAGGGGAGGCCTTATTTAGGACTTCCCTCATGCCTTTCCCTCGCCTTCCTCAATAAGTGCGATAAAAAAAGTGGGGCGCAGCTGCTCAGGGCCTTGTCACAAGCCCCTCCACAGAGCGCCCCACTTTGCCCTTTTCCTAATCGTTTGTTTTGTGTTCTTGAGTGGGATGATGAGACCTCTAGTGTGAGTGGCATTAAAAAGTGAGGTGAGCAGAATGGTATTGGCCCCGGCCAGTCTCTGAGGGGGATGAGAGCCACGGAAAGGCGGTAGTGGGGTGGTCACGCACGAAGCACCTTATCCCCCCTGATGAACCCCCCCTCCCCAGGGCAGCCGGCCCCCGGCCACGGGAGGCCAGAGCAGCACAGAAGTGAGTTTCAGTCTGGTGAAATGAGTTGATATGTGTAGGTTATAGTTACGGAGAAAGGGAGAGAGAGTAATTAAATTAACTAAATAAACAAATATGCAAAAATAAAAGACGGGGGTGGATGGGCCTCATCACAACCCTATTGATTGATAAACAGTGGTAATGGAGGTGAGGCCTATTTGGTGGGAGTACTGGTAAGTGGGATGCGAGGGCCGTGTCTCAGGCAGAGGGGGCCAGCGGAGCTATGACTTTAGGAAGTTGGAAAGTGAGGGCCAGGTTGGGTTATTACCAGTTGAGTTGTTTGAGAGTTCTAGTGAGATGTGATCTAATAGTAGGTTTTTCCAGATTGAAATATGAATATTATTTTTTGATTTCCAGTTCATGAGGATCGTCTTCTTGGCGACAGCCAGCGCAACCAACAAGGTTGTATTGCTGAAGTGATTTAGGTTGATTGTAGTGGTATCTCCAAGCAGACAGAGTGACGGGGAGGTTGGGATGCAGCAGCCAAAGAACGTGGTGAGTAGCCCTGTGATCTTCTCCCAGAAATGTGTAATAGGGGTGCAGTGCCAAAGTGCATGAATATAGGTGTCCGGGAAGTTTTGGGTGCAATGGGGGCAGATGTCTGAGGTGAAACCCATGCAAAATAGTTTATGTCCTGTTAGGTGAGTCCTGTGGATAATTTTATATTGTATTAACTGTAGGTTTGTATTTTTGGTCATGAGAAATGTATTTTTGCAGATTTGAGTCCAGAAATTGGCATCGGTAGAGATAGAGAGATCTGATTCCCATTTGGCAGATGGTAGACTTGTTGTGGTGTCTGTCTGTATCATTATTTTGTAGATTTTGGATAGTAATTTTTTGGGCGATGGTATGTTAATAAGCTGTGAGACAGGTGTAGGTAGATCTAAATTGGCTTTTGCGGTATTCATGGTTGCTTTAATTGCGGATTAAATCTGTAGATATTGTAAAATGTGGTTGTGGGTGATGCCGAATTTCTGGACCAAGTCCGCGAATGTGGAGAATGTTCCGTCGGTGAGCAAGTGTTGAATATGTGTAATGCCTTTATCTTTCCAGGAGTGGAGGTTTAGGGTTATTTTATTACAAGTGAAATCAGGGTTATTCCAAATTGGGGAGAATTTTGGGGGTGAGTGTTTTGAGTTAGTAATGTTGTGGAATTTCCACCAGGCTTACAGACCCGAGCTGATTGTGGGGGCTTTGAAACTGGGATGTTTTTTGATTGTTGGAGTGTGAAATAGTGTGTTGAGCGGCAGAGGCAGTAACCAGGAGATGGTGGTTAAATAGTCCAAAAAACGTTGCAGTTTTATTTAGGCTGCCGGCAGGTGACAGACAAGACGCACATTTAACACTTAACAGAACTAGCTTTTCAAGGACAAACAGTTAAACAAACAAAACAAATAGCAATCCTACTAACTCGCAATAAACAGCTTAGTAGTTGAGTACAGGCATCCTCTCACCTCAGAGGCCAAAGCTAGACTGCCTGCCATTATTTGGATCCAGGTTATATGCACCCTAACTCCTCCTCCCAGGAGTTAACCATTATATTTTAAACAATTATCTAAACAGACACATTATTTCGGTTTTAAACATGTATTATGCATACAATATTTAATAGTCGTCATCTTCCCATGCACAACTATACTAAATAGACTTTTGGCAGCCAGATAAAATGTTAGTATTTCCAGACGGGAGAAATCACCCGTCTTAGTTGGACCAGTCCATTGTTTGGCGCGAGTGCGTGCATATAGATGTCCTTTCAGATGCGCTCTGCTTCGGTTCTCCACCGGATATGCTGCAGGTGAGCTCCGCGATTTAAATGTCCTTTCCTTTCGTAGTCCATGTGTGATCCTCCTCACAGGCTCACCCAGCACGGCGCCATGCCGGTTCACCCGCAAATTGAGTTCATGTTGGTCTTACAGATAATCACGCATTTACCTTCAACCCACTGCACATTCATTTCGCCCCGACAATATCCCCAACGTCTCTCGCTATTTAAAGTGACGGCGCAGAATTAGCTCCGTCACATTACCCCCTCCTCAAGGATTTTCGTCCTCGAAAACCCGGGAAAGGTAATCCGCTGTGACATTCTCCGGTCCAGCCCTGTACCGGACCTCAAAGTTGAAGGGCTGCAGTGCTAGGTACCACCTAGTAACCCTGGAGTTGGCATCCTTCATCTGGTGTAGCCATTTCAGAGCCCGGTGGTCCGTCTCCAGGATGAAGTCTTTTCCCATCAGGTAGTACTTCAGCGAGTCCACGGCCCACTTGAGCGCCAAGCACTCCTTCTCCACCGTGGAATACCGCAGCTCCCTTGGGAAGAGCTTTCTGCTGAGGTACACCACCGGCTTTTGTTCTCCTGCCTCCCCCTGCAGCAGCACAGCACCAAGGCCCACTCCAGACGCGTCCGTCTGCACTGTGAAGGGCTGGCTGAAGTCAGGGTTCTGCAAAATAGGGTCACTGCACAAACAACTTCTCAAATCATTAAAAGCTTTGTCACAGTCTTCCGCCCACAAGACTTGATCCGGACTGGACTTGCGGGTCAATTCAATTAAAGGGGCTGCCCTATTGGCAAAGTTCTGTACAAATCTTCTGTACCAGCCCACCACACCCAGAAAAGAACGCACTTGCTTCTTCGTGTGTGGTCTTGGGGTATCCAGAATGGCACTAACCTTACTGAGCTGAGGCTTTATGGCTCCTCCTCCGATGACATACCCCAGGTACTGGACCTCTGCTTGAGCCAGTGCACATTTCTTGGGGTTCACAGTCAGTCCTGCGGCCTGGATCCTCCTCAGCACCTCCTGGACATGGGTCAGATGGTCCTCCCAGGTGTGACTGAAGACCACCACATCGTCCAGATACGCTGACGAGTACTCCCGAGCCCCCTCCAGCACCTTGTCCATCAGGCGCTGAAATGTGGCTGGCGCCCCCTGCAGGCCAAAAGGCATCATGGTGTACTGATAGAACCCAAAGGGAGTTCTGAACGCCGTCAGCTCTTTAGTATCTGCAGCCAGAGGTACCTGCCAATATCCTTTGCTGAGATCCAAGGTAGTTAAGTACTTGGCACTACCCAACCGATCGATCAGCTCATCGACCCTGGGCATAGGGTAGGGGTCAAAAGCAGAAATTGAATTTAATTTCCTAAAATCCATACAAAATCTCATGCTTCCATCTTTCTTGGGAACAAGCACCACTGGACATGACCATTCACTGTGGGATGGCTCAATGATGCCCATCTCCAACATAGTCTCCACTTCTTGCCTGATTTTGGGGAGTAGCTGAGCAGGGATGCGGTATCCTGGTAACCTCACTGGTCCTGGTGCCTTGAGCCGGACGTGGTGTTCAACCAGCGGGGTCCGCCCTGGAGTCTCCGTGAAAAGCCCCTCTGGGATACACGCCTCCATTTCCTGTTGGCACACTGGGGAAAGATGGGACAGATCTAAGCTCACCTCCTGTCCTTGCTCCACCGGGAAGAACTGCTCGTCCTGCTCCTCCTCCTCGTCCACTCTCCTGGCCAAGAGATGATGAGCCACCTCTGCCTCCCTAGGACGCCACTCCTTCAGCATGTTGATATGGAAAATTTGCTTCCCCTTCTTTCTTCCTGGCATCAGGATTTCATACGTCACCGTGCCTACCTTTCGCTCCACTGTGAAGGGTCCCTGCCACTTCGCCAGGAGACTGCTCTCCGTGGTTGGTAGCAACAGCAACACTTGTTGTCCTGGCTTGAACGTGCGTTCCCTTGACGTCTTGTCATACCAGTGCTTCTGCACTGCCTGGGCCGTCCTCATGTTCTCTTGAACCTGTTCTGCAAGAGATTCCATATTATTGCGCATTTTCACCACATAAGACAGGATGTTCATACCTTGCTGGGGTTGCTGGCCTTCCCACGCCTCCTTGAGGATGTCCAATGGTCCTCTCACCTGCCGGCCATACAACAGCTCAAATGGGGAGAAGCCTGTTGATGCCTGTGGGACTTCACGATAGGCAAACAGAAGGTATGGCAGCCATTCATCCCAGTCAGCACCTGACTCTGCTACAAACTTGCGCAACATATTCTTCAATGTCTGGTTGAATCTTTCCACCAGCCCATCAGTTTGAGGATGATATGGTGTGGTTTTGATTGCTTTGATGCCCAGGTACTGATAGACCTGCTTGAGCAACTTAGATGTAAAGTTGGTGCCCTGGTCCGTCAGTACCTCCTGTGGAATCCCCACCCTGGTGACCAGTTGCAGCAATGCATTGGCTACCTGCCTTGATTTGATGTGTCGGAGGGGGAACGCTTCTGGGTACTTTGTGGCGTAATCCACAATGACCAGGATGTAGTAGTTGCCTCTCCTGCTGCGCTCCAGGGGACCCACGATATCCATAGCAATCCTACTAAAAGGAACTTCAATAACAGGCATAGGGATTAGTGGCACTCTGTTACCTTTGCGTCCTGGCGCTACCAGTTGGCACTCTGGACAGGTCTTGCAAAACTCAATGAGGTCCTTATACATATTGGGCCAATAAAATCTTCTGGCCACCCTCTCCCATGTCTTGTTTTGCCCAAGGTGACCTGACCACGGCACAGAGTGTCCCAGCCCTAACACGGTGGCCCGGAGTGATTTCGGTACAACCAGCTGCTCTCCTCCATCTGCATGGCGATACAAGATCCCTTGCTTCAGTCGGAACTTGGCTGATTCTCCATTTTCCTCCGAGTCTGCCCTTAAGTCTTTATAGCAGGCCTCGAGTGTCTCATCTGACTTCTGTAGCTCTCTGATGTTAGATGGCATGGTAAAGGCGTTCTGCTCACCTGGGTCTGGCGCTGGGAGCGTCTCATCGACTTTCGTCCCTCTGAACCGGTCCTGTCTCCGCTGGCTCCTGGTCTTTGGCACCTTAGATGGAGGTTCAAAAAATGGCAATGCATCCCATACCCCATCTTTCTCCATCTCCTTGGCTTTGGACCTCGTCACAGCCACATTACAGGAATTCACTGGCTCCACCAGCTCCAACAGCCCTGGGAGGTCTCTCCCCAACACCACTGGATATGGTAAGTGCTCGACCACCCCCACCGACACCAGATACTCCTGCTCTCCAATTTTCATATAAATGTCAGCTGTAGGATAAGACACAACATCTCCATGCACACAGCGTATCTTTACAGGGTGCTCTTTATGGATAGCCTCTTTTTGGACCCACTTAGCCCCAACTAAGGTTTGGCTGCTACCCGTGTCAACTAGAGCTTTAAGCTGCTCCCCCTGAATGGTCACCTCCACCACCGAGTCCCACTGTTCCCCAAGACAGTCAGTGACGCCATCGTCTGGCCTGCAACATACCTGGCCATCCTTAGGCTTTCGTAGGGGGCAATTGGGCTTGAAGTGGCCTGCCTGACCACAGTGATAACACACCAGCTCCTCCTGGTTGGTCTTTATGGGCCGCTCCCACTTCTGCTCACGCCCCCTCTGCTCCCGCCCCGTCTGTCTAGCCTCTGGCCTGCCTGGCGTTGGTGCACTGTATGGACGGCTTGGTCCTGGCGTTGGTGCATTGTATGGACGGCTTGGTCCTGGCGTTGGTGCATTATATGGACGGCTCGGGCCCAACGTGTATGGTCTTGAGCCTCTCTGGGCTAACATGAAGGCGTCTGCCAGACTGACCGCTTCTTTGGCAGTTCTGGGGTTGTGCTTTCTAATCCACATACGCACTTCATGGTTCACCATTTGTAAAAACTGCTCAAGAATAAGCAGCTCACCAATCTCCTCTTTGGAATGAGCTCTTGGGCACACCCACTTTTCATAAAGCTCCTTGAGCCTGACATATAGTTCTTTGGGTGTTTCATCTGGCTGTACATCCCATGAACGAAAGCGCTGCCTATATGTTTCTGGATTAATCTCAAATTTATCCAATATTGCTATTTTTACTTTCTCATAGTCCATTGTCTCCTCAAAGTCCATGGCTATATAAGCGGCTTTAGCCTTCCCCGTAAGCAACGGGACTAAGTGCATTGCCCACTCTGCTCTAGGGCAACCACTTGCACTGGCTATACGCTCAAAGCCAATCAAAAAATGTTCAATGTCTTCCCCTTCTACATATCTTTGCATTCTTGGACCCCTCCAGCCGGCAACAAAAGGAAGTTGTGGGTAACCCTCTTCCACAAGGCTCGCCCTGTCCTGCTGAAAAGAACCCGACATATGCATACCTGCCCCCCACTGAGTCACTGGAATAGCTATTCCACCTCCCAGGCTCCTTCCTGGTGTACTGGCAGTTGCAGTCATCCCTTGAGACCCTCCTAGGTCCATTGGTGCCGCGTTGGTCGCTGCTGCTGCTGCGGTCCCCCTTACTGGAGCTAATCCATGGGTGGCTGTGGCCTGTCCTGGAGCTGGATCTGTGTGTGCTGCTGCCGCACCCCCTGCTGCAAGCTGTGCCCTCTGCCCTGTTATCTGGTCCTGGGGAATGCTCAGGCCAGTCACCTGGTCCTGGCCTGCCCGTCCTGCCGACGGACTGGCCAAAGCAGAAACTGGAGCCGATGCAGACAACCCTCTCCCTGCCGGGGCTCTCTCCTGCCGGTCCCGAGTCACCTCCCCCTGCAACAGTGCAAATTGATGTTGCAGGTTTTTCCATTTTTGTTCCTGTCGAGCCCGTTCCTGCTCATGACGCTCATCCTGCCATTTCTGATGTCCCATAAAATCCTTAAACATACTCCTTAGTTCTGTTATTGCTTCGCCGTCATATCCGTCTTCACCAGTAGATGGCGGCCTCTCTGTCACCACTGGAGGCGTTCTCCTTTCCGCCCTCGTCTGTGGTTTGCCCCTCTTTGAAGACATCTTAAATCACAATCCACGGTGTACTGCCACCTAGCCACTGGTAGTTTTCCGCTGCCACCAAATGTGAAATAGTGTGTTGAGCGGCAGAGGCAGTAACCAGGAGATGGTGGTTAAATAGTCCAAAAAACGTTGCAGTTTTATTTAGGCTGCCGGCAGGTGACAGACAAGACGCACATTTAACACTTAACAGAACTAGCTTTTCAAGGACAAACAGTTAAACAAACAAAACAAATAGCAATCCTACTAACTCGCAATAAACAGCTTAGTAGTTGAGTACAGGCATCCTCTCACCTCAGAGGCCAAAGCTAGACTGCCTGCCATTATTTGGATCCAGGTTATATGCACCCTAACTCCTCCTCCCAGGAGTTAACCATTATATTTTAAACAATTATCTAAACAGACACATTATTTCGGTTTTAAACATGTATTATGCATACAATATTTAATAGTCGTCATCTTCCCATGCACAACTATACTAAATAGACTTTTGGCAGCCAGATAAAATGTTAGTATTTCCAGACGGGAGAAATCACCCGTCTTAGTTGGACCAGTCCATTGTTTGGCGCGAGTGCGTGCATATAGATGTCCTTTCAGATGCGCTCTGCTTCGGTTCTCCACCGGATATGCTGCAGGTGAGCTCCGCGATTTAAATGTCCTTTCCTTTCGTAGTCCATGTGTGATCCTCCTCACAGGCTCACCCAGCACGGCGCCATGCCGGTTCACCCGCAAATTGAGTTCATGTTGGTCTTACAGATAATCACGCATTTACCTTCAACCCACTGCACATTCATTTCGCCCCGACAATATCCCCAACGTCTCTCGCTATTTAAAGTGACGGCGCAGAATTAGCTCCGTCACATGGAGTGAGAAAGGGCATGTCAGAAATCTGGATGTCATTGCAAATTGTCTGTTCTAAGTCTAACCAGGTGATGTCTGATTGGTTGTGGTGGATCCATTTGTGCACATATTGAAGATGATTGGCCAGGCAGTACAAGGTGAAATTTGGTGCTTCTAATCCTCCTAGGGTTTTTGGTTTTTGCAGAGTGGATAGTTTGATTCTGGGTGTCTTATTTTTCCAGTAAAATTTTGTAATCGCTGAGTCTAGGGATTTAAACCAGGAAGTGGTTGGTTGTACTGGAGTCATAGAGAGGAGGTAATTTACTTTGGGTAGAATTGTCATTTTTATTGTGGATATTCTGCCCATGATGGATAGTGGGTGATTTGTCCAGCGTTGCAAGTCTTCTTGAATTGATTTTAGAAGGGGGGTGAAGTTCAATGCAAATAAGTCTGTCAGCCTAGGGGAAATTCTTATGCCCAAGTAGGTGATGTGATCAGTACATAGTGAGATAGGTAGAGTGTTTGCTGCTGCATTCCAACTTTGCGGTTGTAACGGGTGAACAGATGATTTATTCCAGTTGATTGAGTATTCTGAGATGCTAGCAAATGAGTTTATGACTTGGATTGTCTCTTGTAATGAAATAAGGGGGTTTTGTAAGAACAGTAATATGTCGTCTGCATAGAGGCTGATTTTATGGTGCATATTTTTGGTCCTGATACCTGTGATGAGCGAGTTTTGGCGTATGGCTGCGGCTAGAGGTTCGATGAAGATAGTGAACAATAGAGGAGAGAGTGGGCAACCCTGTCTAGTTCCCCTGTGTAGAGTGAAGCTTTGTGAGGTTAGTCCATTAGTGGTGATGGTAGCTGATGGTGAGTTGTATAATAGTTTGACCCAGTTGATGAATGAGTCCCCAAAGCCAAACCGCTCTAGTGTGGAAAACAGGAATTTCCAGTTGACTCTGTCAAATGCCTTTTCTGCATCTAATGTGACAATGACTGTGTTGATTTCCGAGTTATTAGAGTGGTGCATGATATTAAATAGTCTGCGTGTGTTGTTTGAAGATAGCCTGCCTTTTACAAAACCTGTTTGATCTGGATGGATTATGGGTGAAATTGCCTTTTCTAATCTGATTGCTAGGGCTTTAGCGATAATTTTGATATCTACGTTGATTAATGAAATTGGCCTGTAGCTTGATGGAAGGGTTGGGTCTTTATTGGGTTTGAGTAGAAGTGAGATTGATGCGGTATTTGAAGTAGCTGGAAACCTAGAGTTGTGAATTGATTCGTGGACCATTCGGGAGAATAGTGGGGCTAGAATTGACCAGAAATGGCAAAAGAATTCAGCCGGAAAACCATCTGGGCCAGGGGATCTATTGTTTGGCATTGATTTTAATGCAGCATGGTATTCATCTTGGGAAAATGGGGTTTCTATTATTTTTTTTTGATCATGGTCAATTATTGGTAAGTCGATGTTGTCGAGAAAATGTTTAATGTCTTTGCTATCTGGGTCTATTTCTGTAGAGTAAAGCCGATTGTAGAAATTATAAAAAATCTGATTTATTTCCGTTGGTGTGTGGGTAATATTCCCTGCTGAGTCTTGTAACGCTGTAATTGTAGTTTTTTCTATGTTTCTTTTTATTTGGTTTGCCAGGTATTTGCCAGATTTGTTGCCATGGTCAAAGTTTTCCTGTCTTAGCCTATGTATTAAGAATTGGATCCGTTTGTTAATAATTTCATTGAGTTCTGATTTGTGTTTATCTAACTTATTTTGAATTTCGACTGATGGATTCGTCATATTGATGTTTTCTAAGTGTTTGATTAGTTGTTCCAAATGAGTTTCCTTTTCTTTTTCAATTTTTTTTTTGTGGACTGAAAATTATATGATAATACCTCGAAGCACTGCTTTTCCTGTTTCCCACAAGAGAGACGGCGATGACTCCGGGGAGTCATTTATTTCTAGAAAGAATGCCCACTCTCTCCTGATAAGGCTGTCAAATTGAGGATCTTGCAAAAGGGAAGTGTTAAAGCGCCATCTGGGTTTTGGTTTGCATGAATGATGCATAGTCCATTTAATTGTTACAGGGGCGTGATCACTGATGATTATTGGGTGGATGGTTGATTGAGTAATATTCGGTATCAGGGAGTTGCTTGTAAGGAAGAAATCAAGGCGAGAGTAGGAGCGGTGGACTGGTGAAAAGAATGAATATTCTCTGATGTTTGGGTGTTGTAAGCGCCAGCTGTCGGCAAGGCCATAATCACTCATAAACTGTTTTATGGTTGAAGTAGATTGCCAGGTTAATTTGCTTTTTGAATTATTAGAACGATCTTTTGAAGGATCAAGAACGGTGTTGAAATCTCCTGCAATTATTACCGGGCAATCAGTCATGTTTGATATGGCAGAAAAAAAGGATTGAAAAAAGGCTGGATCATCGGAGTTTGGACCATATATGTTTGCAATTGTAATTGGGCTATTGTCAATTGAGATGTTAATGATAATATAGCGCCCCTCAGGATCGGAAATGGTAGCGTTATGAACAAATGTCATTTTTTTGTGAATTAATATGCAGACTCCTCGTTGTTTCGAATTGTAATTTGCTGCAAATACGTGATTGTACTGAGCAGATTTGATTCTTTTATGGTCAGGTTCTGAGAAATGAGTTTCTTGAAGGAGGCAAATGTCGGCATGTAATTTATCTAGATGGTCAAGCACCTTGGCCCTCTTTGCCTGAGTTCCAATACCGCGGATGTTCCATGTTAGTAGTGATATAGAAGACATGTTGTTATTGTTAATGTTGTCCTATGTATTATTACTTGTAGGGTCTGTTTCTGTTTAAAATAGCTGAGAGCATTGCAATGGTGAACATGAGTGAATGGGAGTGTGAGTGTGTTATCATAAGTAATTGAGTGTAAGTGTGTGGGCTGGGAAGGAGGACAGTAGGAGCAGGGGTGAGAGATGGGGCAGGGGCTAACAGGGGGCAAGGTAGACATGATGACAAAAACTAACAAAAATAAAGCGATCAATGACATTAATAACAACGACAAGAACAACATACAAAAACACAATAACATAGACAGTAATAATGATAATATGGTAGCTTATAGGAAAATAATTGTAGTTGCAAGACATGTGCTGATATTCAACTTTATTGATAAGCAATTTTGATGGCAGAGAGAGATGGAAAGAAAGAGAGAGCGAGAAAGGGGGGGGGGTTGCGTAATTACCAGTCCAGGATTTAGAAGAGCCAAGGGGTGATGTTCTTATCGCGGAATAACTGATTGTCAATGAAAAGTTTATCAACTACTACAACTGCTTTTTTACCTTCTTTTATCATTTGCTTACGGATGGGAAATAGATGTTTGCGTCGTTGAATTATTTCTTTGGGGAATTGGTCGGTAAGTCCGAAGTTGGTGTCTTTGAGTTGCTTTCCTTGACGGTGAACCAGATCCTTATGCTTGTAATGTTCGAATTTTGCGACAATGGGACGAGGGCGGTCATCTTGATTATTCCTGGATTGTATGCGGTGTACCCGGTGAAAAGTGATGGATTGCACGGTGTGTGTTGGAAGTTTTAGCTGATCAGACATGAACGAACGGATTGTTTCTTCAGGGTTTTCTGACTGTTTTTCCGGGATGCCTGAGAAGATGAGATTGTCTCTCATACTGCGTGATTGAATGTCAAGAATGGTTGATTTCATAGATTTCAGCTCAGCGGTTGTAGTGGAAAGTTCATTAGTGAGTGATTGTACAGATGTCGTGAGTGAATTGTTTTCGTGTTTGAGACTGTCTATTTGTTCCTGGCTGAATTCAAGGCTATGACGGAGTGATCGGATTTCTTCGTGATTTCTTCGTGGACGGCCGTTGATTTACCTTTACCGGGCATGTAGGTTTGGGGTCTCCCTTGCCTCCCCCCAAGGTTGCCAAGTGTGTTGGATGACTACTGGCAGATGCTGCAGTGGGCATTGGTACATCTACATTGGGACACGGACCAATTCATACATTTGGCCACGGGCCGAGACTCCATTTTCAAAAACCCAATCATGATGTCGCTGAGCCTGACTAAACTGGGCACAGCCAAAACGACAAAGGATCTCAGCTATCAATTTCTCATAATCATCATTAATAGTACTCTCTACATCGTGGTAAGCTTGCAGGGCTTTGCCTGACAGAAAGGGAGCTAAAAGTCCTACCCACTGTGCTTTTGGCCATGCTTCTCGGGTGGCTGTCACTTCAAAGGCATGCAGGTAGGCCTCTACGTCATCATCAGGTCCAAGTTTTGGAATCAAGTCGCGCACTCTTGGTTTGCGATTTGCAGCTTGTAGAAGCTCTCGTTCCTTTAACTGGTTTGCCTTGACCTGTTCCTTCCACAAAGCAGCGTCGGTTTCTTGGCTGGCCTTCTGGGTCTCCGCCATCGTTTTCAACAGCTTCTCCATCGTGCTGACCGTCAAACAAAAGTTATTCTCTCCAAAAATGTCAAATTTAAATCAGATTCTTTCCCCCTTGGCTTGCCCGCATTCTCCACCATGTGTAGCGGTTGCAGGGGAGGAATCAGAATGAGCTTCTTTATTTTCCTTGTAACATAAAACTCTATGCAGCAACACTCAAAACATGGGCTTCTCTTGCCCTCTCAAACTGTTTGCCAGCCTTCCCTTTGTCTGGCTCCTCTCTGGCTTGATAGGTGATTGCCAGCACCTGTCTGCTTTCCATGGCATTCTGGGAAATGAAGTTCCTGTTTCTCAAGGGAATGTATTTGCCATCCACGACACGCCCCCACGGGACACCACATAATATGAAATGGATGAGCTGTGCAGTCTAGCAGTTATAGTAGTAATATAGACCCCTACATATGTCTGTGTGAGGAAGCAAATAAGAAAGGGGTTTGAACTGGTCATTGACCAGTCACCTCTGCAGTCAAAATAAATAGGCAGAGGAGCTACGTGCAGGTCAGCACTGTGTGCAAGATAACCATCAGACCAGATGGTGGTAAGTGGCCAGGCTTCACTCTGCAGGCTTTCATGTGAGTGGTTGACAGGAGGGTTCTGACAGGGATGTGAGGGGAACAGCAAACTACCCGTAAAGAGGTCATACATCCAACACAGTGCTTGGTTTGTGTGTGTGTGTGTGTGTGTGTGTGTGTGTGTGTGTGTGTGTGTGTGTGTGTGTGAGAGAGAGAGACTCAGGTTGTGTTTTTACTGAAAGCTGATTGATGCTCATGCAATCTCTATTACAATCAGAGCACAGCTGACCAATCCCTTTTTCTGTAGGTAGTGAGCTGGAAAGTCAAACTACTGAACCTATTAGAGATCTGTGTGGTCATCTGTGAACCCATCAATATGTGCTATTCAGCTTAGAAGAGACAATACAGAAGGACTAGACCAGAGCAGAGTAACAATCTTCTGGTCTGGTGATGGAGTGGTCGGGTAGACTTCATTATGGAAATTGCGTTTCTGAACATTTAAAACATGGAGGTTTGAAAAGTGTATGGCTTTTCTAGCATTCCTTTATGTAACCTAGTGGTAGTTAGGTCTTGGCTCTGGTTTGCGACTACGCCACCTGGTGCCTTTCACACCAAGATATAGTTTAGGTGTAATTGTACCTTCTGTCAGAGACAAGCGGGTTCTCACCCAGGTACGTTCTAGTGATGACAGAGACAAGGCATTTCCATATAAAACAACAGTGTTTATTAAATCAAGGCTAAAATACAGAGGGAGAAGAAATGGCTGCCACCAGCTTGGTAAGGGTCACTGAAGGGGTCTATGGAGAGCAGCTGTTGCAGGGGGGTTACCCGTCCTGAAAAAGGGAGTGAGACCTCCACACCACCCGTGTTCATGGATCCTAGTGCCTACTCACACACACACACACACAACCACACAACACACCTAGGCACAGGCACTGCAAAAGGGATCACTGCAAAAGGAAAATCACTGCAAATGGTGAGGTGCACATTACCACTATAAATGCATGCAGTGCGTGAAGAAGAGGACTCAGATCTGGGGACTCGCCCTGTGGAACAGCTGTCACTCTCTCTGTGGTGTTTCTATGGAGGAGAGGGGATAATAATAAAAGTAAGATAAAAGCAACACGCTAAACCTAGCTCACACCTAGGTTTACGGTAACAACATCAAAACACAAACAAAGCAACAACTACAAAAGACAAAAGCTGAAATTAAACTTAATTTGTAACAATGCAAAACAGCAGTGGACTAGTCTTCCTAAAGGAATAATCCAATAAATTAACATATATTATGTACAGGCAGATACATAATTAACATGTCTGGCATTTATTGTGAAATACATCAGATTGTCCAAAGTTACCTTAACGCATCAGGGACAATACAAACACTGGAAATAGGGCTCCTGGCATCTCCCAACCAAAACCTACATGAGCATGCAAATGTATTTAGACTACATGTTACACAGGCATTCAGATCAGCGTACAACCAAGCATTTCAATCCATTAACAAGAGCTACCCAAGGAAAGTTTACCTTCACTCGTCTTCCTATATATTTCAGTGAGGTGTGCTCGCTCGTTGTGTTCACACCAAGACCTTCAGCAGCAAACCATGCTACCCGGAAGCATCTGGTGAACTACAAACACCTGTTGCCAAACAGTACATTAAGGATCATAAAAATGCTAAAAACGACTGTATGCTAAGTGGAAATACACCAGGAGCACATACCTTCAGCAGCAATATCACGGAGAGCAAGAATGTGGAAACCCGGAGACCTCTGTTGTCCTACCTGGTGAGTATGTTTATGTAGTACTGTCACTTTAGCTAATGAATGAACAGCCACATAGTGTGACTTGGGACGTGGCAGAGCAGGACAGGAGTTACGGGGCTGCTGGGAGACAGGACCGTAGTTCTGCCGGTTACATTCAGCTGGGCTGTTCTACTTAAACATTAAGACATAGTCTTTGAAAAAATGTTGAAGCTTTGAAGCTTCTCCACACTTTTTCCACATGAGGAATGCAGGAGAGATAAGGCCCAGGGACGTGCACAGGAATAATTTTTTCACCGCCACTGCCACGCCCCCGTCATGTAATCGCAAATTTTCACAATATCATTGTAAACTGTCACTTACCTCGGCTGCCACGCCCCCGTCATGTAATCGCAAATTTTCACAATATAATTTTAAACTGTCACTTACCGCGGCTTCCACGCCTACTACTGTCAGATGTACGTTTATGCTCTCAATACAGTTGACATCAGTTTAAAAAGTGACAACTGTGTTTGTATCACATCGTTTTTAAACAACATTATTATCATCAATGATGTTATCTCGTTATTCAATTATGAATTAGAATAAGAGGGAAATTAGCTTTTTGTACCAACAAAAGCTATGCTGATAAAAATGGTTAATTACACCTTCATAAAAGCTTCAATGAGATTCCATAAACATTAAGAACATTCATTTCATCTGAAGAAAAAACAAATTAATGGAGGAACGTGCATACAATCTAAGTGAAAAGATAATTGATGCATTACTAGAAGTCAATTTGCATGCACTTCCAATAAAGGGGTATTTTATCCTGTGAAAAAGCCCCTTTATGTGAAGAGTGTAATTATGTGCTGTCTCTTTGTGTACCCACTTTTACTGCCTAAAAGTATTGAGATTCCAGGTCATTCAGAAACAATTATCCACAACAGAGTGATTTAGATGTTGTTTTGAAAGAAAATCAGCATTGCATTATTCCAAGGTAACTTTTCCTTCCAATCATTTTGCCATGGTCTGTTGTTATTGACAAAATATTTAATGGTGGTAGTATCAACTTAAATAAGTGTCCTTCTTTGGTGAAAAACTAAGGCATTTATTGACATTATTTCTGGTGATCTGAGGATGTGTTGTACACATTCCCAAAAGACCTATAACGCTGAAAATAGTCCTCAAGGGTAAAACAGACAGAAGTTTAACATGCTCTTCATAAGTCCCCATAAGTCTCTTTTAAGCAGCTTCCGTGCAGTTCATCTAGAGGGTATCAAACCGCTACTTGGTTTTGACAGCTGGATTGTAGTTATGTCTTTTTAGTTGATTTGTTTTTGCATATCTTTGTCCTTCCACTATGTAATTACAGCCAAATACCACAAATATACAGTAATTCAGTACAGTATAAATATTTCAAATAATTCCACATAAATATACGTGTGCTTCTAGGCAACTGGATGTGCTTATCACTTTCCTTTCAAACTTCACACCTGCCTTTCACAGGGTGTGACCAAACTTACTGCATGAAGCACATCAAATAAACAATACCCTTTATGTAATATCAAGCTTGTTTACAATACGAGGAACACATCATATCTAGTACAGAAATAGCTTTCAGAGAAAGGGAGAGCTTCAGGTCCCGTGGGGGTCTTAGCCCACCCATAACATGGCCCTTGGGAGACATAGAGAGAACATAAAGAGAGACTTTGGATGAGAAAAGCTGTGTGACACTAGCAAGTAAATCATGGGACATACAGTACATCCAAAACAACCTAAAAAGGTTCACATAAGAGTCACAGATCCACTCCATCAATGGGCATCTTGTCCACCTCTGACCCCTTTGTAGAGGCTTGCTTTCGGACACTCTTTGTAAATCCATAGGACGGTGACTCATCGGTCTGAGAGAGGTCTGGATGTCCCCATGTGCCCACATGATACTATATCTTACTGAGTTTGTAGGGCATGTATGTCAGAGCAGTGGCTAAACAGACAGAGAGTGAATAGAAAGAACTTTAGTGACACCATGTGTTAACAGAACAATATGGAGTTGTAGAGAGTAATAATAAATGTGTGTGTGGGTTTGTGTGTTTGTGTGAGAGAGAGAGTAAGAGCAAGAGAAAAAGAGAAACAATCTGTTTGTTTGTTTGTTTGTTGAGGGTTTATGTGTGTGTGTGTGTGTGTGTGTGTGTGTGTGTGTGTGTGTGTGTGTGTGTGTGTGTGTGCGTGTGCGTGTGTGTGTGTGTGTGCGTGTGTGTGTGTGTGTGTGTGTGTGTGTGTGTGTGTGGAAGAATGTGTTTGCTTGTTGTGAGACTGTTGTTTGTTGGTGGGTTGGTGTTTATTCAGTAAATTATATGTTTTCTTCAATTAAATAAGAATGCCAACGGATGCTTCAGTGTATTTTTTTTCCCCCAAAAGAGAAAGGAAGACTGTGTTGAGGGTGGGCATGGAGTGACAGATTCTGACCTACCTAACTTTTTGTGTGTGTGTTTGTGCATGCATTTGTGTGTGGTGTGTGTGTGTGTGTGTGTGTGTGTGTGTGTGTGTGTGTGTGTGTGTGTGTGTGTGTGTGTGTGTGTGTGTGTGTGTGTGTGTGTGTGTGTGTGTGTGTGTGTGTGTGTGTGTGTGTGTGTGTGTGTGTGTGTGTGCGAGTGTGTGTGTGTGTGTGTGTGTGTGTGTGTGTGTGTGTGTGTGTGTCTGTGTCTGTGTGTGTGTGTGTTTGTGCATGCATGTGTGTGTGTGTGTGAGAGTGTGAGGTTTTTTTATTCAAACATCATAATCATTTATAATATAATAAAGTGTGCGTGCAGATGCGGTGTGTGCAGTCTCAATTAAAGTAAACATGATGCGTTTGCATCCATCTTTCTTTGGGTTCTTAACATTCTCTAAGGATGCAGTCCAGGAATCTTAACAGGGTCTGTCTATCTCCCTCACATTATGGGTCTGCACAGCCCAAAGACTGCCTCAGATAGGGCTGTCTTGGTAGAGTTGTAGACTGATTAACTGATTAACCTGAACCTAAGGAACATAAAGGCAGCCCATTCAATGATCTTGAGTTAGGTGACAAGTCATTCAGCACTGCTTGACAAGACACACAAAAGAAGGCATAACAATTAAGCTCCTCTGAGATTTAGGTAGAGGTGAATTGTGCAGTAACCTAGAAAAAGGGTTCTTTTTGTTATTCACCAAGCCTTCATTTATTTCTCTCTAATACTGCCGTCCCATTCTTTCTTTCTCACTTGTTCCTTCTTCTATCTCTCACACACATACAAATACATGGACTAGGGTGCATCAAATTGCAATGCAAAAATGTAATCTCAATATATCAAACCGTCTGGGGTTGCATTTTGTGACCTGTGACCTAACCCTAACCTAGAAAATGGGTTATTTTTTGTTATTCACCAAGCCTTCATTTATTTCTCTCTAATACTGCCGTCCCATTCTTTCTTTCTCACTTGTTCCTTCTTCTATCTCTCACACACATACAAATACATGGACAAACGCATTCACTTCTGTACCACACAGCAGAACCAGTCAATGGTGTGAGGTAAAGGTAACCAACACCACAGGGCAAATGTCTGACCTCCAACATCAAGGTCAGGGCCCGCAATCCACATTCCTTTTTTTGCTTAGCAAAATCTCCATAACAAATCCCTTCAAGACTTTCAAAAAAATATTTATGCAAATACACTTCTATTTCACGCTAACTACATAAAAGGCATGCAAAAACCCCAACACCACGCAGGTGGCACTGGTAAAATCCTGCTACTTAGCTAAACTAGTGTATTTTGGCGTCATGCTGTCATGCTATATTTTCCCAAACCACATAGTCCTTATCCTGGGTAATGCAGGTGTGTTTATCTGCCCCTCACAAACTATCCTATTTAACTCTCTTCATTCTTTTTCATATTTCATTCTTTTGCATCCTCCGTATTTTCTCAAAAAGTGCACATTGCACAGAAAGAAATAGTAAATTCTGAATTCATAAATGATTTCCCAAAACTGGAGCTTTTTCATACCTTGTGAATTAATTCTAAACCATTCTATTCGATGGTTTTAAGGAGGAAAAAAGCAGGACACAAAGCTATAGACAAAAAAAATAGACAAAGCTATAGCGCCCCTCTGTGGTCTGGAGTAATACAAAGTAAAGGGTGCGTTCATCATTTAGGTCCATGGGCTCACAACACTGGGACAAAATCAAGAGAGCAATGAAGAGAGAGGTGATTTAAAAAAGCTGCGGAATCTATACTATTTACAAAGGTTGAATTACCTTAATGTCAACTAAGTGGCAGCCAGAAACCAAGGCTTGCTGCAACTGAAATCTCTTTGGGGCATTAATAGAAAGAAAAGTAATCCAATCAAAAGCCTGTGAGAACTTCCCACAAACATAATAACCCACAAACAACAATAAACAATCAGTTGTAGAACTATGTTGTCGCAAAATATTCTCAAAACATAATTCTTAAAATTAATTTAAATTTTAGATTGATTTATTGTTGTAGGTAGTATGTCCAGATTATAGTTAGGGACTGAGCAGAAAAGTTACCAATTGTCATTGTCAGTTTTGAAATTATGCAGTTTCAAAAATATAATAACCAATAAACCGATAAATATCGTACATCACATGATAACAATGTGATTCTGCAGCTTAGTCAGAATGGACTGAAGGTCTCATTTCACTGTTTGTCTAATAATCATACGTACAGTTGCCTCTGCCATGTGATGGCTTTGTGTCTACCTTCCTAACTGGTCTTGGGGAATTCCTCACTATTGGGACTGGGATGTTTGGCTTCAGCAAGATAGGACAGACTATGACCATCATGAGGGAGTTCAGCCTGACCAGCACTGGATAGGTTGGCAGTAGAAGATTATCTTAGATTGATCCTGTCATACATCTGTGTTTGCAAGACAGAACCACCTTTGTATCAATCTGATTCTTTTAGTTTTGTCAAAACAAAATGGTAAATAACACCTTTGCCGCCAAGAGTAGTCTTTCAATGGACAACAAAAAAATGAGTGCAATTAAGTGCTCATCCACTTATTTGTTTTGAAAATAAATCTTTCAAAGAGATGCAAAACTTGACAGCTAGTATATTATCATCAAACAAGTTGTAGTCTAGACCCTATAAAAAGGGGTATGACTATGGGCTTAGATTCTACTAAGTTTGACAGAGCCTAGTTCACACAACACTTGAAAAACTGAAAAAAACGATGTAATAGAAACGCATTCACACTCATTTAAAGGCCCTCAACGCTTCTGCCTTACAGCATAGCTGCACGCTGAAGCACCATCCCTATGTGGGGTTTCTCTCTCCCCCGGGATGGAAGCATCCCGCCTCTGCTGCATGCATGCCCCACATTCGTTGAGCAACTTCATGACTTATTGAGATTAGGCCAGCTGTCTGTTGGAAGACAGCCTATTATGAGGCTTTTAAGGACAGCCCTAGAGTGCTGCGTACCAGCGGAGGCCACCAGGGCTGCCAGACTCCTCTGATGACCCACTGCCCTCCATTTAAACTCTCTGGCTGTTTGGTGTTGGGTGTTTATTTCCTTTTGACACAATTTGGAGTGACAGACGAACATGTGAATAAACTGGAAGTGTTTTTTGTAGTTAATTAGCATTCATGTTGAAAATACGTAAAATTAAATGATGCATTCACATTGGGAATTTGAAGAATGTTTTTAACGCTGTTAAAATTACATCAATCTAATGTCAATAGTTGGAACGAAACCATGTAGAAATATATGAAAGCGAACAGTACTGAGGCGTAAAGGGCCCAAGTTGGATGATTACAAATGTCCTTAAATCAGTTGGATAATTGTACAGTTACTGTGGCCAGTGTAAAAACTACGACATTTGGTGTCTCCCAGTCTCTCAGAACACTTAATGGCAGTGTCAGCTTTAACCATTGTCACAATTTTACTAGATAATTAAAAATATGAGCACTTAAATCATTGGATATTACACTTATGCAGTGAAAGACAGATAGCACAGACACATTTCTGAAGAAAATTGAAAGGACAATAAGTCACAGTGTTAGAAGTTAACATCCATAGGAACTGCCACACAATCATATTCACCTGACATGAACCATTTGAGACACATGTGTTGAATAGCAAAGAGCGCAACCTGTTTAAAACACAGCTATAATTCAAAGTCTAAACACCAACAGCACAGTTAGAGCAGACTAATAAAATGAACAAAGTTAGAGACAAAATTGTGCCTCAAAACAGTCTTACCAGCAAATACAGTCTTTCTCAAGATTGTTTCAATGACAATACAACTATTCAGCAACGCTATCTGTTATAACAGCTCCTTTGTCTCTCAGTAATTATATTCAATCAACCAATATGAAACCAGGTTTCAATGGCTTACATAAATGGGTGTTGAAAGTACTTAAAGTTGTGCTTAAAGTAACACTAAAGACTATGGTCAAAGACTCATTTGTTTACTACCTAAAAGGTATGCAAAATCTTTGCAAATCTAAGTAACAACACAGCTGGCACTGATAAAGCCTGCTAACATGCTTACTGGGGTCTGAGCGATATAGTTCACAGTCTGTAAAATCTTTCCTTGCATTTTGGTGGAATGATCCTACACAAACCATGGACTTCATAGTGCAGAGCCTGGCAATAGCTGCTCAATTAATTTGAACATGATACCAAAACATATTGTCAACAAAAACATACCTCAGAAAGTCCTAAATTACTCTAACAGAATTAAATGTCTCAACCTCTAAATCGACTTGGTAGTACATACAAACATGCTTGTCAGTCAGGCAGTAAAGGTTGTTTTGTGGCAGAAATACTTTCCTTTGTCTCAGTGTATGAAAACAATAACTTGATAACTTGAGTAATGAGTACAATAACTTAAAAAACTAAATAATCCAGTAGAGTACCAATGGTCAACATGAATATTAGCACAGAGACTAAATATGGCTTCGATTAACATCATTAACAAGATCATACAGAATAGAATAGCACAGCAAAGCTGACACATACAGTAGAGCGGCATAGTTAGAGAAAGCACTTATTTTGCATTGAACAAGAACGGAATAAAGACAGTCATACAATAAGCTACCAGCAATCCCCAAGAATAGTGGAAATTCAAAAAAAAAGTCCACGGATTCCAGACCACGTACCATAAGCTGTTTGATGTGAATTTTATTCTCTCTAGTTAGCAGATGGTTTTGGACTCTCTCACACCCTGCACCTCCATCACTTTGGTACCTGTCTCACTGCTGTGCTCGCCTTCTGTTGCCAGGAGGATGAGATAGTGCTCCTGTGATTCATATACTTGACTATACATGGGATGCATGCCAAAGATATTTTTCTGTGGGTCTTATTTAATTAAGAACATGTTTAATTTAGTTATATCTTTATGGTTGACTTCCAAGTATAGGTGACTGTATTTGAGGATATAAAAAGCAGCTTTTAAAGCATACAAATAGCTAACTGCTAAATGTTAATAGTTAAAAAAAAAATGTGGTTCCAAGCTGCAGAGTTACAAACATTCTGTTTGTGCAGAGGTGATTATACATCCCTGAGATTTACTCTGTAGACAGCTAATAACAGTGCAATCACACTGGCTCCCATCTTGGAGCAATATGTATCTTAACTAGTGCTGTCAAACGATTAAAATATTTAATCGCGATTAATCGCATTTTTGTCATAGTTAACTCAAAATGAATCGCGATTAATCGCAAATTTTATTTTAATGCTCTTATCATGGAAAAGTGGATTGGCTTGCCTTATGCAATGTTTTATTTGATTGAAAAACAACATTGCCAAACAGTGCGCTACAAAATAAAATTATAAAGTGCACATTTCAGATTCAGCCTATAGTGCAAAAAAAAAAAACCATGGCTTAATATTTTCTTTTTTTCAAGTTTGCTGTGAACATAGAAGTCAGGCCTCTTATTTCAAAAACAATGAACCGTAACAGTTAGGTAACCAATAAAAGGTAAGCCTACTACTTCTGTGCTTTCAGCCAGCTTCCTGTTGTCATTTTCAGACAGTGAAGCTCGCTTCTTTTGCCCAACACAACTTTTAAAGGTAAACTTTCTATTCAGAAGCTTTTTATCAACCATTTCGCCGTATCGCGCTCACCATCACACAAACCGTAACGTTAGCCTACTACACAGTTTGCGAGGCCAAAAAGAACGTTAATCTTAAAAAAAAATGTTTTATCGTGTGATAAAAACTTTTTCACAGAAGGCTAACCACCATTTGGCTATGTTTCATGCTCCCACAAAGTTAGCAGGGAAGACCAAGGCCAGCACCTGCAATGGCAGAGATTAGAAGAACTAAAACCATGACAAGCATCATCTTGGACAAGTGCTTTCTCCGTAGACACAAAACACAAAAGCCATAAGTGATAAAAGACCAATGCCTGCGACATCTAACACTTCTATAGGAGTGCAATCCACGGCTCTATAGGCTACATCACACGCAAACTCACTTGCAAGCAGAAGTTTAAGGTGGGATGTAGGGCTTATTAAAGAGTATGTCTTTTTTAAACGTGTCACTTGAGGGTCCATGGAGCTGTTCTTAGAAGACCATCATACAAGACGGAAGCAGGCATTCTCCCAGTACAAGCATGGAGATTGGTATAGCTAACATTGTCCAAGTCGGAATAGAGCTTAAGTTTGCAGGTGTACTTGTGATAACAACAGTCATCTGAAACGTTGTGGTGTGCTGGTTACTGGGTAACAGGGGCAGCCCAGTATGTGTTGGAGGTGTTTACCTTGTAGGCATGCAAAGGATAGATGACACATTGAGGGGGCACTTGGAAAGATTGCCATTGGTAACAATGTAGGCTACTTGTGATATGTGATATGATATGTCTGATAAGATTCAGCCAACCCAGAGACAGGATTCTGAAGAACTGTGTATGTTTTTGCACTATGTGTGTATAGTACAGTATAGTATTTGATAATGCTTTGAATTAATCTCATTGATGTGTTAGAGTGTAGCTGCCATGCCAAGACAGAGTTTGCATTTCCTGGAGAAGGTTTTTTTTTTTGACGTCGGCAGAGACATTCATAGATGTTTGAGTTTTGTACAGATTGTTGTTCAATTCTGTTTGCATTCACTTATGAAAATAGGCGTCTTTTGAGGTAACGTTCGCATAGTTGGCCACTAGCTGGTGGTATTAAGCCTTCATTTTCAACGTCTCATATCTGACAGTAAGGAATGACTTCGAAGACACCATTCTCAAAGGAAAGAATGAATGTATGAATTGATTGCGTATGTGGTATGATAAAGGCAGTATCGCCTTCCGACATCAAAAATATTGATGTTTATGTATCACATACACCTTAATAAAACGTAAAAAGGTAGGCTTGTTTGCTTTTCAGAGTCCGTCCAAACTGCCGTCAATTAAACCTTGGGCCAGTAGGCCTACTGTAATAGTAGCCTACAAGTCGACAAGGACACTGTTAAATTCGTGGAGAAACCCACAAAAACACCATGTCGAAAATGTATTATTTCACACCTACCACTACTAGGTGACATTGTGCTGTCTTCAGAATCAGAGGTTCAAAAGCAGAATGAATTGTTTTTTCCCTCCTACAAACCAGTGATGTCGCTGTGTTCCAATGAAAACAGGTGGAATTCCCAGATTCAACCAATGACGCTCTCTTCCTTCCAGTCTGTGCCCAGGAGTAGACTATGCTCGCCCAGTCATGGCGCTGCTGTGAAGTTCGACACGGATGAGAGTGGAAACCGACAATTTCTTTCTTTAACTGATTTCATAAGAAACCTCTTAAAGCCACACGGGTACAGATTACTGCTGTCTCAACAAATAGTTAGTTCAGCGATTAAGGACTATTTTTGTTCTGGCTCTTTGAGCAGGATTTAACACAACGATCGTGAATACTTGGGAGAGGAAACGGTACAAAGTTGCTTTTCCTAGCTCCATGCAGGATGTTACAATTGTGACCTTACGAGCAAGCAGCGGGATGGACAACGGGAGCTAGAACGAAGACTTTAGGAATTGTTTTTGTTTTTTGTTGGTCTTGTGTAACTGTTTTAGTATTGCGTTTAGCCTGTTTTGGCGCTTTCCATACGACCATCATGCCAGCGAAAACAAAGTATAATTTGGTTGATGATGGCCATGATTTACGGATTCCTTTACACAACGAAGAAGCCTTTCAACATGGGATCAATTTTGAGGCAAAGGTAAGTAGCGGAAAGTAGGTAGGGTCGCATAGGCTATGTCATAGTGGATTACAAGCTGGTTAAGTTATCGTAAGGTGCAGTGTGATATAGCATAGGCTACTTCCATTTGTGTTAAATGTAGTCCTCCGTTGTTTACAAACACAGTTTTAGGTTGGATTTAGGACGAAATGGAAAGTTAAGGCTTCACCAGGGCTAATTTTCTTGCTATTGGCTGTAACTAATTGTGCGTTTGACAAGATAGCTTATTGTTTTAAATGATGCCGATCAGAATAGCTTATATAACGATCTCTCTGAATTCTTTCATTATTAGTATATCGGTAGTCTGGATGTGTCGCGACCGAACAGCAGAGTGGAGATAGTTGCTGCAATGAGGAGAATACGGGTGAGTATTCATTCTCTCCTTCTGCTGAAGCACGTTGTGGTTGTTTTGTGTCAACACAGACCTATATCTTAATACAGAAAGTAAGAAGTGGTGTGAACGTCTCTGTATGGGTGGTCCTGTCCCGAGGCGAGAATTGATCTGTGAAACACGTCGGGGGATTCATTTGTAAAACACTTCCAGATATAGAAACTGTTAAATCTGAATGGGATATTTCTTTCAAAAGGAATTTGTAACCGTATCAACCACAATAACCAAAATGATTGAATGAGTATGGTGACACTTTGAAACTGAGCAGTAACGTTTTAAGAATGTAGCCTCTCTTGGCTCCGATGTGATGACTAATTTGTGCTCTTGTTAACTGACCCCAAATAATTGCCATAGGTACGTTTTGACAGAAATATAGAGCTCAATTTGACAGTTGTTTTATTAGAAGGTTGGCTTCAATTTGACATCATCTTCTTTCAGTATTATTACGCAAGCATTTATTCAAGTTGATGAGAAACAAAACTCTGCACATTTGCCAGGATATCGATCAACTGAAATCGTGATCTTAATCCTATTTAGTGTTGGACTGTTAGGTGGTTAGTGTTGGATTGGTAGTTTACATCACGGTATTTTCTGATTGGTTTTATTATTGTTTAAGGGCAATATCAGTATGCGGCTTTTAAAATGTGTTTAAACCATATGCCCTGACAGCCTCAGTTCCGCAGACCTTTGCATTTCTGTTACACGATCACACGCTAGGTGCAAATTATCCTATTAACCTTTTGAATGTGCTGGACCCCCTGCCGACATATGCTAGCTGTTTGTGGCAAAGGGACAACCATTGTCCATGTTGCATACATTTTAGTACTAGGTGGTAGGTGATTGTAAGTTATTGAGCTCCAGAATTGTACAGTTTCACATGAAAACAGAAAACATATCTGATGTAATGATTGACCTCGGAAATTAATTTGTTGCTGGTCATTTTTGATTCATCATTGTCCCTTTTCCCTTTCAACCATTGAGTAGCATTCATGACCTTCCCAATTATAGGTTAAATACTGTGACATATTTAGGCCTATTTTCTATGTTATTAGAAGTGCATTGCCTGACAGAGGTATTTAAATAAATAATATATATTTTAAATATTAAAACATTATTTATATCTTTGTTTTTGGCACAATCATCTGGATTTTGTATGGTAGTATCAAGACCCTTGGCTGTTTCAGGTCTTTCATGATTAGTCACCCTCCACCGTCCCACACGTGAACCAGCAGAGCTTACTTAGGCCTCAGCTTGGGTCTTTGTTGCGTGAGGCCCAGCTTCCTTGGATCATCTTTGTTCCCAGACAACTATCGAGACTCTCTCTCCCTCCCTCTTTCCTTCTTCTGTTTCAGTGATGTTGGGTTGGGCTTTCCTTTTCTTTTCCTCTACAATGCCCTGTGGCCCATGAAAAGATTGTCCAGCATACAGTCCAGATTCTAAGAGCTGCTGACCAACTCCTCATCTGAGATAAGTTTTATTTGAGCAGCCTCTTTGAAGGAAGAATCTTTCACAGAGAGAATTTGGGAGCAGCTGCTGTCGACACTGATGTTTTCCTCATCTGAGGCACTCCACTGGGAGCTGCCATTACTAAGCTGAAGCAAGTCTGACACATCATTGAAGATAAACCTCATTATTGGTTATGCATGAGGAAGAAATTGCCCTGCTCATTATTGTGGGTAGACATACACCTGTCATGTTTCTATCATGTTTCAGTGCTGGTAAATTAATCTACAAGGGTCTAGTTTAATCCATACTGCTATAAAAAAGCAAATGCTGTTTTCATTTGGAAACTAGCATTTTAACAACTCTGATGAAAAGAGAGCCTATTAAAAACTCCTCTTTTGCCTGGGTTGGTGAAATATGTGTGCTGACATCCTTGGGAGTCAGTCTCTGTATTTGCTGTGATGATCTGGAGTTATAAGATTACTATTTACTTATAAATCTTTTGATGGGGAATATATTGCTTTCATGGTGTAGCTAACCGTACTAGACTACTTGGCACCTACCCTGGGCACCTACCCTACCCACAGCCCCCCCCCCCCCCCCCTCCCCTCTCCCAGTGGCATCTTAAATGTGCTGGCTTCAGCTCCTACTTTACTTCCAGGATTTTCCAGTTCACCTTTGGTAATCCTTTTGTGGCAAAATAACGGCGCACTAATTCAGGCAGTACTTGGTTTGTGCTAAGAGCCTGTGTTTGTTGGCCTGCTGGGGTGGCTGTGATGCATGGCTCCAATTTATTTGATCACAAAGTCTAATTAAAGCTGGCTAGTTTATACTGACAGGCCTGATTGACACGTACAAGGTTCAGCTTTGGACAAGGGCCAGAAGAGGTAGTCCATGCATCATGCAAGTCTCCAAGAAGGATGGTGTGCCCGAACCTCATTGGTTCTTCTTGAGACAGCACTACACAGCAGCGAGCTGAGAATACTCCGCACAGACTGTGCAGACACATGCAGTTGCCCCATTTAAGGCTTGCAGACAGGTTTATGCAGCCCGGCATGCCTTCGTCTATGATGCTTCTGTATTATTTGTAACCGTGTGTAGTTTGACATGCTGAGCAGATGCCAGATCTGGCTGCATAAAAATGACAAGGGCCTAGACAAAAGTACTTTCCAGCCAATTGCTCTTAAATGCCAAAGTAGCTTGGTAGCCTGGCTGTAAGTGCTCATATCACTTTACTCCCTGCGGTGAAGGATAACTTTTCACCTGAAGTTCCCAGCAAAATAAAAACTGAAAGTGTGTTTCATGGTGAAATTGTGTGTCAACAGGTTATTATACTTAGTATTTATATAACATGTTTAATATACACTAGAAGACAAGGCTGACTTCATATGTATGCAGCACATACGCTAGAATACACTATTTACTTTCAGTGGGAGAGGAGCTTGAAAATAAACTTTACACAATTGTTCTGACTCAATATAGGAGTTTAAGTGAAGTTGTGACATTAATCCTGAAGGTTGATGTAATAACAGCCACTGCCTGGTGTTTAGAGGCTAAAGCTTTTGCTAATAACCCCTTTTGGGGTTCTGCACATAATCAGGCCCTGAATTCATTAGCAGTATATTGGAGGATGTGAAACCAGTGGCCAGAGGTTAATATTTAACATGCTCTGTTTATCCAAACACTGCCTGTGGTTACCACTTGAATTGCACAGCCTGTATAAAGAATTTTTCTGAATCCACCTCCCTCTTAACAAAAGACAACCAAGCCTTAAGCTTAATTTGTTCCATTTGACATTTTATTGAGTTTGTGTATTTGTCACTCAATATTTTCTCACCAAGGATAGAAAACAGTGGCTTGCTTTTTATGCTCTCCATACTCCATGATGTAAGTACGTGAAGTGTTTTTTTTTTTTTTTAGACTGGCCCTAGCCTGTTAGTGCTGTCAGTTTCCCTGCATGCTTGTACTTCTCTATTCTCTTTCTTCAGTGCTCCTAGGAGACTCAAATGAGGGACTCTTGCATGTGACTCTGCCCTCTCTCCTGCACTGCCAGGGTGCAGGGCAAATAGAGCCACAACACAGTTCAGTCTCTTCCCCTGTTTGCAATATGAACTGGAATCTGCCCATAACCCCAGGACAATATCCCCCTTTGCCCCTGGGGTCTCTTTGCTCTTCTGTCTGGTGAAGCCATTTTCACTCAATGGGTTTGATCCAGCTGCGGTTGATTTATGGATTTTACTTCTCAGAAAACAACCCTTTTGACGGGCCAAGCTGTAACTAATGGAGATGCTGCACTAATTTGATCCAGCTTTTTAATTAACGTCTGCTTCAGCGTGGCGATATAACTCATTCTCTGCTCTCTTCCCCACTGGGGTGTGTGAGAAATAACCCAGAGATAAATATCCACGAGTCAGGCCCCAGGCGTATCCAGTTTAATGTAAGGAGAGAGAGGGTAATAATGCCCTTCTAGCCAAGATATCACTTAATAAATGAAAAGGGTACAAATGCTCTCTTAAACCCTGGTAAGATGTGGTCGCTTAATTGGAACACATTCAGCTACTCTGAATCCTCAAAAGTGCAGAAATGTTGGCATGCCTCTGTTCTCACATGAAAGGCAGTATTACATATGCTTTGTACGAGAAGTTATTCATGCCATGTTATCTTACCAGTAGCAAAAGCACCAAGATGATACACTTCAAAGTAAAAAGGAAACATGGCAAAGAGTAAAAAGATCAAGGAAACGACTTTTTTATTAACATTATAAACGTGAAGAGTTTCTTTAAACAAACCGTTACAATAAAACAAAATATAGTGATGAGGCCCCTGATTACTGGCAGTTTACTTACTGACACTTTACTCAGTATGACTGAAAAAAGACGAAGCTAAAACGTAATGAAAAAGCATGATGTATCATTGCTGTGACCCCGTTAACAACCTAAGTTTTTGTCAATTAGTTTGAAGTTGCAGTCTATACATTTTTTGGAGCTTTTAAACAAAAGTTGCTTTCCAGCCAGCTGTCATGCCAGTTGATGAAGAAATCCGCTTTTTTATCATGACGTGACAGGAGAATAGCTGTCAATAAAAGTCCTATCTTGAGGAGAATCAAATCAAACTTCCCTGAGAGCCCACCCTTGGTGAAAACTGAAATCTTACCAAACCGACAGCTTGGACAAGCCGCCCGATGGCATCGCCCAAACCGGTGCCCGGAACGCACTTAATGGGGTGACTTGGCTCCAGAGGAGGGAAAAATCCCATGGGCATACATAACTGGCAGGTCTCAACAGGGTGGAGAGGGACGTATTAAAATAGCAGGAAGAAAATTAGCCAGGCTCTATGATATAAAAAAATCCTGTTGGTGCGTTATGGAAGTGTGGAGTTTTCAGCTTTCAGCCACATTTGTCTTTTATTTCATGGTGTGATTGTGATTAGCTCTGTCATCATATACCCACCAAGCCTGTGACAGCTTATTACCCTGTGCAAACATCAAGGCAGTTTTAGCAGTCATGTGTAAAACATTGGAGAGCTCAGAGGTAGACATCACTTTGAAGTAATGGAAGCAATTAAAAGGTCTCCCAGAATGCATCATAGTCTACTTGCATGGATGCCTGCCACCTTAAAACAAGCTGTGCCCTCGGTTCAGTGGCTTGAAAACAGTCTAGCAGTGTCTCCTTCCCACTGTTAGAAATGTGAACTGAATTTACCTTCCTTACATTTAGCTTTGAGGTTGTGTGAAATCGCAAGGTATGGATTGCAACTGGCTGTGCCTCACTTGCATTGAATGATGGATAAGATGTTCCTTTTCTTCAGTGGAGTTCACTATCTTCTCTCTGTTATGGTATTGGGTTATTGATCCCCATAAGCCACAGCAGATGGGTTATTTATAAATGTCCGCTGGGCACGGCAGTCATTCAGGAAGGACTCTTCTATGCTTCTTAGCACCCAACTTACAGTTCAGTGTATGAAAAAGTCTGCTATGTGCCTATAACATTATTACTAACATGATTATGTTGTAATTGATACTATTGGTTAAAAAAAAAAAAATGGCAATCCAAACTGCTGACATGAAGTTGAGTGATAGTCAATTCACTCAATGAATGTGAAGGTGGAGGACTTGGATTAGCATGGTCTGCAGGCTGTTGTGTTTCAGTATTTGTATGATGTGTAATCTACTGAAGCTCTCCTATCTGTCCCTCCATCTGTCCCTCTCACACATTTGCTCACATACTCCATTTTCCATACTCTATTTCTTTGTCATGCACACTTATGTTACACTTACATTCTCCCTTATCATTTCTTTTCTTGTTTGAAATTCTTCATCAGTCGTTGTCTTCATATCCTCTGTTTCTCACTTGGAAATCCCTCTACCACGACTGAAGTGTATGCCATGCCAAGTACAGCTGAGCATGGATATCTTTCACTCTTGTCTCCTGGTCATAAGATTATATGTTGGGTTGTGAGGCTGAGATTTATATTGCTCTCAAATTGGCCAGACGAGTCTGACCGTCCTTTCTGAAGGTATTCCAATGATAGGTTGTTCAAGTCACTCTGGGAATCAGAACTGACTGAAATTATTGCCCGCCTCTGCAGTGGCAGAAGATGTAATGTGGTATAATGAGGGGCTGAGAATTGGAGAGTACCTCTGATTTGTTGTGAAAAGCTTGCCGACCCTTTGCTCAAGAATGACTGAATGAATGTCATTTCCTATCCAAATCCACCACTAATTTTCAGAGTTAAACAGTGATTGCTATTGACAAGCAGCACCAGAGGCTACTTCACGGGCAGTTTCCTCATATGATTTTGAGATAAATGTGGCATTTAGAGTGTGTTACTGGATGTAATTGGAGCTTTCATCCACACTGCAGGTGGAGAGATGTTGAAATGAATGGACATGTACGGTCTGTATGGAATAAATGGTCTACCATCACAATTGAACCCAGAGGGGTGTGTATTTTGAAGCTCGTCTTCCCTGTAGGCTACTGCCTATGACTCATCCACCCCTCTGCCAGCCATGCATTGAAAACTGGACTTCTGTAACATAAAGGATGACTCATCACAGAGTGACCCAGGCGCTGACCGCTGAAAGCCGTCCAGGTGCTGTTAACCAGTTACCTCTGTCTCTCCTACCCCCCACTTGTCCTCAGCTAATGATGTCTCCCTGGCTGACACACTCTAACCTCATCTCTGGCCCTGGATTTAAAAATGCATCTTGGGCGATCGGATCACATGTGAACAGCGCAAAATACAAGTGTGAACACAATTGACCACATATCTTTTGTAGTGCAAATGCTAATCATCCCTGACAAGGCAGTAGACAGTAGCAAAACATGGGCAGCTTGGACGCGCGTGATAGACACAGGTGAAAACTCAGGTGAAAACACAGGTGTAAACGGCGATGTTTCTCAGCTGAATACTTGTGATTTAAAAAACATTACCTCTGTCGGCTGCTTCCATAGTCGGAAAACTATGCCTGTGACCTCTGGAATTAAAAAAGCGAAAGAAAAAGATGTGTTGGGGAAAATGCTTTACATAACCTCGGCTACTCGCACCTTCTGTCAGCGCTACCATGTTTTCCTGAAGATCTTTGCACCTCCAGGGTTTGAGTACTCCCAGTCACAATCCACCTTATACCATCTAATCAAGCTCTCCAGGAGCAAGACAAAGTATGCTTTTCAGAAACAGTGAATGTCCCTTTTTAGTGACTCCAAGCTGGAGCTGCTGTCTCAGGGTTGGCCGGCCCTGTGCTGTGTTAGCAGGTTCAGAGGTTTTCACACGATCCAGTCTCTCCTAGTCTGGCAGGACCTCACAGTGTCAGAGAAAGCCCAGGCCCAGGGATTGATTGCTTCCCCGGCTGTCTCGGTTTCATGATGGGAGACAGGGGCCTTTTATATGTAATAGGTCTGGCCAGGCATATTAGCATGATTAGCATCCATTATCACAGTAATGCAACCTTTCCCTCTCCCTGAATGGGAGTTCCTGTACGCTTGTAGGTGTTTTTCCACTGATTGGAACGTTAAGTGGAAGCAAGCTAGCTATAAATCTTGAGTACTTTTTTTTTTTATCAAATGTTCAATATGCCCTGGCATGTTTAAACTTGCGTTCACTCTCCTTTGATTTATTTGAAACCCAACTGCAAAAAGAAAAGTTAGCTCTCTGTTGGCGCGGGTTGTACTTCCTGTATAACTATGTTGCATTGCTTCAAACTTCACTTAACTTGGACACTCATATCATTGCTTATTTTCATTAAGTGTACCTGCCCATGTCCAGTCCCCTAGAGAAATTATCCCTCAGTCATGGCTAGGGATGCACCGATCCGCTTTTTTCACCACCGATACCGATATCTGAGGTTTAGAATCTGCCGATACCGATCCGATACCGATATAAAAAACAGCGCGAAACTATGGTAACTGTGTGTATGTGTGTGACCACACGTGCGAGAGGGAGAAATGAGGAGTGCATGACATGAGATCTTGGTGCAGTTTTTGCTCATTTGCTACTTAACATCATGTCTAGTCATCACTATCAATTCATAACATAGGCTAAAAATAATCACAAATAATGTACGTTCTAACTAGCGCTAGTGTTCATATTAGTTAGCAATTATATATCCGCTAGCGTCAACTTTTACGTTACATTGTAGAGGCTCAGCATGGTGACCAGTTAATGTATTTGCTGGTTCTAGTCTGTTAAAAGACCCACGATTACCAAAGCAGTATTCTTTATCTCCCTTTAATGTGCATTCATCAATTTCCATTACATGACGATGCATGTGATCCTACATATTTGTGTGTCTGCAATGAGAATGGGGACTTATTAGCACTGCACTGAATTACTTTAACATGAGTTATTGCTACACGATAAAAATTACACAACTAATATTACTCGATACATATAATTGTGGACATTACACAAGGCAACATGAATCTCATTCATAGCTCATCCAGTCGAAATCTTAACAGGATGAACCCATCTTTATTACAGCGAATCAATATCAGGACATAACTAAATCTCTGCTTAGCATGCTAATCGCTACTACTGGCAATGTGCACTCATAATACACTACCTTTATACATAAACATTAAGTTAAAAAAAAAAATATATATATATTTTAAAAATTTTCACCGATACTCGATCTAGAAATGTCTTCAATATCGGTACCGATACAAATATCGGATCGGTGCATCCCTAGTCATGGCTCTGACTGGGCGCACAAATTGCTGAGAATATTTTCATTGCACAGAATGTTTTGACACATCCAATTACACTGCATTATTGTGTTCTACAAACAGATTTGCTTCAGAAGTGTTGTTTGCTATACATTCATGTTTTTTTTTAATCTTGTGGCCTTCTTGTGAACAGTAGCCTAAGTAAGGGATAACGGCCGACGAGCTGTGCAGTTCTACAAAGTTAATGGACGCTGCGGGGCAAAGAACTCCACGACGCGCAGCTCGGAGGCCGTTATCCCGCTTACCGTTTACAACATCCAAAAATGTTTTTATTATTATTGTTATTATTATTTAGAATTTCGTTTATCTTTAGGAAACTTAATATGCATAATAACCTGATGAATTCTTGATTTGAAGCCTAGTGCTCCCGTTAGAGAAAGTAGTGACTGGAACAGGCTGTTTTTCAAAAAAAAAAAAACGTTACGTTGGTTGTCAATGGTAACCATTCAAGAGCATTGATATGGAACGGCGATTTAACTTTTCTACTGGGACTACGTCCAAGGTGTGCATCTATACGAACTTATTGTACACCCCATTAGCCAATCAGAAAACAGTATTTTGTTCCAGAGGGAGATAAGGTATTTCACCCCATGAAAAAGAGTAATTGGATTCACCAGCAGTGGTATACCGAGGGTCTTCACTGAACGTCATTTCAAATAGCCATAAATTCTCAAGCAGAATCAAATCTAGGTCTATGCAAAGGGGTTAATGCAGGGGTCTTCAACGTTTTTCATGCCAGGGACCCCCAAACTGATGGCAAGATGAGCAGGGACCCCCTACTATATAAATTGCCTAAAATTTTGTTTATAATATACTGGGCCTAGTGCCAAATAAACATAGCTACCCTGTTATTGTGTATTCAATAATAAGCTATTCAAATAATACAAAGGTTAATATATTCATTAACATTTTAATTTTTTACCATTGAATTTAACCTAGCATTTTTGAACAACAAATTTAACTTAACATTTTTTTAATATTGAATTTAATTTAACATTTAACAACATGAAAGGTACAGGGTGGCCGTGCCACTGCCATTTATAAACATACATCTTGCAAACAACTCTGAGCTAACAACTTATTAAAATAATTCACAGATATATGTTTTTATTTCATCATACATAAAATAGGGACAGTGAATCCTCAAGCATCTGTCGATGGCACAAATCCTCCCACATTAGTGAGATGTATCTTCTTTTCAATAACTCCTGACTGACACGATCCAACGGATGACGGAGGAGGAGTCTGGCGCATGGAGTTGTGTTGACAACATAGATGTTATAGTGAGATTGACAGGTCAACAAACCAATCACACTGCTAGCAAGTTGTTAAGATTGTAGGTAGTAGCATGCTAACATTAGCTAGGGGGCTCATACACCTCGCAAATCCTCTCAGACTTATTTTTCAGTTACAATTAGCGTTTTTTGACCTTGTACAGTGTCTATTTCTCTTTATTAATTGTTTTAAATCTAAGCAAAAAAATGTCAAACTAACAATTTATAGGTACAAACAAGACCAGCTATGGAGTTTGGTCCGACATCATTTATTTTTGATCTTCGCGCTCTTTAGACTTGAGCAGAAACGCGATCTGATTGGCTAGTGCCTGTGCTGTCGTATTTGCATGAAAGGTGCTGTGAGTGAACCGGTGCCCAGCTTGAGAGAGCTCCTGTGGGGAGCTGAATGTGTCGATTGGACTGAAAGATAACGTCTTCTCGATCAATTTATACGTTCGCTACAATATGTTGGATTTATGTTAATGTAAATTTAAAGGGAATAAATACAATTCTGATTCGGAAGACATTTAAATTTGTGGGAAAAAAAATTGGTTGGATTCTTATCAACCAAAGATTTCGCGACCCCCCTGCAGTACCTCCGCGGACCCCCTGTTGAAGACCCCTGGGTTAATAGATACAGGCAGACCAAGGGTACTTTGTATTTGCTGCCTTGGCACTTTTGAAGTTCTGCAGATCATTAGGAGTCAGACACAGCATTGAACTTGTATAAATCAGACTTTTCTTATACTGGCATGAGGAATGAGTAATGTATCGAGACACCCTAACTCTTTTAATCTTGTGTGTTTTTTTGTTTTCTGTGTCACTGTGACTTTAGTTGGCACCACACATTGGTAGATGTATGAGCAGAGTATTCCTCCGAAAGGTTTGCTGCACTGAATATGTTTAGAAATTACAGTTCCAAAATGCCAAACTGTGACTTTTTAGAAAGATTTCAAAGCTTTTTCCCCTCAGTGGATTGCTTGCGTGCTTAAGCCTGTTAGATTGGAGGTTCCACACAAGGCCTTAATGGAATGCCTACTTCACAAGCTCAAGGGACTGATCATTTGTAGCTGCGTAAAAGATGTATCCACATAAAGGATATTAAAGCATAGGGGTCGAGGACTTGGAACACACGCAGGCGTTCTCACCAACATCCCCATCACAGACCCTCTTGCACACCAACCCCTCCACCCCCAGCCCATCTGCTAGTGCCGCATTTTGTGAGGTGTGGTTTTTTTTTTCTCCCTCTCTGAGAAGAGGGGGTAGTTTGCAGGAAGGGTTTACTGACAGAGGAAGTAGGAGAACAATGATGGAAACCAGTTACCAGGGTGAAGGCACACACACACACACACACACACACACACACACACACACTCACAGAGTGAGCTGCAGTGTTGCATGTGTGCCGTCAGAGCAACATAAAATTGTCTGGCCGGCACAGGAAGGAAAAGGGATGAAGGACCACTGCTCCAAGATTAGCCCAATGCTTTGAAATTAGTTCTCTGATCGATAACACATGCTGTTACCACAGCTACATTTATGGGTGAAATTTGTACTTTTTCATGAATGTTTCATGAATGGAATAACACACAGTTTGCCAAGTTCTGTACTATATCTTAAGAACATTGTGTTGCTACAACAATGTTCCTTGCTTTGCCTCAGGATTGCTTCTCTGCATAGTTCTGTCTTACGCGTCAGTATTCAGTGGGATATTTGGTTAGCCCTCTGTGAGGTCAAGGTGATTATTCCCTTCAAATGGAAGTCATTATTAGTGATTAGTCAGATTGAGGGATTATTTTAATGCCACTAGATATTATGTCTGATCTGGACAAGCTGGCCACCTGCTGTTACCTGCTATGATACCAGAGACGTTACAAGGGAGGAGACAAATCACTGATGGGAAAATGAATGGGCGGAAACACTAAACATGTTGGATTTGTAACTGGAAGTCCAGCCCTGTATTCGCCTCCCCTGCACGTTCTGTTTATTTCCACTGTTGCCATAGTAATAGCCATGCCGGGGAAATGTGGTGCATGCATGCACAATGATCAAGTCAACTCAAAGAATAAAGTATCTTTTAATCAACTCGAAGAAAAAGGTATTTTTTTTAATCAACTCGAAGAATTTGTTTAACCTTGTTTGAACCAAAGAATAAAGTATTTTTGAGTGTTTGGGGAAACAGTGTTCACACTGTGTATGTCAGATTTAAACTCGTGATGTACAGTCGTGGCCATAAGTTTTGAGAATGACACAAATATGCATTTTCACAAAGTTTGCTGCTTCAGTGTCTTAAGATATTTTTGTCAGATGTAACTATGGAAGACTGAAGTATAATTACAAACATTTAATAAGTGTCACTGGCTTTTATTGGCAATAACATGAGGTTAATGCAAAAAGTCAATATTCCCTTCTTTTTCAAGACCTCTGCAATCCGCCCTGGTATGCTGTCAATTCACTTCTGGGCCACATCCTGACTGATGGCAGCCCATTCTTGCATAATCAATGCTTGGAGTTTGTCAGAAATAGTTTTTTTTTGTTTGTCCACCCGCCTCTTGAGGATTGACCACAAGTTGTCAATGGGATTAAGGTCTGGGGAGTTTCCTGGCCAATGGACAGAATGGCTGGAGAGAATGGCTTCTTTGCTGCCCTTCTTGACACCAGGCCATCCTCCAAAAGTCTTCGCCTCACTGGGCGCGCAGATGCACTCACACCTGCCTGCTGCCATTCCTGAGCAAGCTCTGTGCTGGTGGTGACCCGATCCCACAGCTGAATCATGTTTAGGAGACGGTCCTGGCGCTTGCTGGACCAAAACATCCTCCGAGAGCCACTTCTCCCAACCATCCAGGAACAGTTTGGTGATGAAGAATGCCTTTTCCAGCACGATGGAGCACCTTGCCATAAGGCAAAAGTGATAACTAAGTGGCTCAGGGAACAAAACATCGATATTTTCGGTCCATTGGCCAGGAAACTCCACAGACCTTAATCCCAACAATTGACAGCATGCCAGGGCGGATTGCAGAGGTCTTGAAAAAGAAGGGTCAACACTGCAAATATTGACTCTTTGCATTAACTTCAACTAATTGTCAAAAAAAGCCTTTGACACTTATTAAATGCTTGTAATTATACTTCAGTCTTCCATAGTAACATCTGACAAAAATATCTAAAGACACTGAAGCAGCAAACTTTGAGAAAATGTAAATTTGTGTCATCATGGCTGCTGAGTGGCGAGACTTGGACTTTGATGAAAGGACTCTTTACAAGTTGTCATGGGCTGATCCTAGTTCTGGTTGTGCTGAAGCTGACAACATTAGTCAAGGTAGAGTGTCCAGTGACCAGACCAGTGAACTAACTAAAACAGGTCTGCAATTAGTTCAATTTTGTAAGATCATTTAATTCCATTAAACATTCAGATATGACTGAATGTTTCAAAAATCAGGTTGAATTTTACCATGTATCATAAGGCTTGGCATCTCCTTCTTGTCAGCTGTGATAGACTTGCCTTAGACTGGGAGTTGATACCGTTACCTTGGTGATGAGAGCAGGGTCCACTACTCCTCACTTGACCAGTTCGACCCTCATGGGGGATTTCAAATAACAGGTTCCAACTAATAGCAGAAGCATACCTGCTCAATTAAATTATTTATGAATTCAGTGGATTCCCCATGAACTTTTAGTCCTTCCCTCAGATTGCAGGAAGTGGCACAGCTGGTATATTGCTGGAGGCATGAAAATGTTATTATAAGCTAATATTGGAAAAGGAAGTGGCTGGTGTCAGTGGCTCCCCTACACATTATGCTCAGATAAAGCTCATGCTTATTGTGGGGTTTGTTTTGATTTTAGGATTTCCCCACACTTGGGGCACAATGCAATCCCTTATTCTTCATCCTTGGGTTGTGCTTTAGATGCTTCCCATACCCCAGCAGCTTTTTTTTTTTTTTTAAGACTCTAGCAGGGTCATAAAGTGTTTTCCATCAACTTTGAGCCATCAGGGACACCATACTGGTGCAAGGCTGTGAGAGGGCCTGACCAATGAGAGGTCCTGTGGTGAATTGCTGAGAGGTTTATGTAACTTCATTGGCCTGGCACTGATTTCTGCTGCCCATGCCTTGAACTTCCTTTTTGGTAAATTAAGATGGTTAATTGCTTCGCTCCCAGTCGGTTTATTGATTTTTCTAAATTTCCCTCAGTCCAGGAATTTGAAAGACATAGTATATTGTTTGGGAAGAATCACTGACATGCGGGTCTGGTTTTATCTTGTCATATGATCTTCATCATCTGTGCAGCCTTTTATTCCCTTTTTTCCTTTTTCAGCCAGGCAGTACAAAAACTTTACACAGTGGCTTTGATTTGGAGACAAAAATGTTTCACATGTATCCTGCATGGGTGATCATTTGTTTAATTGATCTTATGTTGCAGATGCTGCACTCGTTCATACATGAAGTTCACACTATTGGGAAAATGTTCCTTTTTAAGGTGTCTCAAGGCCAAACCTTGGTTTCTCATGTCTTGAGCGTGGAGTAGTTGCGCTTCCCTCCAGCTAAGCCCTTCTCAGATTGGTGACTCATTGTTTGCCTTGATAATAGTTTTACCCGGATAATCACCTTAGCATATGGTCTGCTGTCTAGTCAGAGAGGGAACAACAAAAACATTTCACGCAAACTCTGTTAATCTGAGGTTTACATCATGACCTGCGTATTCCAAGCATGTAATATGATTATAAAATAGTATAAGGCAATAGTGTCAGTGTGTTATGACTTCTGCATAACTATTCATGTCTTGATAGCTATGTATATGAGAATATCCCAAATGTATTGGCTACTTTAATTTCCACTTTATTACCTTTTGCTTGTCACGCCTATTAAATCTGGTGTGAAACTGTGCTGAAATTGTCTTTAATCCTCCTACCCCAGTCAGGCAGACATGAGGGGTAGGGGTGGAAGTTACGTTACCGATTTAGTGGGCTCTCCTCTATAGCACTTAATGCCCACAAGAGACACATGTAGTCACTCAGATGAGGGGGGGGGGGTGATTATCAGAAGTAAGAGGGTGAAGTTTCTTAGGTAGCAGAGCAGCTGCAGTCCCCCGTTTAACTGTACCCTGAACAGAGACAATGGCTTAGAATAGAGGGGAGGTGGGCAGTGGGGTCTCATTAATAATTGAAGTATGGTGGATATCTGGATAGTGATGAATTCTAAATGATAAGCTATAATTATTGTCAACGGATTTGCAAACACTTCGGTACTAGTGTATTAGTAATGTCTGGGAGCGTGTCCATGTTCTCTCATCACTGGATTATTGTAAAGGCGATGCTGTTTAATGCTTGAGGTTCTTGGCTTTGGATAAACATTTTCATGCACGGTCTCCTTTTTACTCTGGATGGTGAACAGGAAGTACTGTGTCAGGATTTGGCCCAGACTGTGATTAGCCAATGAGAGCCATAAGTCCACTGATCATTCAATACCAGCATATTGTTTGTTTAATTACCTGAACTGATGTTGCTTCTGCGCATTGAGATACAACAATGTATGCAGAGTTAATGGTGCCAAAGTCAATATGGCGTGGTAAAGTCTTTCAGAACCCTCAAATAGGTGTAGGATTTTTGCCAGTTGTCATGGCAAATCAGTTTTATGGGTAGTATGCTTTTGAACAATTTACTGCAGTTTATTGAGGTTCCACTTTGTTATTCCATGGTAATTTTTGTCTGATGCAGATCCACAATTTACCATAGTCTTTGAAATAGTAAAGTCCTTTTCATAATTATATTTCTTTATAAAGTGATGGCCTATGTCTTTCTATTCAAAATGTGAAATAATACTGTATTGTAATGAAACCCATAATTTGTGCTGGGTTGCATCTTGCGTTGTTGGAAAAAAGAGACATCAAAACGGCTTCCTACCCTAAACCTGTTAGCACAGAAATGCATCCTAACTGTCAGCTGAAGGACAATTATGAAGATTTTATGGTTTAATGCAAATTATGGGCACGGGCAGAAACAAACCTGAGGGAACGGGAGAACATTATGTGAATGTGAAAATGCTCCGTGAATCACAGATTTCTGTGGAATCCGGAGGAGCTTGCAGTGCTTTATATGGGATTCAGAGGAACTATGATTTATGGGACTTTGAACCTTTTCAGTAAAATATTGCTGTCAGATCATTTTGTACCTTCAGAGCTGTTAATAGGCTATATGACTAATGGATGTGCTAATTGAAGAATGTCTTCAACCTCTGGACTCATAAAAATAGGCCACGCAGACTCAGCATGCTCAAAGTAAAGATAAAGTTAGATGCACTGCATCTATTGAACTGTTTCCCCCAAAGTAAAGGCTGTGTTTTTATTGACGTACGTACGTACTCTGCGTACGTACATACGGCCAGTGAAGTTTGAAATGCACTTAAAGTGAAAGGAAAATTGAAACTTAATCTGCCTAAAATGCTGTTTAAAATTCCTAATGCATACTTGACATAGATGTCTTAGATGTTGGTGCACCAAAGGGCTAATTAAAAAGTCATGCAAATCTGATCTGAACGGATTCATCTGAGCAAACTAATTTTAGTATGATCTTGCTAGTAAACGCAAAATAGATATAAACATGCACACATACATACAGCCGCGGAAAAAATTAAGAGACCACTTCAAAATTATCAGTTTCTCTGGTTTTACTATTTATTGGTATGTGTTAAAGTAAAATGTACATTTTAGTTTTATTCTATAACCTACTGGCAACATTCCTACCAAATTTCAAATAAAAATATTGTCATTTAGATCATTTATTTGCAGAAAAATGACAATTGGTCAAAATAGCAAAATTGATGCAGTGTCTTCAGATCTCGAATAATGCAAAGAAAACAAGCTCATATTCATTTTTAAACTACACAATACTAATGCTTACACTTAGGAAGAGTTCAGAAATCAATATTTGGTGGAATAACCTTGATTTAAAATCACAACTTTCATGTGTCTTGGCATGCTCTCCACCAGTCTTTCACATTGCCGTTGGGTGACTTTATGCTACTCCTGGCGCAAGAATTCAAGCAGCTCGGCTTCTTTTCATGGCTTGTGACCATCCATCTTCCTCTTGATCACATTTCAGAGGTTTTTTATGGGATTCAGGTCTCGAAATTGGGCTGGCCATGACAGGGTCCTGATCTGGTGGTACTCCATCCACACCTTTACTGGCCTGGCTGTGTGGCATGGAGCATTGCTCTGCTGGAAAAAACACTTCTCAGAGTTGGGGAACATTGTCAGAGCAAAAGGAAGCAAGTTTTTCTTCCGGGACAACGTTGTACTTTGCCTGGCTGAGGTTTGTAAAAGACCATAAGGATTGAAAAAGCGGACTGGAGGTTCTTCTAAGTTCGTCTTCTCTGATGAGTCCGATTTCACAGTAGGTGCAAGACTCTCTGGCTTGTAGGCCTCTCCAGGTCTCCGTCTAACCATCAGACAACCATGTGTTGGGCAAAGCTGAAAATTGGACTCATCAGAGAAGACGAACTAGAAGACCCTCCAGTCCGCTTTTTTCAATCCTTATGGTCTTTTACAAACCTCAGCCAGGCAAAGTACAACGTTGTCCCGGAAGAAAAACTTGCTTCCTTTAGCTCTGACAATGTTCCCCAACTCTGAGAAATGTTTTTTCCAGCAGGGCAATGCTCCATGCCACACAGCCAGGCCAGTAAAGGTGTGGATGGAGTACCACCAGATCAGGACCCTGTCATGGCCAGCTCAATTTCGAGACCTGAATCCCATCAAAAACCTCTGAAATGTGATCAAGAGGAAGATGGATGGTCACAAGCCATGAAAAGAAGCCGAGCTGCTTGAATTCTTGCGCCAGGAGTAGCATAAAGTCACCCAACGGCAATGTGAAAGACTGGTGGAGAGCATGCCAAGACACATGAAAGTTGTGATTTCAAATCAAGGTTTTTCCACCAAATATTGATTTCTGAACTCTTCCTAAGTGTAAGCATTAGTATTGTGTAGTTTAAAAATGAATATGAGCTTGTTTTCTTTGCATTATTCGAGATCTGAAGACACTGCATCTTTTTTGCTATTTTGACCAATTGTCATTTTTCTGCAAATAAATGATCTAAATGACAATATTTTTATTTGAAATTTGGTAGGAATGTTGCCAGTAGGTTATAGAATAAAACTAAAATGTACATTTTACTTTAACACATACCAATAAATAGTAAAACCAGAGAAACTGATAATTTTGAAGTGGTCTCTTAATTTTTTCCGCGGCTGTATATCTGAGACACATTTCACACACACCTGCGCACACACACACACACCATCTCATGCACCTTTCCCTTGTCTGATAAGAGGCTTTTCTTTTCCTGGTAGTGTATGCAAATACAGGAATTCAGGCAGAATGACATGAAATTCTGATAAGAAAGAGAGTGTAGGAAGCAGCCGGCACACATCTGTGTAGATGTGCTACAGTTATGGATGGAGACTTTTCTTTTCATTAAGGCTCCCTGAGGTGCTAGTATGGGTACTGTAAATCCAGGTCTTTTGATATGGGAATCTGGCAGAATGTCAGAAATGCCATAGGTGTTTCCACACGTTTCTGGAGACAGTGGAAATTCAGAATGTGCTCAGCTTTAATGCAATACACATACACAGCAAGCTCGCTTTGAAAGGTTCTCCAATTACAAAGATCCCTTTCAAAGAGAAGTGCATAACTGTATGCCTGTCTTATGTCAGAGATCCACTGGGGTTCCAGTGCGGGTGAAAAAACAGACCTGTGTGTGTGTGTGTGTGTGTGTGTGTGAGTGTATTTTTTTCCCCAAAAGAGAAAGAAAGACTGTGTTGAGGGTGGGCATGGAGGGACAGATTTTGACCTACCTAACTTTTTGTGTGTGTGTGTGTGTGTGTGTGTGTGTGTGTGTGTGTGTGTGTGTGTGTGTGTGTGTGTGTGTGTGTGTGTGTGTGTGTGTGTGTGTGTGTGTGTGTGTGTGTGTGTGTGTGTGTGTGTGTGTGTGTGTGTGTGTGTGTGTGTGTTTGTGTTTGTGTGTGTGTGTGTGTGTGTGTGTGTGCGCAAACATTGGGGGTACAGCATTATATATGGCTGATGCCTCTTGTCAGCTCTAGACTGTCAAAGGGACTCTTGGTTTCCGGACCTTTCTTGCCAAAAGTCAGCCGCCTTTAAATCACCAGCATCCTGACTCAGGACTCAGCCCTGTGAAGGTACCAGGCCACGAAACCTGCTCCACATAAGGACTCCTACTTGAAATAAATGGCCGTGCTTGTCAGCGCTTCAGCTCCAACAAAGCTGTTAAGAGTTTTTTTCAAAGAAAGTCAGATAATTTACAAGTCTGGGAGTTAAAGGCTAGACAGGCTAGACGGGGTCTGAATTTGCTCAGTCTGTATACTTAATGGCACAGCTCTCCTCCACAGCAGAATACAATAATAACACTACATTGAAAATATGCATGTAGTTTCTCTTAGTACATACTTCTGTTTATCCTAATCTGCAGTAAGATCATCTCTGTGTACCCTAAATGTAATCCAGTGCAGTGATGCCATTTTTAGGTCGACATGTAAAAGAAGTACAACACACTCAACCATTACATATTAGTTAGCAGTGCAAATTGGAGCGCTTCTCTTTAATCTGTCAAACACACATGAGAGAGAGTGGGAAAACTCCCGAGTATCAGAACAATCTCCAAAAGAAAAAAAGGGAGCTGGAGAACCCTTTTAGCGCAGCAACTAGCGGAGCTATCTTTTTTTATGAGGCCCACTGATCAGACCACATGCAGACAACTGTCCTTGTTCACTTTTGTGCCACCCCCCCCCCCCCCCCACCACCACCACCACCACCACCACCATCTTCTCCGTTTTCAGTTTTCAGTTAATTTGTTTTTGTTCTGTTTTCAGTCCTTCAGTGCTGTTGATTTATTTGAAGGCAGAAGTGTTTGAACCGGGCAGATAAGATCAAAGCAGTCTTCCACTGTGAGTTCTGGAAGCCCTCTCCTGATATTTGGAAGTTTAAATACGTATTGTGTAAGACTTGACTTTCTTCACTTTGTGTTTTCTTGAGCTCACCCGAAGCCTGTACTTTACAGAAGCAATGTAACATAACTGTGGAGAGTAGGAGGAGCAGGAGCAGGAGCAGGAGCAGGAGCAGGAGCAGGAGCAGGAGCAGGAGCAGGAGCAGGAGGGAGAAGGGAGGGAGGGCAAATTACCTCAAAGGCTTTAGACAAGGAGAATAGGGAAGTGCATTACATATTCAGAAACGCCAGATGACTACGGAAAGTTAAAACCTTTGGTACATTTCCATAAAGCTTTATTAGGCCAGCTTATCTGGCTATCCTTCTTTGACAAGTCATAATGCCCCAATATTGAATTGAGTCCAGTTCAAGCAGTTTCTTTAGACGGGCCGAATATTAACAATATAGTTAAGGGAATAATCTTATTTGCAGTAAGGGTGTTAGCAGTTGGACAATTGTTAGTATTAATTATATTAACTTAACTTTTCATTCTTTAAGATTAATCTGCTATAGAACTGCTGTAATGTTCCTTTGTTGCTATAATTGATCAGAAATTACTCTGGCTGATAAAACTCCACATATACTGCTGCTATGGTCCTTCTGCCTTGAAACGGAGGCTCAGTCTTTGCACTGCCTTCCTGCCACATCTGTCTCAAACTTGAGATGTGAGTTTGTTTGAAAAACATTGAGGCGTGAAGGATATAATCCTAAAGCATGTCTATTCCCCCCGCCTGTCAATTACAGCACACAGCCATAGCTCTCCAGTGTCGAACTGGATATTGTCCCACTGGCATACTAATGGAAGGCTCTTAGACAAATAGCTCTCAAGAGAGGCACACCCCAGTCACTTTGCCAAATATCTCATTAACCTCAGTTTATGATTACACTCAGTTACTTATTTTCTTGAAGAGGTTAGTGGAATATATAGCCTGGAGTCATTGTTTTGAATCCCACTGGTTTGTGAAAGTACATAAAAAGTTGATGTGGAAGAAATTGGGAAGTCCAAGTATTGAAAGGTACAATACATCAATAGCACGTCCCTGGGATCCCATTATGGAACATAAATAATAAAGTATAGTAGTGAGTCTTTCTCTAAGGCAGTATTTTTACCTACGCTTTCTTGAAGTTAGCTTTTCTCAAAAGTTTAAAAGTTTGCTTTTCTAAGAGGGTGATCACACCTGAAAAATGGCTTAAGGTTAATGGTGAACCAGAGCCAGAAAAGAATGTTTGCCACCCACATCAACTCTGCAGAGCACAATCCATTTGTAAGTCAGACATCATTTGCATTGTAAAAAGGACTTTATTGCGCTATTAAAATTAAGTGTTATAGTGTTGCCGAGGCCTTTGAAAGTGAACTTTCATGTATGAGGAAAACTGAGTTTGAAAATTTCATCTGGAAACCAGAACACCACGTTCTTTATGCTGCGTCAGTATTTTATCCATTAAACACAAACAACGAGGCTCTGTTCATGCCAAACATGTATGAAGAAATAAGGCATGGCGATTTATTAGTCATTAGACATTAGCATCAACCACATTTTAGGATGGATGAAAGTGATTCATTTTAAATTGGATTTACTTGGGAATGCGGGAATACTAATGGCAAGAAGGTAAATAGCTGACAAATTTGTCAAGTTTTCCTATCCAAAGCTGTTTGAATGCACAATGCACATCATTGTGGAGAAATAGTCCCTTGATCCTTGAATATTCTTATGTCTTTTTGGCAAGCTTTAATTACATACCAACTGCCCCACTGTGCGCTTGCCTCACAAATAGATGAGCTACACAGTTATCTAGTGGGTGTTTGTTTTGGGCTGTGGCCTGTGTATACAATCTGAGGAAAAAATTCACCAACCATCTATGTCACCAACAAGTAAAAACATCAGTAAGACAGAGCAGCCTTTTTGCCTTGTGACCCTTTTAAATAAGTAAAAGGTTTTATCACAACTTAAATGTTATTTCTATACCACAATCATTTGTGTGCGTAATTTGCCTCTCCCTGACACAACAGGCAGAAATCACTGAGCATGGGTTTCTTTGGCAGCAAGTGTCACCAGTATGTGGCCTACATGATGTAGAGCAGCGAATGCCGCTCGCCAACTGTGCGGCTTTGGCTGCAGAGCAGAGAGTGCACCCTGGAGCCATTTTGGTTTTGTGCTCAGAGGCTTTCCCCGCCTAAAGCCAGAGATGAAGAGAGCTCTCTGTAATCACTTGCGTGGGGAGCTATGGCTCCCGCACCCTGCCGACTTGCTCCAAGATTTACAATTAATTCTGCTTTAACTTAGCTCCTGTTGTCAGTGCAACCAGCCAGACACCAGGTCTGTGGAATGTTGTCTTTTTCCATGCACATCAACCACCACCATCCACGCTCCTGCTGAAGACTTTCCAAACAGATAGGGCAGGAAGGTGTGTGTGTGTGTGTGTGTGTGTGTGTGTGTGTGTGTGTGTGTGTGTGTGTGTGTGTGTGTGTGTGTGTGTGTGTGTGTGTGTGTGTGTGTGTGTGTGTGTGTGTGTGTGTGTGTGTGTGTGTGTGTCTGTCTGTGTCTGTCTGTCTCAGGCTGCAGTAGCCAGGCATTCTCAAAGCTCTGTGACACTACTATGATGATAAAAGGACCATGGGCTTGCCACGGGGCTGGGAATCCCTTGGGGGAAAAGGGCTGGGTGTCATGCTGTGCTTATCCAGTGGCTTACATCCTCTGAGCCCTCCTTCTTCCTGGACCGGTCTTGTCAGGATGATAACGTCACACAGCAGACCAGTTTGGCCAGCCAAGATAATAAAAAAGCCATTTCCATGATTCCACTTGGGCACAGGAATGCTGCGGTCATCATTTCGGTTTCCACATTAGTCTGACACCCCCCCAACCCCTATCCAGTACTCTTAGTGGAGTTTTTTTCATTAGAGCAGAGAAATGTGCATATCACTGGTTTCCAGCTGGCTTGGCGAGAGGGCTCTACAGGCTCCATGCTGCTAATGACTACTCTGAAAAATGCTCTTTGTGGTGAAGGAGGAACGATCAACCCCCCCTCCCCCTCCAACCTTTTAACCCCACCTCTTCTTTGGAGCTTACTCCTCACTCACAAAGGCCACATTAACCGAGGAAGACTTGGGTTATTGTGCAGTCTGTTCAAACTATCAGGGAATTTTAAATGCCTCCCTTTCCACGGCACAATGAAGAGAAGAGTAGACATTGTTTGTGTAAGCCCAGCCAGTGGTATCTACCCTGGCCAGCGGAGGTTATAACTTGTAGTGAGGGAGCCTTTGATCACTGCTGCAGCTTCATCTCCGAGACAGCCTGTACCATCCAACATTTTAATCCTGCAGATCTGATTGGTGGTTTTCTCTGTCCGCTATCACCTGAAGGGGAAATGGGTGGACAATTAAGTACCTGAGATTGAGCTGGTAGTATTCTACAGAGAGAAGGCAATCTTTGAGAGGCATTTTTTTTTATGACAAACCAGCATCACTCCATTTAATCAACAAATATAACAGATGGAACCTTGCAAACCCCATCTCCTAAAGATCATTTTGTCTGCCAAAGAGAGTTTGAAAAAGATATGAAAGCAGGTTACTATTTATGGTGGTTAAGAATGAGGGCTCTTTTTATATGATGGGGCCATCAATAAGCAGGAAAGGTATTGAATTGTATTTATCTTGGACTTATGCAGGGTGCATGATACTGTGTGTGTCTGGGAGAGACATTTCAAATGAGTTTATTTGTGCCTCAAATGCTTTTTGTGTCATCTGTTAAAGTATCCAGATGGTTGCCGTGCTGTTGCTGCATCAGTTTAATTTCACTGATAAAGGGCTGTCTACTCATCTGACAAAGACCCTTAAAGACCTGTGGATTGCACACTGAGAAACAGGTCATTTTTAACCGTGAGGTAATGAACACTAAAATAATGACACACGGATCTGGTTGTTAGAGTACAAAGGTTTTGACAGTTAAGGAAGTGAAACCACTTTTATCTGTGCTTTCTGAAATGCAGTTGAAATGTGCCCATGCTCAGCTTCACATACTGTGTGTGAAACCCATTCCTTGATGCTGACATCCTAAGAAGGCTGAAATGAAACGCTGTGGTGATAGTCACGTAATGATTAAATCCAACAGTGTGAATACAACTCTGGTTGATAAGGGGATGTGTTATGAAAAAGTATAGACAGAATGTGATCTCTGATCATGTGTCTATTAATCATGTCATAAAACTAACAATCAGATGGAAAGAATGAAAGCGGTGATCTTACCTGAATCGAAATAATTACCTTAACACAAGCTTTATGAATGTTTCCCTTTTTCTCTCCGAAAATATAATTGTGGGAACCATCATAAATATTTGCTCTTCTAAGAGGGTGATCACACCTGAAGAGGGACAAAATAGCTTAAGGTTAATGGTGAACCAGAGCCAGAAAAGAATGTGTGCCACCCACATAAACTCTGCAGAGCACAATCCATGTTTATGTCAGCCATCATTTGCATTGTAAAAAGGACTTTATTTCGCTATTAAAATGAAGTGTTATAGTGTTGCCGAAGCCTTTGAAAGTGAACTTTTATGTATGAGGAAAACTGAGTCTGAAAATTTCATCTGGGAACCAGAACACCACATTCTTTATGCTGCGTCAGTATTTTATCCATTAAACACAAACAACGAGGCTCTGTTCATGCCAAACATGTATGAAGAAATAAGGCATGGCGATTTATTAGTCATTAGACATTAGCATCGACCACATTTTAGGATGGATGAAGGTGATTGATTTGACTTTGGATTTACTTGGGAATGCAGTGAGCAGAGCATTGATTTGAACTTCTAGCAAACGTCCAACTTTCAGCTGAAACAAAAGGGTTATGAATGTGTCTTTAGCCTAATACCTGGAAATATTTCAGACATTCTAACCAATCAAAGCTGTGAAATTCTTAATAGGTAAGGTTGTCCGAAATCACTATAATGCTGTTAACAATAACCCTGTCGAAATAAATCTTCACTCAAGCAGACAAAAACAGAAAGTGGCGATACCTTAGCCCCTTCTGCTTCAAAGTTTTCCAGATGATTGATTGCCTTAAAGCTTTAGAAAATGTCAGAAACATGAACAGCACCAAGAGGCCTCATAGAGAAGTGAATAAACAGCAATGGCTGCTCCACCTATTCCATTTGAATTGCAGGGTTTTGTGAAGTCAGTGAATGTGCAAGAGTTAGAAAATCAGAGGATTCGTAACCCTCCCCTGGCTACAACCCACTCTTTTCTGACTCACAATCTTTCATGTGAGATGTTCAGTCGGGGTGTCGCGTAATAGGCTGATCCCTTTTTTTTTAAAGATTGTATTGCCAAAGGGCTTTATGTCTCTAATTGGATTTGAGATGAGAGTCTCATGGATGGGGATAGTGGACGAGTGCTGTTTAAGATTCCATTGCAAGTTTGTGGTTATGCCTTTTAAGACTTAAATGGTTTGGGTCTTTTAAGATGTAAAGATGTTTGCACTTTTTAAGTTTTGACTGTTCTGACAAGGTTAGACTTCTCAGATAGCTTCCAGCCATTGCCTTATTGGCAACATAACATTTTTTGTTTTATCATTAAAAGTATGATTGAGGCAATGCTTTTTGTGTCATGGGTGTTGTTTTAAGACTTCTCATTAGTGGATGATTTTCACTGGAAATAACATTTCAGAGAAACACAATATGGCAAAAAATCTTGGGAACATATCTTTGAGTCGCTATGGAAACACCTTTCATCTAAGTGTTTTTAGTATCCATGGATACAGCACTGCGTTGAATGGCAAGTAGCAGCTCTTAGAGACATAAAGGATCGCCATCAGATTAATCAGAAGTAATTCGTAGCCATGCGTTAAAACATTCAAAGACTAGCAGCCAGTCTACAGGATATGCTCAGCCAGTTGGTTTTTGTTCTGTTTCCTGGCTCCCTTCCTACACAGATAGGGGAACAGTCGATCATATTCTGTGACAACTTATGGTAGCTAGACTAATGGAATTGCCCATAAAGCCATTTACCTGACAGACAGACGAGATTCCCTGAGAGATGCTTGAACAAATGTGTTCCCTTTGCAGTAAAGTCTTTCCAGGTGTCAGCAGTATAGAGTAAAACATTACATTGCCAGAGCACATGGATCCATCAGAATGCAGGCACATGCTCATAGTTTTCAGCTTAGTAGATGAATCATAGCCAATTTACTTTGCTCTTGCCCTTTTTGTTGTTTTCTCAGCTATATTTAATTGGTGGATGTCGCTAAGTGTAATTTCTACACAAGTGTCCCATCTTACCCTTCCCCGTAAGCTGTGTGTTTCTCAGGCTTGGCCATTTATTTTGTGAAACTATGCCTACGTTTCCATTTTCCAGGTGCCCTTAGGGTTCAGATTTTTCTATATGTTTGTGTTCATACATGCAACCTGCTACAAGGTGTTGTTCACCCCACTCTGGTAGTAATGTTTATATTATATGGCAGAGACTCCTTGAGGTCTTGAGGTTGTGTAGAGGTCCAGTCTATATTTGATAACTGGAGCCTGGTAGCAGAAGTAAACAGGCTCTATTTGCTGTCAGTCTGTCAAGTGTGTGTAGGTGTGTTTTTATTAGATGCTGCACCCACTGACCACCCCACTCCTTCCTCTCAGCTTTCAGTCTCCCACTCTTTCCCTCTCTAAATCACCTCCGTGTTGAAGTGATTGATCTCTTTGGTTCAAGAATCTAGATGAATTGTAAACTGTAAACTGCAAACTGGAGTTGAATTCAATGAAACGACCACGGTGATAATTTGACTAGTGTGTGGTGGTGCTTGGTGCAGTCTAATGTTGCAGTGCATTGTCTTTTGCAGCATCCTTAGTCAGATGTTTCAATAAGAAGTTCAGATATTTAAAACCATTTAGCAAAGCATCCCTTCATGCAAAATGAACTTTAAGCACAAATAGTGAATTTGATATTGGTGAATTAAAGTGATTAATGGCATTCCCATTGAGAGGAGAGGACTTTTTGATCTGCTATAAAAAAAATGAATAGTGTGCAGGTTTCTTTTTTACCATCATAAGAGGTAATTACATTGGGTTTATCCAGCAATTTCATGTGTTGTTGAACATCCAATTAGAAAAGGCATAATTTGAAATGATAAGTGAGCATTCTATGAGGGTCACCAATTGAGACTGAATATAGTTTAAGCTTTATCGTACTGAGATCTAATAATTCACTCGATTAAGTAACTCATTAAGTTACACATGTCATGTGGAATAAGATTAACTCTTTGAGCCATGGCAGTAACAGCAGAGTGTTCTCTGTAAAAGGCCGAAAGAAGCTGTAGACATTTTACTTCAGCAGTCTGTTTTACACCATAGACACTGATCAAAGCTGTTGTTTTTTGTAAAGACCATCTAAGTCATGTCACCGGGTGGACTGAAATCAAAGTCCATTGGGTGTGTGATGCTTCTCTTGTATGTAATAACTAAGCAGTAATGGTTGTCAGCGTTTCCATCCTGACGGCTAATGTGAAGATTTTCAGTTTTTTGGATTAGATTTAGTTTTTGTGTATCTGATTTTAGCTTGATTGGACGACTGCGTTGTGAACTGTACAGAAGTATAATGACCAATGTGTGAATACCTCATTTGCAGTGATCCCCTTCGTTTGACTCTGATAAGCATTGTTTAGGATTGTTCCTTGACAAACTATGCTTATATTGGCGATTCTCACTGTGGTGAAACAATGATTAAGTCTTTCCTGAGCTGAGACACATTCCCTGCAAAAGGCCATCTTTTATTTATGGGTCTAGGCATGCTGTAAACCATAAGCAAGACATTTGACATTTCAAACCATGACACTTCACACAGTTAATCAGACTTGCTGAATGTTATGTTGTCGAGACTTGCTCAAGACATGGGTTTTGAAATGCCCCTATCATGGGACGACCATTTCCTGTCCTGTCTGTAGTAAGCCGTAGTACCTGCAGGATATAAGCACTTAAGTCTCTGAGGCTATAAGAAAACCAACACCTCATATGACACTCCTGTTTAAATGTTTTTGCCCTCTGTGGAAGGATTTAAAACTATTTACTGCACATCCTGTAAATGCATGTTGTTCATTGCTCCTGACTTAATGCACATGGTCAGGGAAATGGATACAATCTTCATACAAGAGACTGACTTTATCTAGTGCAGTGTGGTTAAGGATTTGAGTGGCTGTTTTGTGAAATGTTAGTCGATATTGTTGGGCCTTCAAGCTAGTGCAGACACAGAAAGGAGCAAGAACAACAGAATGAAAATAGCTTGGTACTCCTACATGGAGGTAAACCATGTAGACCTAAAAACATATAATCTCAACAAGGACAGTTAATAAGATAGGACATGATTTAATTGTGGATATGCACAGTTTCTAAATATGAATATATGATAAAGCAGTGAATAATTTCATTCATCAATCCTCGATTTCCTTAAATCACAGGTACTGCTTTGCATTAAAATGTGTTGAAAGTTTGTACATGAACAATGAACCAATGAACGTAGCAGACCCGTTGCCACTAATAGTAGTTATAGTAATAGTAGTAATAATAATAATAATAATGATAATAATAATAACAATTACAATAATACATCACATTAATAGTGTATTTTAACAATTCTCAAAGATGCTTAATATAAATAATAATAGTGCAGCACAATGGATATTCTGACCTGCAGAACAATCGCTCTCTTCCCTTTATATATATATAATCACAGAACAAAGGGCCCTCTGGACGGAAGGATCTTGGCACCCTATTTTTGACCAAGTAACAAGTAACTCATGGAACCATTGTCACATGTGAAAAGCAGCTGCCTCTACAGAACATCAAGCATGTGTAGATTGATTCTTGGCTTCAACATGCACCCTCAGCCTACCCATCTCCTGCTGGGATTGCCATTACTAGTGGCCCAAGCAATCTAATTATGTCTGAGACAAACAGGAAGTCAGCGGTCAATGTGTGCTTTTTAAAGGAATGTGGGTGAAAAGTGGTAAACAAAAGATATCATCAGCTGTTTGGTTCCAGAGCACAGCAAGGTGTCCCTAAAGTGGCCACACTGTGTCTTCTTCTTCTTCTTCTTCTTCTTCTTCTTCTTCTTCTTCTTCTTCTTCTTCTTCTTCTTCTTCTTCTTCTTCTTCTTCTTCTTCTTCTTCTTCTTCTTCTTCTTCTTCTTCTTCTTCTTCTTCTTCTTCTTCTTCTTCTTCTTCTTCTTCTTCTTCTTCTTCTTCTTCTTCTTCTTCTTCTTCTTCTTCTTCTTCTTCTTCTTCTTCTTCTTCTTCTTCTTCTTCTTCTTCTTCTTCTTCTTCTTCTTCTTCTTCTTCTTCTTCTTCTAGCTTTCATTCAATGCCCCTCAACGCCATTTGCTTGTATCACTTGACTCCATTTAATTTAATGTGAATAGCGGAGGACTTTGTGTACACTTTCAAACAAGGCCCTTGTCTTTTAATATCATTAGTTTGATCTCTGTGACCTGAATAAGATGACATGTGCACCTCACCATGAGTCATTCATGGGAAAACGTTTGTTTTTGTGTGTCGGCTGAAGTGGAAGTGGTCTTATTAAAACACTTGCACCACTCTCTTTCATGACATCGAATTAACACTGTCACTCTTAAGTCAGGAGAGTTCACTGGATTTGAGTGAGTTAATGGCTGCTGACTGACTGTTTATCCTTCTCATGTCTTCTTTACACAGTATGAATTCAAAGTAAAGAATATCAAGAAAAAGAAAGTCAACATCGTGGTGTCTGTGGATGGGGTGAAGGTGATACTACGGAAAAAGAAAAAGGTAAGCAAGGTAATGTTGCCTCCATTTACTTTTCACTACAATCAGATAGACAGCCTTTGGCAAAATGTGACTGACCGTTCTTTATTTTTTCTGGGAAATAGGCTGGCTTAATTGGAGGAGATTGTTGTCTGTTTGTCAGGAGTGCAGGGCAATCAATATGGCTTGATGAAATGGAGGAGGGCTAATATATTCAATCAATGCAGAATCTTGACAGGAAATCCTGGTTTTGATGGAGGAACCGGCTTGTCATCATTTACGTTGGTTCCTTGGAGGCTAATCCAGTTTGAACATGTCTTTCAAGCTTGATTCAATTAGGGTTAGTCCACTTGAGGGCGCCTAATTGAGTCCTCCATCGTCCCACCTCTTGTCAGGTCATATGGCTCCAGGGTACCTGTGTTCATGTGGGTAGACATCGAGGCCTAATGGAATCACTTATCTCTCACAAGTGCACAGGTGACTGCCATAAGGCCATATGCCATAGGTTCATCAGTTGGTGGAATTTCTGTGCCCTCCTATCCCCACATGGCCATAATAAATCCCCTTTTTACCCTTAGGACCATGGCCTTATGTTTTTGGATTGTGTGACTTGATACAGTTAGCTGGGCCTGTAGGTGCAATAAGTGCAAAATGGCTAATGGTGTTGGTGCTGTCTTTGTGAAAACTTTGTGAAAATGTGAGCAGTTTTGCTCCGCTCTAGAGTTTGGATTTTTAATTTACTTTATACATATTTGGATCTTTCCACTCTTGCATTCTTACAGAAAAAAGAATGGACTTGGGATGAAAGCAAGATGATGGTGATGCAAGACCCCATATACAGGTAAGAATCCAAATGGCGAAGTGTGTATAATAAGGCTGTGTGTGTGAAGAGTGTGTGTGAGTGTGTGTGAGTGTGTGTGTGTGTGTGTGTGTGTGTGTGTGTGTGTGTGTGTGTGTGTGTGTGTGTGTGTGAGTGTGTGTGTGTGTGTGAGTGTGTGTGTGAGTGTGTGTGAGAGAGTGTCAAGGACAAGTCTAGCACAAAGTTCCCCCAGGTGTGGCCCTAGAACCTAGTTTGTCTCGTTGTTGGCCTTCTGACTAAGGCTTTGGTTTGGCTTTGAAGTCTGCGCTTACAAGATAATTGGTAAAAGACTAATACCAAAACCCAATGCATTATATAAAGGGTTCTAGAGGATGTTAAACCAGTCTCACAGCATCAGCGTGTGGTTGGAGGTGATGCTGATGGAATGCAGTGAAGAGTAAGAACGTAATTGTGGCTCATGGCTAAATCCAAGCATGGTCATTTCCAACTGAACTCTTAATTCTGTTCAGCACACCTCCCATATGTTTTGTCTAGGCTGTGCCACCATTCTAAGCGCACAAACGGTTGAGTCCACTTAATGTCTTCTGTTGTTGTAATGGAGTAAATGAATGTCAATTTATAAGCAATAAACGGAAGCCACTGTCCAGAAGGATTTTATGAATGGACTACTATTAAATGGGGGCTTATTTTTTTTTAAATGTAACACTTCTAAATTTTGGTGGTCTTCTCAAACTCGACCCATAAAACATGTCATATCAAGACAATAGCATAGGAGCAAACGTCCCATTTTTCCCTGTAGGTATTGCAGCCAGGTGAATGCAGATGAATGCTGTGCCTTGTTGCACATCTGTGTGCAGTCAAGCAAGCACACACACACACACACACACACACACACACACACACACCCAGTGTCACGCCTCCCTTTTAGCAGTCTGAGGTGAAAATGGAAAAGTTTGGAGATGGCCGGGGCCTCCAGGAGCACTCCGCTGAAGAGCGCAGTGTATTATTTGCACTCCGTGTCTTTCAGAGAGCAGATAATGAGAGGCTGTGGTTGGAGTCCAAATCACAGGATTAGTCTGGTGGATGGGCTGCCCCCCTATCTTTCAGCTGGCTGTGCATGAGCACTGAGAAGGTAGCCTTTGCCAGGTAGCAATCTTTCATTCAGCCCCCCAATGCATACACACACTCACACACACTCAGAGAGAGAGAGAGAGAGAGAGAGAGAGAGAGAGACATTCACAAATACACACACAAGGTTTGGGAGATTTCAAGGCTCAGACATATTTGATGAAAAATGGGAAAAGTACAGAGCTGTGTCTGCAGCATTAATCACTGTGTACACACACACACTTCTTCTCATACATACGCACTCACACAGGCACACAAACACACACACACATACTTACAAGAAAGAGAAAATTGCCAAGCCAGTTCCCAGCAAAAGCAAGCATGGAACATTTATATCACTCCAAATCTGTCGGCATTTGCTATATGAGGCTGGCCCTCTGAGAACTAGATGAGAAGTGAACAGATGACGGACCACACAAAAGACCAGCCAGTGTGGTGATAGCCCTGCCTCCAGTTGCCTCTGAAAGCCCAAGACAGAATGAATGAGAAACAGAGCTCTCTGTCTCTCTCTCTCTTTCTCTCTCTCTCTCTTTCTTTCTCTCTATTTCTCTCTCCCTCTATTTCTCTGTCTCTCTCTTTCTTTCTCTCTCTCTCTATCTCTCTCTCTCTTTCTCTCCTTTTCTCTAAGAAGTAGAGCCAACTGGGAATTGGGCTGTTGATATTTATTCTGCTTGGTTGCTCAGTGTGGCTGTGGAATATAGAACAAACAGCAGCATGTTTCTCTGAGAAATTATGTTATCTAAAAAACGACATGTTCGCAGTTGGTTTTAGCTCCAAGGGCTCAAGATGATGAGTCAGCACTGTTTACAAGTTCTATTCAAACAGTAGAATTGGGTTATTGGTCTATTGCCAGTACATGTTTGTGAAGTTGGCTGTATGGTAGATAGTTTTTCAAAGTTGATGCACCATTTTTATACATTAATACATGTTTGTGTTTATCAGCACCTTGTATCCTTCAGTCAATGTCATTGCTGGACTTAAGTGCTGGATTAAGTCCAAGAAATCAGGCTAAATATCTGTCTCAGCACTGTAAGAAACACCCTCCCAAATGCTTTCACCTCAAAGCTGCCAAATCATTTAAATGAGGGCACTGTCCTTGCTCAAGAGAGAGTGTGAGTGTGAGTGTGAGTGTGAGTGTGTGAGTGTGAGTGTGAGTGTGTGAGTGTGAGTGTGAGTGTGAGTGTGAGTGTGAGTGTGAGTGTGAGTGTGAGTATGAGTGTGAGAGTGTGTGCGTGTGTTTGTGTGTGTGTGTGTGTGTGTGCGTGTGTGTGTGTGAATGAGTGTATGTGTGGTAACCAGTGTTGTGTACGTTCACACCTCTCATGAACTAGTTCAAAGTTCAGTTCATACAAGTAAATATGAATCGTTCACGCTCATAGTTCACCATTTAAATTCTGAAACTCGTTCATTGTTCAGTTCAGTTCATTTTCATTTTTTTTAAATAATTGCTAATTTTCCAGGAGGACATAGTTTGCACAGAAAGGTACGATTTTTACTGTCGGAAACTTTATCAGATGCACAGCCCTGTTGTACCATTTAAATAATGAATTATACATGGAACTAACGGTAAGAATGCAACCTAATTAATTAATCTTAGATATACAAGAGCATGTACAAGAGCATGTAAGACCGCTCATTAGTTAGTAAAGGTAAACCCTGTAACATGTAATTTGTACATTAGCAGTTTATGCTAAGCGAGTTATGCTAAGCCAGTTCACGAACACTACCATCATGATGGATTAATTAACTGACAGTGCTCGTAACAATTATGAGCAAGCTAAACTATAACACAACACATAATGACAAGGTAGGCTACAAAGTCAAACTTACATACAGTATAGGCTACATGGACGTTAACTGCCACTCCATCTAAATAAGCCGTGAAGAGAAATCGAAACACTATCACATGACCAACGCAATTACCAAATATGGTCATTTACCGAAACATGCTCTGTCTTGGCAATAATTACTATGGCCTTTTTAACAGGTACTGAGCAATGACAGGTTGCAAGCATTCGATTTAGAAAGCGTCATTCCTCAGTAGAAGGAAAACATTCCGTAACGTTTTAGCTAGACCTCAGTTGCACCGGACCCAGATAATATGAACGTGTTCACCGTTCAAATTCATTATTTCTAATTAAGTTGCGTTCAGTTCTCGTAAAAATGAACGTGTTCATGCACAACACTGGTGGTAGCCTATGTGTCAGTCTTTGCGACACTGAGCCATCAGCGGCGTTTTATGAATATGGCCCATTAGTGCCTGCATGTTCATGACATGCTAGCCATCATCTCTGAGTCATTACGTTAACACAGACTCCCCCGGGAGGTGTGGAGTCAGGGGAATAACCTCTAGGTGCAGTAGTCCATCATTATGGATCAGCATAGCTGACCTGCCAGTTATAATAATGCTGCATCTCCACGGACTCCTCACACCCAGCGGATCAGAATAGAGACCTTTCTTCTGTGTGTGAAGTGGTCACCCCCCACCATCTTGCTGTGGTGCACTGATAAACACAAACGAGATGCCACAAAAAAGCTGCAGTTGGTGGGAGTAGAAGTGCATGAGCGGGTGTACTTGTCAGCTCAGTGTCTCTGTAGATCCCCTGCTGATAAATTACAGGTGTCGACTTTTTTGCCCAGAAGCCTTGATCAATGATGTCGGTAAGATGATTGTGTGCCTGTGTTAACACCCCCGTCATGTCTCTGTAATGTTCTCACCAAGGAAGGCTTTGAAAATTAACCGCTCAGCTTGGTATTGCCAGAACAACTCTGGTGAGGGATTTACAAATTAACTCTGGGACCATCTGAACGCATTTCATCGCACCGCATATTGAGATAGTTTCAAAGTCAAACTATAATACTTATCAAGAGCGACCAGCGTCTGGGAAACTTGGCTCCTAGTTTCAAAAAGGCAATCGAAGTCCTGAAAGCAACCCTAGAGCACAGTGTGCCTTGTGTTTCATGATGAAAAATGCTGTATTGGACTGTGGAAGGTGTGTTCCTCATCTAATCATTCTGTTATTTTTGTTCATTTGAGAAATACACATACATGAAATGCATTAGTGCTAATAACTAACAGTTTAAATGCCATGAAAAGTTTCATTACGCATAAAATACTGCTTCCCTAAGTAAATAAAACACAGGCGAGTGATTGGCATTTTAAATCATAAAGCCTCTAGCTTTCAGTTCGCAGTCAGTCAGGAGAGAACTGTCAAATTAATATGCAGTTGCTGTCAAAAAGCAAAAACAAAAAAAAAACTTTCAATACAAAGGGCCTATTTAATACTTAGAACTATTTAGAACAACAGATGTTATTCTATCTGAAGTGAAGTTGTGTTCTGGCAGTGGAATACCCTGGCAGGAGAATACCCTGTTAATAACACTTGGCACTGAGGATGTTTGAAAGATTTGAAAGACAGCACTCAATAAGATGCATAGATGAATCACTCAAATGAATTGTGGCTGCACCAAGTTAAGGGCCTGAAAATACTCATCAACTTGTCAGTCTGATTAATGTCAGATCTCATAATGTTGGTCTGCAGTTCTATGAAACATTGTAGCATATTTTATCATCTCGCTTATTCAACTCCTCACAAAAAAACTCTCCTCTTGACTACTAACAAACAACAAACCTTTTTTACCAGCCACCTTCACTAATCCTCTCCCTCCTCACCGTCCTCTAATAAGCCCATCCATACCACTATTCTACAGACAAAAGACAAACTCCTATTCAGACTACCTCTGTTAACATTCACACTTGAAACGTGGTATTTTCTCTCTGCCTCATCACAGTTTAATCTACTTACAAGGAGCTAAAGCTAAATGAAGTCCACAAATGGAGACCACCGGAGATGCTTGGTAAGCATCCCCTTGTGCTTGGCTCTGCATCGACCATGTTTACATCTGCTAAGGAAATTGTGAATGCCTCGCTCAGAATGCCAGCGTACGCCCACTACTAATTCCAATTTAATTAATTGCAGAGATGTTTGACACTATAGGTTGCTAATGGCAAATCAATTCCAATCTGGAGCTCCCCTCAGATGATTAATTCAACAACTTGCAAGTTCTTCGCTTATTAAAACTTGCTGGCCCCGCTTCCTGGGGTTTGGCCTTTGCTTTGGTCTGGGGGTCGGTCGTCCTCAGTTTAGCTGTTATTTTCCATGTCCTCATAATGGTGGATTGCTGGGAACGCCAGAGCAGGGTGCTGGTGCCTTTGATCTGGGTACGAACGCTGTAATTATTAAGAGATTAGTAGGGAAGGGTCAGTGCAGAATATTTCTCAGCGTTTCAGAGAGTGACCTGTTGTCAGCATAATTGTCCCAGCTTCTCCTCCACCCACTCACTCACCAACCCCCAGTGTGAAGCATTCTTTATCGTTAAGTACTGTAATCCTCGCTGTTCACTCTCATGCTCCCATATTCACACTGTCTCCAAAACTTAACCTGCCGTGTTCCTCTGTAACACATATTCAAATTTTTCCTGAGGTTAAGTTCTTTTGGCGCCTTCTCTCCAGAGTTTGACTCGACCAATGCTTCACAGCCTTTCTATTGTTGTCTTTTTTGTCAGGGTATTTTCAGGTGACATGAAAAGAACGAGTCAGACTCAAGCAGGTTCATAGTGCCATGCAACGCTGCTGGAACTTTGGCTACGGAAGACTGAATTTACCGATAACTGCATGACGACTCCCACCCTCTTTCTTGGTCTAATGAGCACACAGGCTGATTTAGGTCCTGTGCCCTTAAGACATGTTAATGTCCGAGTCTGATTGGCTAATAATGTGAAATGAGGCCTTATAGAAGCCATGCATATTGTCACAGTAACATTTTCAAATGAAGGCACATCTTTTTAACCAACTTAACCACTTCATGCTGATTGTTACTGCGGTTAACACTTATTCACCGTTTCGCTTTTGACAAAAATGACCTGTTCATGGCTCACATTACAACACCGTTTGTAGTTTGCATTCCTGGAATATCTGAACTAGGGACAAAGGAAGAAACAGGGTGAACAGCATTGTATGTTAACATACAACACAGCAAGGAAAGTGGCATTTTCAATGATGTCTCTGCTGTAAACTGGACTCCACTATTTATATTTGTTGTTTTTGGATCCGTATGTTCTCAGCTTAGCAGATCCAGTATACTTAACCCTTGCCAAGCCTCTCAATTAGTGGAGGACCGGTGTCGACTGAAGCCTCAAATTAAGAGATTAAATAAGACAAAGGTCTCACGTCAATTAAATCACTTCATCCTGATTAGCTGTTGGGATAATCTTGCTAAAGTGGTTAATTACGGGTATCTTTATTTATATACCTCCATGTTTAGTTGAGGTGAGAGCCATTTTAAAATAAGGTGTACAAACACAGAGTGCAAATGCCTATTGGGCCCTCACTGAACATTTTTGTAAGGGATTTGTCCAGTAATGCATGGCTTGGCAAAAAAGATATGAAAAATGTTTTGTCAGTTTTTTGAAGAACGATTTTTTTCCCCCCTCCCTTTTAATTAAAAAAAAAAAAATCATTTTTGAAAGAAGTGAAAGAAGACTTGTACGGTCTGGTGGGAAGTCTTCACAGTTCACCAGCAGTCGAGTTCTATAGCAGCCCTAGACTTTTAAGAGCCCTGGATGAAATCCAACACTCCACAGTGTGATAAGAGGACCATTTAATCATCTCCTTATTGATTCCCATTTTAGCACAGCAAACTTTCAGAGCATAACAGTTCCTACCTATCAAGCAAAGGGCATTTGTTTCATCCGATCCAAAAGAGTGAATATCCGATGACATTTTATAGTTAATGAACCACATAACTGGGAGTCACAATCAAATGTCCTATGGGTTAATTAATCACAAGCATTCTATTGTTTATCTTTCAAAGTGTGAGTAACACCCAGTGGCTTGAGGAGAATGAGTATTGAGATGACCATGTCTGTTTTCCGTGGGTTTGTGTTTATCTGCACTGCAGGATGACCTTGGAGCCTCCTCTGAAAACACTGATCACATTCTGCAGGCATTTTCATCAACAGAGTGGGCGCTGGAAGGGCAACAAGGAAACTGCTGACACTGTGGCTGATGCTGAAATAGATCGGCGATACTATACACAAGCCCAAGTTCATACACAAACAATAGCAAGCAGCCGTGTTTTCTTGTAATACTCACGGACTTGAGGGCAAGTTTATGGTCTTGCAACAACAGTGGATTGTAATAAGATTTTCAGATCTCAAGCCTGACATAAGTGCAATTAATTTCTCCATATAAAATAGTTATTTTATTTTTCATTCAATGTGGCATGCAGAATATGTTTTTAAAACTTCCCTGAAGCCTAAAGCCATATGGTAGATGCCTACAAACGTAGTACATAGGGAGTCTGCTCTGCGGTCTGCTGTTTTAAACATATGTGCATGTGTGCTACCCTGTAGGAAAGTTTCTGCTCATATTATCATAATTAATTAGTCTTGTGTTTTCTCTAGTCTTGTGTAACAAATTCTCCAGTGCTACAAACCATATGCCCCAGTGTGCTTTGGCCTCCCATAGCGATTTGTAACAAGCTCATGAATAGCAGGCAAACCCATCACACTCCACCAGTACATTAACCATGTGAGACTTCTACGGACACAGGGCCTCGACTAATGAATTATGGGTGAGCCGGTCCTCTGCTGGGTGGTGTTTACGGAGTGCTGCAGCTAGGGCATCAGCTGTGTTGCTTGACGGATGTGTCCCTAGGGGAGCAGCTTTCACTTAGAAATATGCTTGACTGGGCTTCAGGAACCATGAAACCTCTACTCATCTCCCCTCTAGACCTCACCCCCCCCTCCCAGATATGTCTGCATATCATGATTAGGGAACTATGGAAGGAGTTCCTCAGCTCCTCCAGCATAGCATTGACACAGGGCAACAGAGACGGCTTTGTTATCCAGCATGCAATCATCACATGTTATTGAGAGAGAGAGAGAGACAGAGAGACAGAGAGACGGAGAGAGATCCCCTAGAGAAGGTAGCCAAGGTAAATAGACTCCTGTATCCAAGACGGGCAGCCCGGTTGGCCAGGAGACGGGCAGAATGTGTAGACAAACTGTGCTCCTCTTTGTACATCTGCTTTCCATGGAATGAATGCTCCTATCTCGTTCCTGCTGGGCGCATTGCAGACTGTTAGAGTTGCTGCATCTCAGTATTACCAGCGCAAAGAATGGGACAACAAGATAATAACTGTAGGTGTGTAGGTTGCAAAAAATGACCAGGCAATTAGACCTTGTCCATCATTTCAGAGGAATCAAGTCGTCAGGGAAGGCAAAGTGAAGGAGGGGAAAACAACCATAAACAAAATCATCATCTTGCCCCAAGGCCACCACCACAGACCTATGTCAGCATCACTGAAAACACATTACACATGGTCATGCTGCATGTGAGAGAGCTTTGCCCTAATTACCTCTCCATTACCTGGGCCATCACAGGAGTTTTTTCCTTATCCGCACCTAGACAAACCCTTTTCACCAGACACACAGCTTCGACCACCATAGGCAAACTGAACTTGTAGAATCCGTGTAAATTAGGCCAAAGTCACAGATTTGAATACCAAAGAGTTCTCAAAGAGTTAAAAATTCCCTGGCTTTCACAGAGGGTCGAAATGAATTTAAGAACAGACATGTTCTCTGCATAAACAGGTATTAGTTGCTTTTGCACAGACTATGAATCATAGGGACATGATTTATTTTCAAATGGGGCCTAGCAGTTTTGTCATGATTCTCCACTTTGCACATCCCTCTGCTGCAGATCTTAGCCACTGGACTGTGTGTGTTGGTGTTAAACAACGTGAGGCTGGTTAAAGCTGTGGATGGCGATGGCTGACGGCGTTAGTTGTGGGAGGAGAGGGGGTGAAATGAGGTCTCATTAGACCTGTCAGCGAAGCACGGAGGAGCAAGCGCCCGGCGCTTAATTAGAGCCCTCGCTGCCAGTTCTGTGCACCGAGATGGAGATCCCGCTTGGCACCCACACTTGTCTGTTGCATCCCCATGCACAACGGACTCGTTTAATAACCCTCAATTAAGTGCAGCCCTGGACTGGAAGGAAATTGTGTGGTTAGACGAAGCCAATGGTCATTGGTCAGGGTTTATCAAAGTGCAGGCTTGGTTTTACCTTCAGTGTATTCAGGGCTTGTCCTTTTAGGGTTAAGGCAGTGGTATTTAGTACCATGTGTGGTCGGAGATGTAATGAGCCAGAAATACTAATGGATGTGACACTGGGTAATGATCAGAGTAACCGTATCTGCACAGTTTCTTCAAATAGTAATGTTCCTGTATGCACATATTTTGTATCATTGTTGCATTCTGATTCAGCAAATTCAGAGAGAATTATTTGTATTTGATGTTTGTGCAGTTTTAATAGACCTGTAGGGCTATTGCTCTGTTGTTAGCTTAGCTGCGTTTTAGAATTGAACACGGGTTCAAACTCGGGGTCACCTAGCTTCGTAAGCCCCATTGCTGTGTCATGAGCGCCTGTGCATAAAGGTGTAGTTTCAGTTTAGGCTGATTTACATTTCAGTCAAGAATTCTCACAACTACCTCTAGAGCTAGCTTTTTGTGTGTTTTCATTTCAACCTGGTGCGATGATGGTTTAAGCACCGATTGATAGTGTAGACTGATATTAAAGCACCGATTGATAGTGTAGACTGATATTAAAGCACCGATTGATAGTGTAGACTGATATTACACAGATGGCAGGCTTGTCGGCTATGTATATCTTTGCACGCTTACCCTGGTTGAACTTTATGTAGCCGAATATTTCCTAAAATGGATTCCTAATGCACAGTCAATAAACAAAAGACAAATAAGAAAAAATGGACAGCCCAGGTTACCCACTGTGAGTTACGTACCATTTTGTAGCTTTACATGTATTTATTTAGGCGAATTTTTTTTACAAATTTTCTCATTGTTCAGATGTTACCAGTGTATAACATAATCATGTCATTTGTCACCTTGAGAGCCCTCTGGTGCCATGAACTTCTTCTGTTTAGTGGCTGATTGTTTTAAAATTGTATGTATCTAAAATTTTATGTTATTTTTCTACCACGCCCAGTTAAACTTAAGATGATGCTTGTCCGAGAGCGGACCAAAGGTGGCAGTGGGATGCCGACCAACATCCTCAAATGGAGCGATATATGCTTGCTACAGTGGCGACAGCATGACATTTATATACTTTGTTTGTTTAAGAAAAAAATATTTGATACAAGGTGGATGCGATGTATGCATTGTATTAATAACCTAGCCTTTTTTAATATTAGAATAATAATATTAACTACTTACTGGCCGAGAGTGAGGTCATGCAGGTAAATATCAGACAGAGGCCTTAACATATCGACCGAGCGTAGCGAGGTTGATGCGGGGGGCCGAAGTCTGATGACCGAACGGTCGAGGTTAGTAAGTTGTTTATTATATGGCATTTAAGCTCTTTTCATTTTGAAAATAAATGGTAATTGTAAATAGAAATCATGTCGTTTTGTTCAGCTCTCAAGTCTTCTCACGACACAGTGTTTCAGGTGTTGCCTAGCAAACAATGACTTGCTAACTTCAAGTTACAATGATCAATAGAAAACGGACAACAGGGCTCAGCTTAAATGGCTTTAATTTACAGTTAAACACAAGGTTTTCAAACTATAGTAGTCAAGTCTTCATCATCACTTTCAATAACACATTTTCGCTGCTTCTGAAGTCCTATAAAGCAGTGGTCCCCAACCACCGGGCCGCGGCCCGGTACCGGTCTGTGAGGCATTTGTTACCGGGCCGCACAGAAAGAATAAATAATTTATATAATTTCCGCTGTATTCATTATAAGCGTCTGAGAGGTGTTTTATTTTGAAAAATGACCGGATTTTCTAGGACGTATCATTCGCCTGTGCCTCTTGTCACGTCAAGACGCTTGTCTCGTTCAAGTGATATGTCACTCAAAAGGAATCCCGAATCCCTACGGCCTCCAAAACATAAAGCTTCTTTTAACAGGAGTCATACTTAAAATACGGGTTCATCGCAACAGGTGATTCTCACGCACAACTGCTAGCACAACTATGGATGACATGATTTACAAGTGGTGAAAAATTACACCATGAAGCCGGTCCGTGAAAAAAATTGCCTTGTTAAACCGGTCCGTGGTGCAAAAAAGGTTGGGGAGCCCTGCTATAAAGTATTACCCGATATCAAAATGTTCGCGAACTCATGAGTCTTTATTCTTCAACTGTCATCAACAGTCTGTCATGTTACCACGAAATTCAACTGGTTTCCTGTTCTCAGATAATTTCATAATAGGAGTCCTGATTCTATCAATACATGCTCATGGCTGTTGATAGATCGCTAATTTTTAAGGTTGTAATGTTTAGTGCTTGGTACATGGTATCACTCATTTTTAAGATTGATGGGGTGTGCAATAAGAATACTTATCAGACCGCAGACCGGCTAGAACGTCAATGCGCGGCTGGCATGACTACCCATTAGCAAATCAGAATGCTCGTACTATCGTTGCCATATAATAATTGCATGTACCGATTTCCAGACAGTTTATTGGCATATCAGGTGGACCCAAACTTTCGTTTTACACAGGTCCCGGTTAAGTTCTAAAGCGCAGCTAATGTACAGTTCTAAGTACAGTTCTAAAGCGCAGCTAATGCTAAGCTTGCAAAGCGCTAACTGACAGAGCAGTTGGTCCAGCTGGCCCGAGGGGATTGACATGTTGTTATGGCTTGTGGGCTGCGTTGAGCTTTGCTGATGAAGAATGTGAAAGCCCGTGTCAGCTCTCTGAGCTTGGAGTATGATGTGCTGCCTACCCATTGGAATGCCAGACACAACATTAGGCATTGCTGCTTGTGTTTTCTCTGCTGAATAAGTGATTTTCTCTTGTTTTCCTTATTTATTTCTCTCATGTCCACAGCCCAGGCGAATGCAAGTAGATGCAGCTGCATTATTACCACTGATTAAAAAGTCAAGCAGAGATTTATTCCTAACTAGTGGGTATGTGTGCTACCCTGAAGGTAAATAGGTCATAATGTCATTTTTGTACATTCCTTCTATGAAATTTAAATTCTGACTTTCTCACTTATTTGTATGGAGTGCTGTAGAGTTACATTATTCTGTGCTGTCAGTGTAGCAACCTGTAGGCAAATTCAGATCAGACCTGCTCCTTTTAATTAGTGTTGCTAGATAGGTCTTCAGCCTTCGCTCATGGTTCTCCCTAACTTTAGTCACCCTGTCGCCTTGCTGTCACCAACATTTTCATCTGGTTCATGTGCAGTGCAACTGTCTATTTCCTACTCCCTGACTTCTGCCTGGGAGTTATAGCTTGTGTTTAGCCTGTTAAATCTGGTAGTGACTGATGTCTTATTGAGCTGAAAACACACGGTTTTGACCAAAGAGCTTTGTATTTAGTAGATGCATGCACCACTGTGTCATGTTAACTCATGTTGATACAAACATGGAGAAATAACCATTTTATTCAAACAGCAAGAATTAATTTCATGTTGAAGTTCAGGTTTCAAAGTGGTTGCAAATTGGCTCCATGTCTTCTCCGCTGCATTCATCTTCATCCATACAAAGTTTTTGTGGAAGACTAACCCAATCCAGTCAGGAATACAAAGCAAAGCACAATACAAAATTGTAGGTTGTCTGGTTTGATCTTTACATAGCCATGCTCATTAAACTTGGGGTTTTATAGCACAAATAAATGTTCTTATACACACAGACTTTGTATCTGCGTATGCTTAAGAACCAATACGTGTATGACTCGTTAGTGATCACTGTGGAAGTGCTGTGAGAAACAAGTACGCCCACAGTTTTTGTCATCTCAGAACCTGCTTTTTTATTTATTCATATGTTTTTTATCAGTACTGTGTAGGGTTGCCTGGGAACTCATGTTGTGTGTGAGAGAGAGGTGCCGTATAGGTGGATCTTATGTCTATCATATGAATCCTCTATGAACCTCCTGACTCCTGCAAATAGCTGTGCGTGTGTGTGTGTGCGTGTGTGTGTGTGTGTGTGTGTGTGTGTGTGTGTGTGTGTGTGTGAGAGAGAGAGCGAGAGAGAGAGAGATTTATATACATTTTGATAACTGACTCGAAAACTATTTTTGTATCTAAGGGGGAGAAAGCATTGCTTTGCACATAGGGGACTCCATAAAAGGCATCTGTATCAAAGTGTCACTTATAATCCCTCCATTGACATTCTGGGGAAGAATACTACTGAAGCGGACATAGATTTATCTGGGCATTTGAAGAAAAGTGCCTGCCTTAATCATGAACACTGGAAGGGTAGGGTGGCATTTGGAAATGTCCCCTTTTGTTTCTATGGTAGTGTTTGTAGCCCCATGACACACTTTCTCCTTCACTCTCTTTCTCTTAAAACTCCTGATGACATTTCAGGGCTTTTGTTTGCAAACAGGACTTGTGAAAGATAGCACAGGCTAAAGCCACAGGGCCAGCGTGAACTGAGAAACATTTAAAAGGCATCGATAATTCAGTTTGCCTGGTGCATTGTGATGGGTGAAGAAGTCTCCCCTGCATCCGTAACAAGTGTGGGTTGCACGGGTAAACTAAACAACGGTGTAACAAAAGTCTTAGAACAGACATTTACAGTGGGAGGTTCTTCATCAGTAGAATGAGCAACTTCCTTATGCCGTGTGTCTTTGAAGTGAACTAAACTAATGCCTAGAGGAACTCATGCACTCTACCATAAGGGACTTGGCTCTTGTAGCTGTTACTCTGCTGCTTAATCACTTCAACTGAAATGTTTATTGTTTATTCAATGTTTATTAGAAAATATATATTTATAAATTCAGTGAGTGTCTGTGTGTTTCAGTAAGAGTATCTCACTGATTACATGACTAAAACAAATGACAGTCGATGGTAAATAGCACACTATTATAATAATAATAATAATAATAATAATAATAATACATCACATTTATGGTGCATTGCCATTTTGAGTACAGGTCAACATTTTGTGCTCATAGAACACTCATCGGAATATTAATACGTCATAGAGAAATAACATTGGGAGGCATCATTCACTCTACCCGGTCAAAACATGACCATCTTTTCTATACAGAATAAGAAGGGAGTTTCCACGCTAGATTTGTTTTCTGCTTGACATTTGCGAATGGGTTGATAATGCTCTGCACCTTTTGAAACAACCCTGGCCTAATTCCAGTCCACCGGCCTATATTATGTTATTAAAAGTGGTGTAGCTGGAGAGATGTTTTGGCTGCTGCTACTCTCCCTGCGTTGATGAATGGGGAGGCTCAGGAAAGGCTCCCTAAACAGCATGTGTCTTCCTTCGAAAGCGCTGAGTCGACATGCAGCCAGGGCTGTCAATGGCAGCAGAAGAATCAAATTAATGAGGAAGCCCTATTTTCGCCCGCCGTTGTTTCGTGCCGCAGCCGGGAGGTCTTAACACGTTCATTTGAAAATTGCCCACCTGAGCGCTTGCCGACAGGATACCAGTGCCGACCCTGCCAGTTGTCACGTCTACCGCTGGCTTGTTTTTTTTTCTTCTTGTTTCATTTAAACGAATCAGAGATGCCCTCTTGTATGCCTCACACTCTCTTGACACATACACTCCTCACCTCACACCTCCCCTTTACCCTCCCCTGGGTCTGAAGAAGGGCATGTTTATAAAGCCATTTGCACATGCAGCAGTGGGCTTGCCTCCATTTTAGTGCACTAGAGAAGAATCTTGACACATGATATGGTATGGGCCATGCTGCATGGATTTAATAGGGTGTTGCCTTTATAAAGGGCTTGGTTTTCTCTCCAAAAGGTGTAATCCACTTTCTGGTCTTGTATTTTCATCTCTTCTTGCCCAGGTTAGGCAATTTCATTGTAACTGATGATTGATTGGACACTGTAGCATTCAGTTACGCAACATGGGAACGTCTGAGGCTCATTCTAAATTGTTGCAATGGAGAGAAATTAGACAATTAACCAATTCATTCTGAAAATATCACAATCCTGATTAAGTAATTCCCCACCAAGAGCATATTGGCCATTGCATCCTGTTAAGTGTTTGTGCCGTCCAGCTTTCCTGCTGTTCTTCCAATAGTGACATTAAACATTGATGTTGGTCTTTTTAACTGTCAGGCTCCAGTAAATAGAAAGAATGTGGAGATGTTTATCATTATGCTCTGAAGGTCATATCAATGAGGTCTGTGTGCAATTAAGCTTTGTTGTGCAACTTCACTACCATTAAGATTTTAAATAAAAAAAAGGCATGACTGCAATCTGACTGACTTTTTCTCTAGTAAAAGAAATCAATGAAATAAATAGAAATGTACTGAAAAGCGTGAGATTTTCCAGGATTCTTCCTCAGAACAGAAGGTGGTTGTGTCATTTAAATAGATGCATTTTAGTTCTTGTGCCTTGTGAAATACCGCCACTGCAGGGTCCCTCAGAGCATGTCTGGTCGTTGATTCAGATGTAATGAAGTTATTTCAGTTGTCACTGCTCTGGAGCCTTAGGGATTTTCTCCCTTTATTTTCAGCCCAGCGACCCCTTTGATATCCTCTGGCAGCCAGGCCATTTGTCAATTGATAAGGCTGTGGGGGGGGGGGGGGGGGCCTGTGTTTCACCCAGCTAGCTCCTAGGCCACTCTCCAGAGCCCAGAATTGATCTGTATCAGGCTGATTGGAGAAGAGGGGAAATCAGATTTATCAGATTCCCTGACCAAAACGATTGCTTTTCCACTCTTTTACCGGCTAGATGGTCCTCTCTGATAGGCTTTCCTATTGGCTGTTTGGCCAGTTTGTCTGTGGACCTGAAGGTTGGTTCAAAGCTAAGCATCCCCTCTTTTCTGTTCATCCATTTAGCATTACAGGCTTTGTCTTTGTGCAAATGGATAGAAATGACATGCAGCGAACGGCTTTCTTTCGCCTTACAATAAATCATTCCAGTTGGTTAGCCGCAACATCACAAAAGGTCATCTGTAATGGTCATTGAAAGCAGCGGTAATAGAATCCACAGAAAGGTTATTGAGATACCATCTTCCCCTTGCCTGTCATTATCCCTGTGTCTTCAGCCTTTTGCACATGGGAAATGCAAGTTTTAAAGGCTTCATTTTATATATTCTAGTCTCCGAGTTTAGGAGCTTTACCAGTAATTCATTTATACACTTCTCAAGGCTTGTTGACATTCTATGTTGAGCTGTATAATTATTGCTTCTGCTCAAATAACCTCTCCTTGTAGAGGAAGGCAACTTTGTCATTTAACATTCACTTGGGAAAGTTTGCAAGGTGAGTAAATAGTCAAAGAAATTATAACTGTCATCTGTAAACTGTAATTGTACTCAACTCATTGTGTCTAGCAGCAGGCTAATTATGGAAATCTTTTTATGTTTCAGGATATTTTATGTCTCCCACGACTCACAGGATTTGAAGATCTTCAGCTACATTGCTAGAGATGGGCAGAGCAACGTCTTTCGGTGCAATGTCTTCAAGTCGAAGAAAAAGGTAAGGCCGATTGTCAAGTATAAAATAGTGTAGCAATCACCGTTTTCCCAGGCCAACAGGAGTCTTTCATGCTGACTCCCATGTTGTCAGTGAGTGAAGGTTATCCATGGAGGAGATGCAATCACAGTCTAGCATCCCCTGCTTTCACAGGCACATGACACGCAGACACTCTGCGTGCACATCAAGATTCTACTTCATTACAATGCAAATGATGCCTATTCAGTCTTTTGGTTAGAGTCATTCACATAACCTAATATACCGAGGAAAGAAAGCGAGAAAGAGAAAAAAGACAGAGAGAGAGATTAAGAGAAAAAGAAAGAGAGAGTTTTTGGACAGTGGGTTCAACAGAGTTCTACAGCAGGCTGGTCCCGGCTCCCTGTGCAGAGTAGTTGAACAGTGTGTGCCGCTCATAAGCAACTGTGTTATTCTCCCCAGTCATTCAAGCAGAGAGAGATTCACAAAGCAAGAGCAGTGAAGCATATGCATAACACGTGGCATAACCTCTACTGAGGTTGCCTACTGAACAGAGGTCCACAGTGCACCCACCCTGCTTACTCAATCAACAACACAAATGTGTAGAGGGTCCATATTTATTTCTCATTTTTAGTCTCACATTCAACTGTGACCCGAGTGAGACATCACTGATCTCCCATACAGTAGATAACCTAGGTGGACACGTATAGATACAAATACAGAGGTATGTTGTCATATAACTGACACATTATGCTTTCTGAAGTATGAGTGATCTCTTGTCTCAGGGGGTAAAATGCTCCTATCTATGTGTTGCGGTATGGGAAGGACAAGGAGGCGACTTGAACTGGCTAGGATAGATATGAGAAGAATTTGCTTCTCATACCTGTCTCATTCTGTTGGTATTTGGTCCAAAGCTGTGTTTGAAGAGGCCACCAACATTAGCGGGTAATCTCCAAGGGCTGTCCAGGAAAATCCTCATTCTGTGACGAGGCGGGTATAAAAAGCGCTTTAATTGCCCTGTCATTATCGGAGACTACTAAATGACAGCGACACCCTCGGAGTATTCATTTGAAGCATTCAGGCAGCTTGCAGAGAACAAGTGCTGCCCAGCATCTTAATAGCACCTGAGTGGCTCCCCGTAGGGGCTCAGCGGGCGTGATCCACTGAGAGATGGAGCCGAGGCCTCAGATCCGACAGCCAGGATTTCCCCTGCCAGCCTGGTGCCAGAGTGCTGTTCATCTTGCCACCCACGTGGCAAAGGAAAATGGTCGTCCTAACACGGCACTTAGGCTGGCACTACATTCATCTGCGGTTTCCCTACTGATAAAGATTGATAAAGATCAAAGTGGGTCAAGATAAAAGATCTAGATTGAAATAGGAGAGTGCTTTTAAAATGCTCTTAATTAGACTTTCAATGTAATGTACACTTGAAGAGGAGCTATTAGACAAGGTGCCAATACACAAGCTTTTAAGGCTCGTCGTTTGCAGGTTCCAAACCCCTCGTGTAAACCACCCACAAGGACACCGTGTTTGTTTTTTTCTCTCCTTTTTTCATTTCAGCTAAACAGCCCCTCGTCAAAAGATAGCTTTCATAAATTTCAGAACCACGTAACTCAGAGGGTGCAGTGAAGGGTGAAGTCTTGTTTTCTTCCGGCTCACAAAACATGTCTTCCTCTTCCAGTCTCACTGCATCTACAAGTGCTCAATATTCATGAGGATGGCTTCCTCCCGGTGACCAGACAGAGAGGGGGAAAGCTGGCGTTTTCTGCCAGTGTAAGTTAAGCAGTCAGCGATTAAGCCAGCCTACAAATGAGCGTGTCTCAGGAACAGGTGTGGTAATTCCAGATTCAATTACAGACTGCTACCTGCTCCCCTCTCGCGCACAGGAGGGGGAAATGAGAGCGTCGCTCTAAGGCACAGTCTGTCAAATCAGTCATGTCGATAGGCTTAAATATAACTACGAGGGGCCAAACGGAATAGAAAGTGCCATCCGTGTGACCTGGCAAGCCTTCAAAGTTACTGTGTTTCAATGCAGAAGTATATCATTTATGGCTGACACACCTGTAAGGTGAACAGCTGCTTAGACAAATCTTAGAAGTTGGCCTCACACCTTTATGTCCACACTCGTCTGAAAATGTAACGGTCCATGGAGAAAGATTAATAGATTAAGTGATACTGGTATTATTTCATACCATCAATTCATGGAAAGCCCATCGTGGAAAGTATTTCTCTCTCCTGAGGCCTGATGCAAAGACCCCATAACATACTGGAGGTCTGGTATTTATTTTTTCCATTTACTTGGTGTCCATGGAATAATGGCACAGAATTGCCAAACTGACTAGACATATGTATCTGGCCGTGCTAGTCTAGTGTGGATTGCCCTTGTAGGTCCAAGCAGGACCTGCTGAAGGTAATTGCTCTTTAGACTCTGGGTCTTTGCCTGCCTCATTGAACTCTCCTGCATAAGTGTTCATTACAAGCCAGCCATCAAGAGCCATTCAAGTAATTACCCATCAGCTCCTCTCATTTTCCTCTGATGGTCTACACCGAACTGTGGATTGATAATATAGCATTTTGTTTTACTCCCAGACATCATCAGTATTTGTTAGATAAACTGTTTTTTTTTTTAAACTGTCACTTTTAATACATGGGTTTGTACGAAGTAAAGTCATTATCTCACATCATTAAAAGAATGGAAATAAGTCAATGCCTGTATGTCCACTGTGGTGACACAGTTTCACAAACAATATGGATTATCTAGAGCAGGGTGTTTAATACGGCAGTAGTTGGGGGAATCCCAGGGGCTCTGAGGCTAAGATGATGAAGAACACATGGAATTCTTCCTGACACCTTGTGCCGTAGGACCGGTGCTGGAGCGCTCTGCTATCTGTGCTTTAATAGTTCTCTACTGCTACCAAGCCCCTCGTGACAAACTCGGCTGCATATGACAAAGAGCCAAATCATTCCGTCATCTGCAGTGAGTGGGCAGTAGTTGCCGATTTGTGATTTTGCTTCGAAAAAAATATGTCCATCATCCAGTTTGTACTTCAATAATTTCTAATGGAGCTGTTCAGTCAAACTCTTCCAAGAGGGCATAATAATTTTAAGAAGCACAGAAGTGTGAAGCTTGTAATGGACTTACAACAACAATCTTGACCAATAAACAGGTTCTCAAAACAATGGCTTTAAACATGAAATAAAGACATCAGTGAAGCCTTGTGTTTTATTCTTCATCGCGGTAATAATTCCTGTCATCCTTGCACATGTTAACTTGCATGTCAATAAAAGTGTGTTTAAGGTGACATGATGTGATTAATACATGGGTGCAATCAATACATGGATTGGTTTGTTATATAAAATTACATAAAATGCTGTCATCCGATGTATATACGGTGCAGTTAATAGTCGGGAAAATACAGTACCATGGGATATTAATGTGTTTTGCATGGATTACATTTATTCCAGTTTATGGAGAGCATGTTCTTTGATGGACACATCTGATTATCGCCCATACACATAGGAAGACTGAATGTTAACAGTGACAAAGTTATGCCTCTAGATGCAGCCAGATGCTCCATCTGTAAGGGCATATGGCATCCCATAGATTTTGGCGTCATCTTCCATAAACGGAAAAAAAAGTAACTCGCCGTTGAGTTACCATCTGCAGTGTAGAGCAGACCTCCAAATTGCATGGTGTTTGCACCTGGCCTCCACTGTACTACCCTCTGCCAGAAAGGGATAATGAGCCCTCCTTTCTCCTGAGAGGTAGAAACTGCAGATGCTTGCTTGCGGCAGTCAGACTGTTCTAGAGAGCCAGGTCAGGTAAGGGAGATGTGGGGCCAGCTCTCTTGGAAACAAGCTATTAGGAAACCGACACCTCATCCTAGAGGTGAACTCCGCTAATGATAGGGGCCTCCTGTGAAGAACTGGACAATTAAGCTTTAACTTAATCTCCTTTCCTTTTCCTGAGGCACCATATTGATAAAATCAAGTGTCACAGAACCAGACTCTGTAAATACTAAATTGTGGCTTAAGACACAAAGAATACAAACCTTTTTTCGGGGCAGTACCTATGTCACTTTTGGATTAGACTTTTTCCATTAGTAGTGCTCCACCAGTCAAGCTTCAGGACTGCTGAATGCAAGCTAAGCGCTCTCCCTCTCCTCTCCTTCCTGTCTCTAGAGCCAGGCCATGCGGATAGTGCGGACGGTGGGGCAGGCGTTCGAGGTGTGCCACAAGCTGAGCCTGCAGCACACCCAACAGAATGCCGACGGGCAGGAGGACGGTGACAGCGACCAAGCCTGCGAGGTCTCCGCGGTCACAGGTAGAGAGCATCTTCACTCTTCCCACTTCACGTCAGTCCTCTCCTCTGTTCTCTCTTCCTCTTTTTTTCCTCTGCTCTTCCTCCCTCTCCTACTCCTCCTTGTGTGTGTGTGTGTGTATGTGTGTGTTTGTGTGTGTGTGTGTTGTGTGTGTGTGTGTGTGTGTGTGTGTGTGTGTGTGTGTGTGTGTGTGTGTGTGTGTGTGTACAAAGGTTCTTTTTAATCTGTGGTAAATGGGATGAATGAATGTTAAAGGAGCTCCTGTGGTGCACTTAATGCAAGCCGCCAGCGATTCCTGGTGAGCCCAGACCACAGCATGCCTGTTGAGGGCAGCAAAATTAGATTCCACCGGGAGGGAGGGAGAGAGTCTGTATGTGATGGAGAATATATGAGAGAGGATGATACATGAGTGTATGTGAGAGCATGTTAGTGCAGGTGTGTGTGTGTGTTCATTTTAGAGAGAGGAGTAGAAATAATCTGTATGTTGGTGTGAGTGGGAGGGAGAGGGAAACGGAGAGGGAGAGGGAGAGGAGCGTGCGGGTAGGCGTCCCCCTTGGTTCACGGATCCGGGGGGTCGGCGGGCCAATTATCTTCGCCAGCATTCACTCTCGGGTCCTTTCATATGCAGATGAGAATGAGTGCCGTCACCCACCCACACACATATACACACACACAGGCATGCTTGCTCCGCTACTCAGCAGCACAAGGATCCCCCGCCCCTGCGTCACTCTCCTCGCTGACGCACCACTGTCACGCCGCCTCAGGTGCTCATCCAATCCCAGCTAGCCTAGCTGTGAAGCATGCACACCATCCTCCTCTCCTCTGGGGGGACTGAATGGGGTTTCAGGAGCTAATTGTTCCTGGCCATGGACAGAGGGATGATTAGTAGCGGGCTGCCACATTCTAATGTCATGGTGCAGCTTTGTCATTTAGAGTGAGTCTGTGTGTGTGTGTGTGTGTGTGTGTGTGTGCGTGTGTGTGTGTGTGTGTGTGTGTGTGTGTGTGAATGGATGGATGGATGGATGTATGAATGCATCTGAACCAATTTAACGAAGGCTTCATCCTCCTCCTCCTCTTCTCTTTTATCTTCATCCTTTCTGCCTGCATTTGTTTGTCCCATCCTTGTCTGAGCTCCCCTTATCTTCTCGCCTCAGATTTCTAATTTTTAATAAACTTGTTGAGGGCTTTTGAGGTGCTTGAGGATTCCTTTGCTGCATTCCAGAGCGGGAGTTGACTGGTGCGGAGAAGACATTGGCAGAGGAGACCGACATTGACGCCGAAGAGCTGCCCGTCCCAGACAGCACGATGGACGAGTTCAACCGAGGGGTCACCGACCTCGACGAGGCAAAGAAGGACGATGAGATGACAGAGGATAAAAAGGTAACCCCACACTCCCTAGCAGCCTTTACAGCAGTATGTCATGACGTTCAGCCCTTATCATAGTGCTGTGTAACTTATTATGGATGACATTGAATCTCACAATGTGAATTTTCACAGATTTCACTTCACACAGGAATACTCATGAATTCCAGTGCACATAAGGCCTTAAATATTCATGGTGTTTATGTGTAGCTGATGTGACGGATTGGCATGTCTCTGGGCTCAATGAGAAGGAGCATCATGCCTGCAAATGATAAGCAAGGACATTGTTATTCCACTGATGGGAGGCTGTGTATTCCGCATTGTACGAAGCACGCTCCACAGAGAGCCCTAATTAGAAGGCTGGATAGACCTGCGCTCCGTTTGGAATGCAGCACGCTCCTGCCTCCCTTATCCTTTGGTATTGGTTTGCTCCCATTTCATTACAACGTGTTTGTGCCTTGGGCAGGTTCAAGGCCACCTCTTGCCTCCGGCATGGTGATTTGTATGGGTTTTGTTTATTTAAGCTCATTTTGAATTTAAGCGGAGGGCTGTTTGAATTGAAATGGAGAATGCTGCTCCCCTTTGTTGCCCTATATCAGGGTTGTTCAATATCACTTTGAATAACAGCAGCGACGAGCAGTGCATAGTTATTTTCTTTTGTTTGATAATTGTTTCCTTAGTGGTGGCCTGTTTGGTCTTTTTTGTAAGTGGCAGGAGAATCCAATTACCTTATCTCGTGAAGAGCGTGTTCTCCGGCAACCAGCTTTAAACTCACAGCTAACATTACGCAATACAGCCCGGCACCAAGATCCTGTCCAGCTCATAAATTGAGGCCCCACAGCAGACTTTGTGAGTGGGATTAAGAGGACAGTATTTATGTGGATGTTTGATTGAACGCAACAAGCTGTGAAACACTTAAAAACATGAGTGCTGGTGTGAAGTGGCTCGGTTTTGCTGTTCTCCTGGGGCAATGTGAGAGTGATTGATTACCAGTCTGCGAATCAAGATTCAATTCAAAACAATAAAATTGTCTCAAGGCGTTTTACAGAGCCCAGGGCCTGAACCCCCTTAGATCAATGGCAACAGAGGCAAGACAAAACTCTGTGTTAATCAGGAAAAAACCTTAAGCAGAACCGCAGCACATAAGGGGGGCCCATCTGCTTGAAGCCAGCCAGGGCTTGTGGCAGGAGGGGAGTGTAAACGATCAGAAACATAGAAGATAAAATCATACACGTATCAGGAGGAGTATGCTAGCATACATGTGGTAAATGTACACAATACATACAAACATAACATGATCTATACATGATGCATATAAAATTGATAGAGTATAAGGTGGTAAGAGAGCATTTAAGTATTGTAGAACAGCGTAGTGGGTATACAGTGTGCTCTTAAGGTTACTATAACAAGATAAGTAGAGTTATGAAACAGAACACTATGTCGATGGTTGCAATTAGTTACATTGCAGGTAAATGCTAGCGCAAAGTATGGGGTAGCAGTACAATTTTTTCAGGTTTCATGGATAGGTGAAGTTGGGTGTCAATAGCATAGCAAGGGAAGTTAATGACGTGCTTCTCTGTATCAAAGGCTAGCATGTACAAGGAGAAGAGCAAGGGTCCAAGCACAGAGCCTTGGGAAACACCATAACTGACTCTGGTGTGACTGGATGACTTATGACTTGGACATGAACTAATTGATCAGAAAGGTAAGGCCTTAACCAGGATAGGGCACAGCCTTTGATGCCAACATGATGTTGAAGTCTCTGTAGCAAAAGATCTTCCCTTGTTGTCAGAAACCTCATTAAAGAAAAAAGGCAAGGGTTTTCATTTTAAGTCAGCATTTGTGTTGTAAATGAAGATGTGTGTGTGTGTGTTCTGTTCTTTGTTCTTTTTTTCTGAGTTTAGTTATTGTTTTCCCAGCCATCCCCAGCTGCTATGTTTTGTTGTCAGAGAAGCAGCGGAACAAACAGCTTAAAGATAGTTGCCATTTTAGTTCTCTCTGAAGGCTTTAGTTGCTGCTTACAAAAGCAAATCAGTTTTACTCCACCATATTGTTTACACTCCTCTCACAGAGGGCCTGGCCTCCACAAAACCCATGCAGAATAAAATACTTCGAGATATCTGGAAGGACTTTTTCCCCCCCTCCAGCTCTTTAAATAATTAAAAGGAGGGACTTTCTAAAATCAAAGATTCGTTTCCACTTCATGAGTGGTTTGAGTGTTCTGAAAGCTTCTGAATTAGTAATGACCATCATTCAATCTTGCCCGGTGCAGAGCACCACGACGGCCCTGCCTGGCAGCGTTCAGTTCAATACACCATCAAGCTCAATTTACATTACCATTTAAAAACAGTGCCCTATCTCCATTTGGAGAAAAACAAAATCCAAATTGTGTTTTTACTCAGCAATTTCACGTGAAATTTATACTGTTCTGTTTAATGTCACTGCGTTGAATATTGAAAAGCTGGGATTTAGGTTTCAGTCTCAGATCGTGATGTTGGCCGCTATAGCTTAGGGGCGACCGATAATCTAGTCGTTAGATAATCAGGGTCGATATTTGCAAATATATTATTATCTGTCAGCTGTGTATTTTGATCTAAAGTCCTGATGAAAAAAATACTGTTTACAAGCAATGCATGTACTACTATGCCAACACATCTCCTCTGTCAGGAAAAAAATGCTTTTGGTATGGTATTCCCAGAAAGTTGCCTCATTGGCCGAGACAGACAATGTTTAAGGCATTCAAATATCAGCTTGAAATTTTGGCTATCGTCCTCTTTCTGTCACAGACAACCATTATCGGCTCTGAAAAAAACTCACTGGTCGAGCCCTGTTATAGATTATCGGTAAGTGCCACTCTGCTGGACATGGCGTGCCACTGTTTAGCTCTCTGTATTGAACAATGCCAACAATGTGCCAGAATTCTGCCCTACTTAGTCATGGGGCACTATCTTCTCCAAGGGCACAAACAGCCTTTGCCCACTGAAGAGATTTCCCCCCCTGCAGGTCTTTGCTGAATCATTGGGCAGACCAGACCATTAGGACGGCCTGGTTCAGCACCATCCACTTCAATTTGGAAACAGGGTTTTTTACGATGCCCAGTGGCGTGTCTGAAATAGATGCATTAGTTTGGTGGGCGGCGCTGGCGCACCAGAGTGAAAAACTGTGGTTTGGGGATATTGCCCCCTTTTGTTTCTTACCTCAAGGTCTGAAAGAGTAATTGACCTATCTGTGCAATATTTGGGCTGTCGTTCAATAGTAATAGCCTAAAGTGTAGTTGATTCATGAGAAGACAAATATATAAATAGTTCCCATCTTATTTGTGTGTCTGTGGATGATCTGCCTTCCTTCAACCTTAGCAGTAAAACCTGATGAAAGAGGTCAGCATTCAGTTACACACCATAGCCATGCCTGCTAACAGCTAGTCCAAAACCCTTGTCAGGAAACACACCATGGACAAATGAAAGTTTTTTTTGTCAAGATGTATAGAGCAGAAGCCTCATAAGTGCAGCTGTTCGGACTTCAGAATACGTATGATCAGTCGAACTGAGCAGACATTTAAGAAGTCTGCAGTGCAACTCTGTCAGGCCAGAAATATTGCAACTCCTTGGCATTGCACTGGAAGGTGTCATCCCTCTAATCCAACTATGACTTACTGTGAAGTTAAATCTAATTATTTAGCACAGCCACAACCTTTAGACAGATCCAGGCTTTAAGAACAGTTTTCACCTACATTCAGGCAACATCACGTAAAACTAAGGTATTTACACAACCTTAAAACACAAAGTCGTTAGACTCTTAGTTTTAGTGGTGATTTATTTGAAAGAAAAAGCATTGTAATTAATCATAGGATGTTCTGTGGTGTGGCACCATCATAAAAGATTGGGAGGTACTTCATTGGAATTTCTATTTATAACTGAAATCAAAGAAAATGTAACTATTTGTACTGACACTTTTATTTATCTGCAGTTTACTAATACAGAGCATCAGTTTATGATGTCAGATGACACCTCGACTCAACAGATTTTTTAAATTCTAGTTATACATACAGCGGGTGAAATAAGTATTGAACACGTCACCATTTTTCTCAGTAAATATATTTCCAAAGGTGGTATTGACATGAAATTTTCACCAGATGTTTGTAACAACCCAGGTAATCCAAACATACAAAGAAACCAAAACAAATTAGTTCAGAAATTAAGTTATGTCTAATAATATGAAATTACACAGGAAAAAAGTATTGAACACGCTTACTGATATTTATTGAATACTTTGTACAAAAGCCTTTGACAGCTTCAAGACGCTTCCTGTATGGAGAAACTACTTGTATGCATTGCTCAGATGTGAGTTTGACCCATTCTTCAACACAAAAAGGCTTCAATTCTTGAAAGTTCCCTGGGCCTCTTCTATGAACTCTGATCTTCAGTTCTTTCCATAGATTTTCAATTGGATTCAAGTCAGGTGATTGGTTTGGCCATTCTAGCAGCTTTATTTTCTTTCTCTGAAACCAATTGAGAGTTTCCTTGGCTGTTCATTGTCTTGCTGAAATGTCCACCCTCGTTACCTCTTCATCATCCTGGTAGATGGCAGCAGATTTTAATTAAGAATGTCTTGATACATTTTTTCCATTCATCCTTGCTTCAATTGTGTGACATTTGCCAGTACCATATGCTGAAAAGCAGTCCCACACCATGATGTTCCCACCTTCAAACTTCACTGTTGGGATGATGTGCAGTGCCATGTCTCCTACAAACATGGTGTGCATTATGTCATCCAAAGAGTTCCATTTTGCTCTCATCTGACCAGACCATATTCTCCCAGTATTTCACAGGCTTGTCCAAATTTCGTGCTGCGAACTTTAAACGAGCTTCAACATGCTTTTTCTTCAGCAATGGAGTCTTATGTGGAGAGCGTGCATACAGGCCATGGGGGTTGAGTGCATTACTTATTGTTTTCTTTTAAACAACTGTACCTGCAAATTCCAGGTCTTACTGAAGCTCTCCACGAGTGGTCCTTGGCTCTTTGACAACTCTTCTGATAATTCTTTTCACTCCTCTGTCAGAAATCTTGCGAGGAACACCTGGTCGTGGCCAGTTTATGGTGAAATGATGATCTTTCCACTTCCAGATTATGGCCCGAAACAGTGCTCACTGGAATATTCAGAAGTTTAGAAATGCATCTGTAACCAATGCCATGAGTATGTCTTGCAACAATAAGGTTGCAAAAGGTCTTGAGAGAGCTCTTTGCTTTTACCAATCATGAGTTACTTCTTATGTGACACCTTGGTAATGAGACACCTTTTTATAGGCCATCAGTTGGGATATTAATTTGCACTGACTAGGGGCCAGATTGCCTTCTAATTACTGAAAGATTCCTGCAGTTTTTTTGGCTTTCCATGCCTTTTTGCACCTCCCTTTCTTCATGTGTTCAATACTTTTTTCCTGTGTTATTTCACATTAATACACATTACTTAATTTCTGAATGTATTTGTTTTTTTTCTTTGTATGTATGAATTACTTGGGTTGTTACCAACATGTGGTGACAATTTCATGACAATAGCACCTTTGGAAATATATTAACTGAGAAAAATGGCGACGTGTTCAATACTTATTTCACCCGCTGTATGTCATAGCCAGGCAGCAACCCAACCTAACCCAGCCTAACCAATATAACAACTGCCCAACCATAGATCAAAAACAAAAACAACGGATTACTGGCTGGAGACAGCAACAACACCGGCTGCATGTTGTACCCGGGGTCCATAAAGGTTGTCTGTTATACACAACAACATGACTGCCCAACCATAGAGCCTGAGCGTCAGGGTACAACAACAACAACAACAACAAAGCTGCCTTCATGAGCATTTCACTGGGATTTTCATCAGGACCCTTTCTTCATTACGTTTTCATTGAATTAGGCCCACAACACCTCCAGAAGGCTCAGGAGTGGTGCCTGCTGTCCCAAAATCCAAAAGAAGTGTGGTTGATTTTGATCTGATCTTTGGGTGCTTGCTAACATCGTTGCCTCGCTTCCGCTACCAGTTCCGCATATTTTGGCTTCTTCCTTTCAAATGCTTCCTCAATCGCATCTTCAAAGGGAACTATTAACTCAATAAAGCAAACATTCAGAATACAACACCATGTGTGATCTCATAGCAGTCACAGCAATACACTGTGGATCTACCGACATCAGCCAGCAATCTCCAACCCTGCACTTTGTTCCATTTGCAAGTACTGTCTGCACGTGCCTGGTGTCCACTTATCTGCCCCTCTGGCGCAAAATAAAGCCTACTGTCCCTGTCATTAACCAGCAGAGAGTTATTATTATTTATTTTTAAACCTGATTATGTCTCCACGTGTAGCTACATCATAATAGGCTGCAATGATTCATTTAATGTGGTTAGCATCAATAGCCCAAAGTTTTCCCCAGCTGATCTTCCTTGTCCCAACACCATGCTAGTTCATCTATTGCCCTCGTCTAGTTTCCTCTCCTTGCTTGCAAACAAAACTAGGTACCGTCTGCCTCCTTTCCAGCAATGTAGCCTTACCCCATGCTATCCAACTGTCACCTTGACCAAAGCCTGCTCTTCCACTCTGTACCTGCCCAATGATATGTTGTAATGCGATGATATGCTGTAACCATTGTGTTGTGTTGACTTGACTACAGGGTCCTCCAGGCTGGTTTTAGCACATTTGAACTCCTCCACAAACATGCTATTGGTAACTCCAAAACTACTTTTCCATACTAAGCTACCGTGCATGGCACCCCAAGCCAAACTGCCTTATTCATGACTCAAATTTCGCCACCTCTTAAATAGCAACCTCATACATGGTCAAAGGCCACCTTACCTGTGGCAGAAGCCAAGACTGCAAGCGCCTCAGTTCCGTTTCAGTTTACCAGGTAAGAAGGTTTTATCAGCAGCACTGATTGCCTTAACATTGAATATTCTAAGCTCTAAAATCTGTCCTCTGTCACTCAATTTGGACCGCCTGCCTGAGCTCATCATAGTTTTTTCTACCATAGAAGGAATCACCTCACCACGTCGAGGCATGTTACCCTGACTAACGCTGACATTTTTTAAGGGACCTAAAAGTAGCTGAATGCCTTCCACAACAGACTCTGTGGCACTAATCTAAAGGCATTCACAGGATCAACAAATACCACACAGACGTCTCCATCTTCTGACCTTGCTGTCTGAATCATGCTACTATGTTCCAAACATCCAGAAAAACCTAGGATTCCTGCTTTCTGCACGGAAATATCTCTCAAACTATTTGCCTTAAGATAGGAGACCAACCTCCATGTTACCGCACTAAAGTAGATGTGTTCTTCACATTAAGAAGACTGATAGGCTGCAATTGGAGCTGTGCATACGTAGTTTTTCTCCTTTGGAATGAAAATACCACCTTCCTGAAGCCACATCCTCCCCGAAGCCACATAGGATTTTTCTAATAGAATTACCACAGGCTTCCATGGGATTTCAAAACATCAGGTGCTCTTTACAGAAACAATATGGTACGCTGTTAGGGCCGGGCGTAGCCTCCTGCTCCTCTCTTCACCTGGATGGGCCATCGTCCTTTGGTAAACCTATCTTTCTAATTGTCTTTATGTAGCTGTTGAAGACACTTTTCTAGGTCCTTTCTTTTCACTCTCAAACTTTCCATTTTCTCTGAGATTTTAGAACCTTAAATTTCCAGAACATTATGTGAAATGCAGACACTCTTTTGACTGGGGTCTCTGTGACCATCATAATAGTAGCACTCTATTTCAGTCATTTGTAAAAGGACTTGATGGAACCTGACTCATGCTGAGCCACATAATGTTTTTATACCTGGTAACAGGGCATGGGTGAATCAGCCCTTACATAAATTGGACTCTCAGAGCACATTTATCTAGATGACATAAACATAATATTGATGGAAGGACAGTGCTGTGGGCTTTATTGTTCCAGGGACAGTTGAGAGGCACAGAATGGATGTTGTCTTGGTTCACAAAATCAGGTTTTTATGTAGAGAATATTGGTTCTGTTGGTGGTCATTTCTGAGTACATATTCTGGTGATAAGAGATCATGGAAAGTATGGAACATTCTGGAATATGAAAGGCCTCCTTGTGATAAGCTAGTCAATAACCACACTTACTGTACATTTAGATAAAGATTAGTTTTCATGGAAAGGTAGGTATAATCTGATATTTTTATTCCAATATTTTGTTTGTTTTTTGAAAACTTGGAAGAGCAGTTTGGCATTTCACTCTACGAGTATATTTATAGCTTTTTCTTTCGTGTGTGTTTAATTGTGCAGCATTTGTTGGTTGACATTTGAATGAATCATCCCAGTCTGTTTCAGGTCAGCACATTAGCTTATTGACCATGTTAATAGGCCTGACTCAGTGCGGACACATGTGTCCAGTTTCCGAGCGTAGTCCGATTTCAATCGAAGATCCAATTCATGTAACTCCCCAAATCTAGATTTCCTGTGTCCGACTGAATTCCGATGTACACCCCCAGATAAGTGATCGGATTACACTGGAAATCGGACAACGCACGCATGTGACTCTCGAATCTAGATTTCAACTGGACAACAACAACTTTTGCACGTGCTTGAGATCCTGCCCATAGACATATACATGCTATCATGATATGATAATCGCTGCTAGACGCTCACGGTTCTTGTGCACCCTCTCATTCACTTTGAAATACTGAAACCGAAACTGAAACTTTGAAACTGAAACGTGCTAATTCACTGAACAAATATTTTCATATTACTTTTCCACCACTTGTAAGTCATGTAATCCATTCATATTGATGTGAATCAATCAATACTAATACAACTTTAACTGTGGTGTGTTTTTGTTTCATTTCACAACTTATTTACTGTATAATCAACGGTAGCAGATGCCCCCTTGTAAACATTCCACATTTGATTTGAACTGAGCCAAGATCTGGATTTGTCCCTGCCATGTGCCGTGAGATAATGCAGTTAACCCCCCATGGAAGTCGGGGTTTGGCCGAAATCGGAGTACTTCCATCATGTGAACGCACTGAGTGACAGGGGGCATTAGTTTCAACATAAAAAGTCTATGAACGTGTTTTCTGGTTGACGGTCTCTCTTCATCATACTTACTTTTAGGACTGTGTGTGTTGTCAGGGGCTTATCACACTTCTGAGACATCCTTTCTTTTAATATAGTAGAAAGGAGAATTTAGAATTTAATTTATCTGACCATACGTCAATTAATTTATCTTCTCTAATTAGGCTGTGAATCCTTACCATAGATTCTTGCTCAGTTTTACTAATCAGAAAGTTCCACTAAGCCTTACCTCTGCTAGCTTAAGTCTAACAAGCTGTAAGACAAGGATGAACAATTTGATTCCCTCACTGTCAGTATAATCTTCTGTGCCCATTAGCCAAGTTCTCAAGGCGAATTTACAGACCACAAAGAACAGTGAAAATTGCTTGGCCAGTGCTACTCTGGCTTTTTGCCAAGACTGATGGCCCCCTCGTATTTGTGTGTTTGTGAGTTTTTTGTGAGTTTATGCCTGAGAAAACCATAGGCAAAATACCATGGAAACAGAGTGGCATGTCTGCCAGGCAGCTCCTGATGGATCACGACAACAAGACTAGTCACCAGTTGTCTCCGAGTTCTCTATCAGGATAGTTCACAGGATAGTGTCTTTGCTGTGGAGATGTATTGACTAGATTAGAACTGGCAAGGACGTTTAAAAGGCTCCAGAATAAATAAGCACACTCTCTTAAGAAGGCCTGCCAGCTGGCCCCCCAGGACCCCGTCTAAATCTCATGGCTGCATGCAGAACGGAGAGTCCACCTTCTGCCCAGCTCTAAAGGGCACAAGTGGCACTGGCAGTCGATAGTGTGAGATCTCCCATGTACAGACTGCAGAAGCATGGCACTTTCTCATGGAATCATGAAACGGTTTATTGTTGCTAAAAACTGTGAAAGCTGTCCCCAGTCTGTTTTCATCACAGCATCTTTAATGCAAAATGACTTTTGGCATCCCTCACATGCCAAAGTCTGAGTTTGTTTTTCCTATTTGGATAAGTATCAGGTAGTCATGGCTTGTTATCCCAATGCCTGAAGCTCCATAACGCTTCAGAAAGTTGGGAGCAAGTTCCGCATGCTTTGTATTTTAATTCTCAAAATGGAGAAATTGTTAAACCACTCAAGCAGCACCCCCAGGCTCACTGAGGGTCTGCCATCATGTGAACTTGGAATAATAAAGTGGGCTAATATTTGGGCTCAAAGTGAAGGTTAAGTATTGTGCTCTATTCATGGCACCATGGTGAGTTATTTTAAAGACCTGTGCTTTTATAGATGATTGCATTTATGCTGTGTGGCAGAACAGCCTGAAAGGAATCGTTGGCCAAAGGCTGTGTTGCTGTGATTTTAATCCAAAACAGGACTCATAGGAGATGGAGTGATTTGAACGAGCCTAGCCAAAGCCAGGCCTCTCACAAGCCAGATTGATTCCTTTGTTGGATTTTAGAGCAGACTTGTCGACTCACTGTGCACCTGCTATTTCAGATACCAGCTAACAGTTTAATCAACAACTCAGTTTTATTTTAATGGAGCCCCTCAGCAATGTGATGTTGAGAAGTAGTAGATACTGTAATCTCTTTTGTAAAGGACTACAATCTTCAAGTCGAAGAGAGCAGTTGGACATAATGTCTGTTTTACGATTCACATATTGTTCCCTGTGGGTGACTGAGCCCTCTACATTTTTCATCCTTTTTTTTAAATTTGTACCGTCTTTTAATACCTTGTGCAGAGCACCTCAATGTTGTTTGTCTTTTAGGGTTCTGTATTGAGAGGAAACATGCTGTTGGTTTAAGCGCACCGCTGAGAGCCTCTTTCTCATTTTGCTTTATTATGAGAGAAAACACAAAAGCAAAGTGAGTTGGCACAAGAAAAATATTGGCACATTTTGAAGTTGTCACAAATGCATGGCTAATACATGGTCCTTTTATCAGCTGTGAGAGAGGGAGTGAAAGAGTGAGGGAGGGAGAAAGGGAGGAAAGGGGAAGGAAGGAAGGAGAAGGAAGGAGAGAGAGAGAGTGAGTGAGTCAGATAGGGAGTGATTGAAGGAAGGGGATGGAGGGAGTGTGTGCATGTGAGGGAAAGAGTGAGTAAATGAATGAGTGAGTGAGGGAGGGAGAGAGCAAGAGAGGGAGTGAGGTAGGGACGGAGAGCACAGCAAATAACCCTTTAACCAGCACTGACAAGACTCTTTCATTCCTGCTCTTTCTCCTCCCTCTCTACCTCGCTGCCTGCAACTCCCCTGAGACAAGCTTGTATGACCCTAAACCTGAGCTGCCAACTCTCCCATTTTCCCGGGTTTCTCCCGTTTTCTGATCCATCTCTCGCCGCCCTCCCGTTTTGTCCTATCTCCCGGTAATCTCCCGTATTTCACGAGTAACAAATGTATTTTATTAATAATCAAATCAAAATGTGTGTCAACGTTCTAAAGTTGCCAGATCATGTATGAAACGCAAGCATGAGAGGCAAAGCAAGCGTCAGCCAATCAAATTGCCTTTAATGCAAAGACAACACAGGCTCTAGCCAATCAGATCACGTTTATGGTCACGTCTCAAAAAGCTAAAAAAAAAAAAAGCTGGCGGACCAAACTCTGTAGATGGTCGAATTTGTACCTAAAAGTAGTTTGTTTTACTTATATTTTTTATAAAGTTACCGAGAAATAGACACTGTACAATGTAAAAAAAAAACATTTTTGTAAAAGAAAAAATACGTCTGAGAGGATTTGCGTGGTGTCTGAGCTTGCTATCATTCACTTTGAATGGGGATCAGTCAACCTTTACACAATAAATACACTATAGCCTACCATTTTCAACCAATTCGTCAATCTGGCAAACATAGATTCTATTGCGCAGTTGATCTTTCTGCGAAGGCCATTGCTTTTAAGTCAACTAACTGAGCGACGATGTTTATAAGAATTAAGTACATTGTAGTAATCCTACTAATAAGATGTTTGCATAATTATAAATACAAAAATAGTTTTTTGTTAATGAATACAGTTATTGTGCATTTATTTATATACTGAAGACTACATCATATATAATAAATAAGTTGTCTATATGCACAACATCCCATGAAACCAATATTTGCCCCCCCGGCCCTGCCCCTCCCGCCGCCGTCGCCGAAATCTCCCGGATTTTGCAACTCAAATGTTGGCAGGTATGCCCTAAACCTTACCAAGACCAGTGAAGAACTGTTCCAATTGACTTATAGTGTAGAGTGTGTACTACTTAGAATGTTATTAGGGCGATGATGAGTTGGTGATGGATGGCTGGACATGCATGACTCGTGAAACATGGCTCATGAAATATTGCCTAAATCGCTCAATGTAGAATTGCAGAGAATAAAACATGTACTTTATTCAAAGCCAGACTTCTGGGTGAATAGCATCCAAGTTCACTGTGCTCCCTGGGAATGGACCACGGGCAGTGTGCAATAACGGTAGTGCCATCTCAGCTACAGGCCAAATAGACGTGCTGACAGAATGTCACCCAGCCCACTGACCAGACAGTCCATCCTCTGTGTATGCGTTGGGCATGCAGCTCTGGGTGGAAAAAGTGCTGCCAATGGATCAGCCGTGCGCTCCTCAAACAGTCTCCTGTCTGGCCCTCCAAGCCGGCTGTGTGACTGATAGGAGGCTGCGCTGGCCCCGGTGGTGAGATGATAACTGGGGCCTTTATTACTCTCCACGTCAGCACTCTCACCCTCCTGCCCCCTCTCTCTCTCCACCCCGACCCCCCGCCCGTGCGAGTGGTAGCAGACTGTGGCCTCTCCGCTCCTCTGGCTTGTTGCCCGCATCCCTCTGTTTCTCGCCCGCTCATCTATCTTTCTGGAGCCCCGGTGGTGTGGAAGGCTGGCATATAATGGGCAGATCTCACTGTCAGGGGTACCCTTGGCACATCAGTCTCAAATCGAGAAGCGGAACGACAAAAGCATCAGCAGTGAAGAAGCTGGGGGAATGGCGACAGTACGCAGGGTTTGACAGCCATTCAGAAGGCATCAGTCAGGGATGGCTCGACACATTAATCTGTTACATTTGTGTGGAACGGCCTCTGTGCTGATTAGATCCAGTTAAAAGTCTGAGCTGTGCAGAGGTTCAGAAGGTGCCGTAGTTATTGGGGTTTGGAGCAGTTGGCACAGCGCACAGCGCACAGTGGGAAGGCTGCGTGGAGGAAGGGCTTCATAATTCCACCGTGTGTGTGTGTGTGTGTGTGTGTGTGTGTGTGTGTGTGTATGTGAGAGTGTGTGTGTGTGTGTGTGTGTGTGTGTGTGTGTGTGCGTGGAGGAAGGGCTCCATAATGCCACCACGGCATGTCATTTGTTATGACAGCTTGTCAGGGTTTGACAGCAGATATATACACTAGCAGCGGTCATATCTGATACTTTAACACATGATTTATAGAGCACCGGGCATAAAGGGCAGTTCTCTCTTGACTGATGGATGAACTTTGTGCTGTGGTGATTAGTGGATAAGCATGAAATGGCGGCTGATGGGTTTACTGCTTTTGTGCAGAATGCGTGGGCCTGGTCTGTTGTGGTCATATATGGAAGGTGTGTACGTATATGTTTGGGTCTGTGTGTGCAGGCATGTGTGTGGGATGATTTATTATTTATGCAGGTGAGAGGGACATTCTGCACTATAATTTGCGTATTGGTCCATCTGGTTGTCTGCAGCAATGCATTCAGAATATCCGTGTGTGTGTGTGTGTGTGTGTGTGTGTGTGTGTGTGTCTGCGTACCTGCGTACCTGCGTACCTGCATATGAGAAGCGTGTAGGCCATGTATGCACACGTGTGCATGCGTGTTATTATCTGTGTGTGTAATTTTGCATCTTGGTGTGCCCCCCTTGGTGTGTGTGTTTGTGTTTTTGCTCGAGTGGTGAGGAGGAAGTGGTGTGCTACATGAGAGCAGCTGGTGTTTACAGGGCGCTGTTCTGCAGTGCTGGCCCCAACGCACAGCTGCCGCTCACGAGCACACAAACACCATACAGCCACTTCATTAGCATGCAGTGTGCACACACACACACACACACACACACACACACACACACACATGCACTCCCTCCTCCCCACCGCACCCCAGGCCTGCTCCTTCCCCTGTATGCTAATTGCATTCCAAATGCGACCTGTGTGCACTGAGCCCTGTGGAAACTCCTCCTTCATCTTACCGGCACCGGGGCGAACAATTTATCCTACTCACTTGCCCGTCCATGTGACATCTCCTGCTGTCCACGAGTAAATAATAAGAACGATTTAAAAAAAAAAAAATTAAGTTTGGCTAGGACGTGGTGGAGTCGCCGTACTTCATTGTTTGCATATTCATCTGTTCACCCCGTTGTCCAGTGTGTACTTTTAAGCTTAATCTTCACGCACAAGTACTCACACACACACACACACACACACACACACACACACACACACACACACGCACACACACACACAGCTGGGGGTTTGACATTGGGCTTGAGGGGGGAGATGACTCCTCTGTTCTTTACAGTGGGTCTCTGTAATCGCCACCAGCTAATTTTTCAGTCTGCGTCCTACTGTGGAAGTGCCAGGACATTCAGTAAAAGGGCATCCTCTATATGTCACACTTAGGCCGGGATAAGCAGACCTGACACCATGAAATTATTCCCTCTACTGGCTGCTCTGTCATGCTCCCACAGCAAGCTGGAGGTCAATTCCCAGCCCGGGCCGGCATTACCATATTTTCATCTCGGGCCCCGGGAAAATAAATAACCCAGGCATGCCGGGAAATATGACAAATTTGTCACTGCCACTGCGGCTACTGCTTCCCATCTCACATCGTCGGCAGGCTTTGCAACAATACAGCCCCCCCTTACTGTCATTCACGGGGGGTTGCTGTTAGCGCTTACTAAGTGTAAAATGCTAATCATCGCAGCTCATACTTTTTCCAGAGTGATCCCTGTTATTAGTGAGAGTGCACCTATGCATGCCTAAGCTGCGGTTCCAGTTACATGCTGCATGCTGCAGGCTTTCAGGGGGACTCGGTCTTGCTAGCGCAATTATATCTGTGTCTGATGCAAAGCGAGGCTGGCTTTTTTATCTCCGAGAGGGATCCGGTGAATCCCTGATGGCTTCTGCCAGACAGCTACAGATTTGCAGCCACTGTAGTCATGCTGTTCTTACGAGACGTTGACATGCTGCATTATTTAACAAGGGAGATGCTGCAGGAGAAAGAGAGAGGGGAAAAATATTTACTCTGGTTCCAACCCTGCCCTGCTAAATAAACAATAAATGCTTTGAGACTGTCTCCCTTATATCTGGTCTGACTCGGTTTCTTTTCAAGTGCTTCGTCTCATTGGAAAGCAGTCCCTCTACCTACATTGTCAGTTTTAATTATTTTCCTGAACTATCTAAAGTCTCTGCCATGGTATGATATCTGTGTCAGCTCTGCAGGCTGACGTAAAAAAAAGCCCTACACTGATACTGATGTAATTCGCCTGTAGCCTCTCTTCTCATACATGCAAATAGTTGCCAAACTCAGAACAATGGGCACGCTATTTGCAGTTGCGTAGCTGGCTGCTTCAATGGCAGAACTGGCAGGGTACGATGGAATGTGATACAGAGCCGAGACTTGATGTTCACGGTCGGCCTGCCGTGTACCTGAACTGACCCTGTACAGGGTGAAACATCCCCTTTGTTAATGGCTGAAATGTTATAGACTTAACTACAGTATATAGCACATTTCATAAAAGAGTTGCAATTCAAAGTGCTTTACATAAAATCAATAAAAGCAAGCAGCAGGAGCAATACATGGAGTGAAAGATAAATAAAAATGATCAACATCGTATCAGAACCTAGTGTTACCTTAACTCATTGGAACCAAATGCTTATTTCTCTCTGTCTCTGCCTTCTGTCCAGGTGTCTGAAGAGGCCGCCATCCTGCTGGCCACCCCCAAGATGCTGCTGCCCTCGTCCAGCCAGCTGCCAGCCGGAGCCCTGCCCCTTTCGGCGCACCACCAGATCCAGCTCCTCCAGCAGCAGCTCCAGCAGCAGCAGCAGCAGACCCAGGTGTCCGTGGCTCAGGTGAGGGCACTGCTCTGGCTCTGGAACTCTTAGCACACCAGCAAAGCAAAGGATTATTTATTCGTTTAATTTAGCTGTATGGCTCAGTGCGCTGGGAATGTCTTTTCTCTGCCCCGGCGCTTTGTTGTTGCTCTTCCAGATTGAGGTGCTCATGGAGGCCAGGCTGATGTAGAGGTTTCATAACAGGACCCTCTGGATAATTAAACAGCAAATAGCATTTGACCTGCTTCAGAGCTGTGTGTGTGTGTGTGTGTGTGTGTGTGTCTGTGTCTGTGTGTGTGTGTGTCTGTGTGTGTGTGTGTGTGTGTGTGTGTGTGTGTGTGTGTGTGTCTGTGTGTGTTTGTCTGTGTGTTTGTGTGTGTGTGTTACACTTTGCATAAATACATCTTCAGTGCTAGTCAGGTGAATCTGTTTGCCTCATATGTCTTGTTTAGATGAGCATTAAACTAAATTCTAATCAAGACATACCCATAAACCCTACTGCCCTCCCCTCCTGTCTTCATCCTCTACTGCTCAGGATGAAAGCTACTTCTGTCTGGTGGTGTGAAATAGTATATCCTGTGTCCACTTTATGGACTTGTGTCTAATTACTACTCCTCTTATCCCCATCCATTCTCCTCTCCAAGCCTTAAAGCCTTTCTGGCCAAGGCTTGGTGACTACCCAGAAGTCCCCTCTCTGTTCTTTGAGCTCCTCATTGGTAGGGTCGGGGGTCACAATGTTCACAAGCGCCCCTCTCTTCTCATGTGTGTCATCAGTCTCAAACCCACCCCTCATCCCATCCTCTGATGTGAGTTGACCCAGAAGTGTCCTTGGCTGTTTAGCGCTAATATGTTTCCATTATGGTGTGGCGGGGAGTCTTATTTATCTTCCCTGGTGTGCACCCTGCGGTGACTGCTTATTTGGCCATGGTCATGGTCCCAAAAACGCCCTGGCAGGAAGGGCGCAGTCGACGTAATCTTCCAGCCAGCGGCAAGGTTCTGCTTTAAAGGCGGCGAGCACCCGGACTGAGACCCTCCCACAGGGGGGAGCGAGGCCAGCGTGCATGGATGAGAAAAACAGCAGGGATGTGATGGCATTCTCTGCTGGCCATGAGCGAGAGCGAGAGAGAGAGAGAGAGAGAGAGAGAGAAAGAAAGAAAGAAAGAATTAGAGAGATATTGTAAGTCAGAGAGAGAGAGATAGAGAGATTGTAAGTCACAGAGAGGACTGAGATAAATAGTCTAGGCAGAATTTCTGAAAATGTGCTTATTTAAAGTCCTGAAGGCATTTTGTGAATATTTACAGTATGTTATACAACATTTCTAAGGGTATTAAGGGGTGCTGAATCCAAATCTGCTGTATATGAATCTCAAAAATGTCCCCAAATGCCTCAAAATTGAGATCCAATATGGCCGCCACCGCCAGGCTGAAATCTATTTTCCAGTGCATCTTTTTGACTAAGCAAGGTACAAACATGAATTAAATGTGCTTTTGTAAGTTTTCCTACATGGACAATTCGATGCCATATTCAGATTTGAGATGTAATGTGAAGAAACTGCTTAGATATTGCAAAGAAATGCAAAAGATATTATGAATAATTGCTATATTATTAATATTCATTTCAAAGTCAGGCTACTTTCACTTCCTTTGTGTTTAGTTTTGAGGTCAAATGTGTCAAATATGCTCTAATGGAACCTTTCCCATCAATATCGCCCCACCACACCCCCAAAGCTTAGCTTTCTCACACTTCTCAGAACGGCTGATCAGAAACATGAGACAGCTAACAGGTAAAGTCATGTCCAGTGTATATCTTGATAATGTGACTTGTTTTATGTCTTTTAAATAATTGCACTATTATTTATTAATTAATATAATAATTATTACATAATAATTGCATATTTTAGCGTTTTTGATCACTCAAAGAAGCCTAACCAGCTAATGTTAGCCAGCTAGTTATGAATACTAAATTAATACGTATCGATGTCTTGGACTTCGCATCCGTATTCTAAGAAAACTCGCTCCTTCTTATAGGTCTGAATAAGTCAATTGGAGACAGAAACCATGGCTGAAGCAATAGACTATACCCGAGAAAGCTTAATGTCATTAGAGCCACAGTTATGTATCATATGCCAGGAAGAATATAAGCAAAATCTCATGAAGGTTAGTAAGGATGGCCTCCAGTCAGCTTACACTACAAGACAACTCCGGATTAAATTATATCATGACAATTTCTGAGATGCAACCAATCGACTTACTGAGATACTTCAAGCAGACTTGCCTCAGCAATTCTTATGGCATAAGGGCTGCCGAGCAAAATAAATTAAAGGCAGAATTGAAAAAAGATACCAAACAAAGTTCGTCTGCATCTACCCCAAAAACTCTGCAAAATGTTAGTCTACGGAGCAAAATACCTGCAATAGATTGGAAGCAGTGTATCTTTTGCCAACAAGATTAGAAAGAAAAACTACATCTCATACAAGAAATAAAAGTCAGCAGCAGATCTCTAAAAGCAGCAAAGTGTGATTCATTCTTAAGAATGCGACTAGCTTGTGTAAATTATCTTATAGCTGCAGAAGGAAGTTATCACATGACTTGCAAGAACAAGTTTGAACGTAGGACCAAACGCATGGAGTCACTTCCGAGCACGGACATGCCATTAGAGTGGATCTGCCAAGAACTTGAACAATCAGCAAAGCAAGCGGATATTCTGGATCTTGTACATGTCTGGGACCGGTACTCAACACTAGCTAATGAGGCTCAATTAGATATACCATCTAGATTTCTAAGCCGAAGGACCTCCTTCAAGGGACAAATAGCGGATCGTCTTGAGGGCATATACGACTTTGTTGTACTGCATGATTAGCCTCGAAATGAACCTCGTACTGTCTTGGTTCCATCCAAATTCCGGCATATTCCAGTATCAGCAATGGTGAAAGACGACACGGCCAATATTCATAGAGTCATTCCTTCATTCAAACATGAAGATCAAGATGGTCCATGTGGCATTGCAGATCCGAAGAGATATGATCTCACATTCAAAACAAGAGGGGATAGACATCAGTGAAAACAGAGCAATAGACAGCATACCCAACAGCCTGTACATGTTCCTCAACTTGTTACTAAGTGGTCAGTGCCTGCTGGAGGATGATGTTGAAGATTATGATAAGAACACAGCCAAACCACAGCTTAAGATTCCTCAGTATTGCACAGGATCTTATGTACACCGCCATTGGTGATAAGTTCCTCACTACGAAGCACATAGGACTGGCCAGTACCCTTCATCAAGCTACACGTTCAAAGGAGTTGGTGAACATGTTTCACCAGGCAGGTCATGTTATGAGTTACCGTGAGGTAATCAAACTTGACACTGCACTGGCTAAGAAGACCTTGGAGACCATGGGGGATATTGGTGCTGTTGTTCCACAAAATCTGGTGAGGGGTCGCTTTGTTCATTTCTCTGCAGACAATGTTGACATCAATGAATACACTCTGGATGGAAAAGGGACATTCCATGCCACTCAAGTGGCTGCCTGGCAACGTGGTCCACCTGAAGGTGATCTCCTTGAAGGAATTGATCTTAACTCCAAGTCAGAAACCCTCAACATCTCCAAGGCAATGAATAATATCATACCTGCACCGAAGAGAGGAATCACAGAGCGGCCAAACAGTGGTGTATTAGCAGCAGACTGTTTCACACAGTCATCTGAACAATGTCCTGCAGCACAGGAAGCACACGCTACAGACATGGCCTTCTTCATGTCCAGGACATCTCAAAAGCCAATGCCTTCCTGGACATTGTATAATCAAAAGGCAAGCACAGTCAACCCGGAGAAAACTACAGTAGGGTATCTACCTATCATCCAGGCTCCTGCATCTGAACTTGATACACTGGACACAGTAGTCAAGCGAGTGCTCCATGTCTCCAAATCAATGCAACAACAGCATGATTTTCTGACAGTGGATGAGGCACTTTATCCAAAGTTGCTTGAACACTGAAGTGGTCAGTTGAAGAATACAAGGACGAGCTTATACCTTGCCTTGGAGGCCTTCACATTGCCATGAACTTCCTGGGTGTGATAGGACAACACATGGTTGATTCTGGCCTGAGCGAGCTATGGGTCAAGTGTGATCTTCTGGGAGCAAATGCTGCTCAGCAGGTCAAGGCAGGAAAGGGGTATGTATGTGCCATACGGACCCACAAGCTTACCCTACAGGCTCTTTGGCAACTACTACTCCCACAGCTTTACACATATCTGGATGAGGTTGATGTTACACTGAGAGCTGAACTTGCAGATCTCTGCCAGTCCATAGATGCTGATCACATCGCACAAATGGTCACTAAACTCACTAAAGACCGATTTCAGCAGCCCATGAAAGAGTTTGCTGCATCACTTGCAGTTGATGACCCGAATGCTGCATTCTGGTGGGACTATATGACTTTGGTCAGCATCCTACTCTGTTTCACAAGAGGGCAACGTGATGGATTGTGGTATCTCCACCTGTATGCTTTCAAACGTATGCTGCCCTTCCTCTTCAGGTACGATCATACAAACTACGCCAGATGGGGTACTGTGTACCTGGCTGAGATGTCTGCTCTCCCATCAGAAATACTCCTCGAGTTTCAGAGAGGCAACTTCGTCGTAAAACGCAGTGAGTTCACACCATCAAACGACAATCTGGAACCAAGCTCACCTGCCACATCCTGATCTTCCTTCAGTGGATGGATGCACAAGGAAGGTCAGTTAGTGCCAGGGCTAATGTCTCTGCAACCTATGCCTAAAGCCTGCAGGGAGTTCACTTCATGTGGGTGTACTAAGGGATGCCTCAGCCAACGCTGCAGGTATGTGTATAGGGGATTAGCAGATGTTGATCATTGTGTACAAGATTGGAAACTGGTAGAGAACATCAGCCTGCCTACTGCTGACTGTTTGTTATTAGAAGATATTGAACACATAACCTGATAGTTGTGAGCCTATAACTAAGGGAAAAAAGTAACAAAGGATTAAAATAATTGGAAGGATAACTGTAACATGTATTCCAATGTTCTTCTAGTTGTACTGGTTGTAATCTTTCAATTGCATTCTATTGTATTCTATTTAGAAAGAGTCACAGTGAATGTATAGACGCATGCAACTGCAGGAAACATGACAACACTTGCCAGAACACTGAAGAGGACTGCGAATAAGCTGTCACTGTAACTTCTACTGGGATATAGTTCAATGAATAAAACCATGACCTATGGATCTTCCTGCTTTTGGATCTTATTGATTGTTTGTACATTTGACCTTAAAATCAAATACAAAATATGTAAATGTAGCCTTATAATTAGTAGTAATATTAATAATAACAGAGTAATTATTAATAGCAGTTATTCATAACAAATTTTGCATTTCTTCGCAATATTTAAGCAGTTTCTTCACATTACATCTCATATCTGAATATGGCATCGAATTGCCCATGTAGGAAAACTTACAAAAACACATTTGATTCATGTTTGTATCTTGTTTAGGCAAAAAGATACACTGAAAAATAGATTTTAGCCTGGCGGTGGCGGCCATATTGGATCTCAATTTTGAGGCATTTTGGGACATTTTTGAGCTTCATATACAGCAGATTTGGATTCAGCACCCCTTAATTAGGGATGGGTATCGTTTGGGTTTTTTCCGATACCGGTACATAACCGATACTTTTAAAACGATACCGGTGCCTAAACGGTGCCAGAACCGATACTTTTTTTTTTTTTTTAATTAAAGACATTAGGCTTATTTATTGCCAAGGCGAATAGTTTTCTTTAAATTTAACAATATATTAACTGTTTGAGGTATGCTATAAATAAAAATAAATACAAAACACTTGGCTTCAAGCCTTTTAACTTCAAACTATGAACAATATATTAACTTATAACAACTGTTAACAGTATACTTAAATAAATATAAATAAATACATAACAAACTCTGTACACACACTTCACACTTCAGTAATACTTTTGCAGAAATATGAGCATGTTTGCCTTCAGAGTAAAACAAATATTAATTAGTTTGCATTTATTTAAACCCACTGGTTTCGTGAATGTGTACTGCCCCTTTAAAAGTTTAGCTTCAGGGCCTCTTGAGTTCTCTCCCCCATTTACACGCAATTTTGTTGTTGCATATGCTGCACGTCGCGTTGTTTGAATCTTTTTGTGCGAAATACAGCCACACTTTTGATCGTTTACCTTTCGACATTTTCTCCGTTATATTGATGGCTAGCTCTGTTTGTGCTTGCTCTGTGCAAGGCTGCCTGCTCTTCGCTGTCAGACTGTTGCAATGTTATTGTAGCGTCCAAGTTAGTGCTCTCTTAAGAACTCACATTGAGAAGGAATATCTTTGGATGAGACGGTAGCTCTCCGTTTAATAAAGCGTATCCAACTTCTGCTTAGAACAACCACACTTATCTTGAAACCGAAACCACACGCAAGTCAACCCATTACCATGGCAACTCCTCAACACAAATCCCGTTTCCACTAGTCCCATACGGAATGCAGCGTGAGCGACACAGGCGAGAGTCTATATTGGGAGATGGAGCAGTTTTATATGTGCCCCACGAAATCTGTTATCAACACAAAAAAGTATACAGATCGTACTCAGAAAGATCTACGCCACTAACGTTACTTCTCGTTAGCTATCGCTAGTTTTGTTAAATTATAAAAAAATTAATAAAAAAAAAAAAAAAAAAAAAAATGTATCTGATCAGGCACCGAAAGGAAGCACCGAAATCTGCGTTGCATTTCGGTCCGGGTAGGTATCGGTTGTATGGAACCGGTGCCGTATTGGTACCGGTTCTCGGTACCCAACCCTACCCTTAATACCCTTAGAAATGGTGTATAATATATTTATTCACAAAATGCCTTCGGGGTTCTGATTTTGTGAAAATTGACCCTGTCTAAAAGGGAAAGTGAGAGAAAAAGAGGAAGAAAGAGGGAGGGAGAGAGATTGCATTCAGGGAGAGATTTAAAAGAAAAGAGATACTCGAATGGAAGAAAGTAGGGGGGAGAGAGAGAAGGAAAAAGCAAGAGTGAGAGATTTGGATCTCTGAGGCATCGCTGTATGTAAATGGCAGGCAGTGTCCTCTCTTCACCCCCGCTACCAAAACAGCACCCTCTTGCAGTCCTCTCACACCCACGCAAGCCACTCTATGACCTGGACCCCATCCAGACCTGGCTAGTCTAAGTCAAAGCAAACACGGTGTCACTGTGTCATCATGGTCATTGTCTGGCCTCTGATGTCCCTCTTCAGTGAAGACGAGGAGGGGTGGCCTTTGAAGTGTCGTATCAAAGAGGTGTCGAGCACCGCCGATCACAGCCTCGTTCATTTATTTATCCATTTGTTTGGCTCCATCGCTTATCCCGTGGGAGAGGAGCAGTGGCAGATGAAACGACGCGCACGCTCCTTTGGAAGTTGAAAGCCTCGCGCTCTCTGGCACATGCTAGAGCTCTGAGCAGGGGGGCGGGAGGAATAGCCGGTTTAATCTCTCATACCCCCCCACCACCTCCCCCAATCCCCTACCCCCTTCTGTTAGCAGTAGCAGCGGAACGCTAAGATTAGGCAACGCCTCTGATGTTGTGTCTGATGTCTGATGTTCGTTCATGTTTCTGCCTCTCCGGTGGGGAGTGCCGCATCATAATGAGGCCTGAGGGGTTTGACTTGCGGACGCCACTTATCGCGCTCCAACATGCTGGATGTAAACAGACGCCTTTTTTTTTGGTTTGTTTTTCCAGAAGTATTATAACCTGCTAACCTGCAGATAAGACTGCTTTTTTAGGAATTCACCCATTTTCCTGAGGGTAAACTAAAGATTTTTGAAGGCTCGTTCAGGGTTGTCAGAAATGATGGCTTGTAACCGCCAACAGTTCAAAGCCTAAAATCACTATTTCAGACTCAAATCCCTATTTTTTAGTTTTTTTTGTATTGTAAAGCCACAGTGACTACCATCTCAAGGACATCTAGGCATGAAACTAGCTCTGTGTCTCTGTGTGCATCTGTGACAAAGAAACAATATTTATGTTAATTGATATGCAACACCACCTCTGGGTCAACAGCATGGCTTGGGTTGCCAGATAAAACACTGCATCTTTTTATTTTATCCTTTAATTAAATCATCCAGTAAATATTTAATATATTGAAGAGTATATGATAATTGCCTAAGCTGCAGTAAAACATAGGTCTCAGGATTTGTCCATCAGGGAACGAAACAGATCTTCTACGCATTTAAAGATCAAAGAAAAGGTTTTCATCCACTGACTTCATTCAACCAAAAGAAATGGTTCTTCCAGTCGGCCAACCAAGTCAAGGTGGGTCAAGCACATCTGTTTGGCCATCTCTGTGAAACAGGCCAGGAAGCTTTCAAAGCGGCAGGGCTCAGACACAGAAGTGCTGACAAGCGCTGAGAAATACAAAAACAGCACAAAATATGCACTAATGCACTATAGCCTTCACACAAACACTCTACATAATTTGGTGTGTGTTTATGTGCGTGTGTGTTTGTGTGTGTATACTTTCTTGTAATTGCATGCTTACAAAAAGACACACACACAAATGCCCTGAATAAAACCTGCACACATACACACTCACTTACACACTCTTGAACAGGCATAAATACAGACTGCATCTTAGTAAAGGATACACTCAGATCCACACACGCTTTCCAAAGACCAGCTGGACTTGGGGGCACTGAGGGATTCAATTTATGCTGAGGGATGCATTTATGTGGATAATTTCTTTTGCCAATCCTTGTTGAATCTGTTATGGGATTTTAAAGAGCTCATTTTCAATGTCCATTATTTTATTTTTGGGGACACACAATATTTTTCCCATACTGAACATCTCTTTTCAGAATCTCTGTGAAACTTTAAGCCCCCCCCCCCCCCCCCCTCTGATTGGTCATCTCCACGAGACATTGGGGAATAAATATTGTGTGACAAGATGCATCATCATGTAACAGAGGAAAAGGCTGGGATTCAAACAAGGCGTTTCAGGCATCAGAGAAAAGATGTTTCTGTGTGAGAGAGTTACTCCCTCTGGCATGTACGTTGGCCTTTGGTAACTTTGCATGCGCAAGTAACAAACTAAGGAAAAGGGAAAAAAACTGAAAAGCATAATAGGTTCGCTGGTAGTCGCTAGAAGTGCTTCCAAATGAGCCCCTCAAAATACATAACAGATTTTGTCAATGTCTAATGCGAAGAGACATGAACCACAAACACGACTTACATTGCTACTTCAAAGCGACAATCCTCAGAGCAACGAGGTGTTCATTCTCGATAACGGCTACTGAGTTCTTTTCAAGGACAGAACTGAAACAGAGGCCATTTCCACAGCCTTTATGTTATTGCTAGTGTCAGAACTGCCTTTGGTGTGTTCTGTGACTCCTGGAAGAACAGAGGACAGACCTGCAAGCTGAAGGCAGTCACTGAATCCGCCAGGGTTTAACTCAAAGCCGTGATGAGTGGATGAAGGCAATCTCTGGCATGATGCCCTGCGCACTAAAAAACACACAGCAGCAGAAGAAGAGAAGACTTTAATCTCACACCCTCAGACTTGCCTCCGCTCAGAGCGAGTAGTCAGTAGTCAGGAGTCCGACCAGAGAGTTTTCTCTCCGCAGATAGGAACCAAAATTATCAGTCCTTGCGCTCTGTTTCTCCGTGTTATCTGCAGTGCTAATGCTTTATCGGACCCGAACGCCCTAAATGTCCTTCAGAAGGATGGAAGGCCGAGAAGAGGCGGGAATGCTACGCACCAGGGGGGGGGGGGGGGGGTCTGTCAGGACGAGAAGGGTCTGAAGCATCTGCATAAGAACATTTTTACAGAGCCACAGTCTGACGAGTTCCCATGGACACTGACCTGGACCAGGAGTAAACTCAGAAGTAGCTCCCACCAGATCTCACCTTCTGAGGTCAAGGTGAAAGGAATCCTTTTCTTATTCTCATCATCCATGTTTCCCGCTGTAATTGACTGACACACACACACAAACACACACACACACACACACACAAACCCATTTGGAACACACATTTGGGAAAAGATCTCATCACATCCTCAAGTATGGATCTGTGAGCTCTTTTCCTTCAGATGTGGTCTTTCTGATTAAAGAAAGGGGAAGTGAGCACAAAGGATGAGCTCCTCCAGACAGCAGTCAGCAGTCTCATTACCTTTACCTTTGTGCTGGAGAATGAATTGCTCTATGGGCTCCTTGTGGGAGATGGTGGTGCCTCTAAGCTGTGCCATACATCACCTGTGCTTCCTATGGTGCTGGAGGCAGGGGGTGGGAATGTGGGAAAGGTATTGGTGGCCCCACTAAGTGAGCTGGGAAGCTGGGAGATGAACTGCAGCAGAATGGGTTGGGGATTGGGGGATGGGTTGGGGGGTTGGTGGGTGAAAGATGCCAGTGCTTAAGGGGATGTAGTATATGAGGGCGTCTGGAGGACACTCCAATGCATTCTAATCAGCTGGATCTCTCTTTCACTCTCTCTCACACACACACACACACACACACACACACAATCACACACAATCACACACACACACACACACACATACACACACATACACACACACACACACACACACACACACAAACACAGAGAGAGAGAGAAGCACAAACGTGAAGTGTGTGTAGGCAGAGTCAAATGCATTGACATGAATATACAAACATTTGTTATTTCTCACACATACTCACATTCACCTGGTACGGTAGGACAGATTGGTTACTCCATCATTTGAATGGTTTTAAGCAGGTGAGGTAGTATTTACTGCTCGAACACATTACTGTGCTGTATTGTACTGTTGGTTTGAGTTAAAGTTAAAAGTTAAAAAATAACTTGTGTGTGTTCGTTTGGATCCGTAGCATAAGACGCCACAGATTTCCCTGCAAATAGAGGTTTCCTGTGATGTTTGCTTTCTGTTGGAGAGAAGAAAATTGCCCACATTTGACATCATCTCCAGCCCTGCTCTCTGAAGTGCTGGTGTTCGTGTTCCAAAGCTGGGCTGGTGTTCTACTGTCTCGTTGTCTTTGTGACAATGACAATAAAGTACTTTGAACTTTGTGTTCATGTTCTTAAGCTGGGCTGGTGTTCGTGTTCTAAAGCTGGGCTGGTGTTCATGTTCTAAAGCTGGCTGGATGATTTGCAATCCTCCTGGCTGGTTCTGTCTCTGGCTCACTGTAGTTGCATCATCTATGAAAAAGTAATTTTTCCGTACTCCAACCTCTTTGAAGTGGTGCACAAGGTTTTTACTTTTAACTTTGAGTTAACACAAAGAACAACACTATCTTTCTATGGTTGCAATATAGTGCATTTTCTTCAATTACTGGTGCATTTGTTTCAGGCCCTTCCATAAAATAAATATAATGATATCTGAAGTCACACATTTAAGTTAGCCCTGGATATCTTCTTTCTTCCTCTCTCTCTGTCTTTCTCTCTGTCTCTCTCTCTCTTTCTCTTTCTCTCTCTCTGTAACGCTCTCTCTTTCTGTTCAAAATCCAATTAACTGTGGTATGTTTACATGAAACCTTCTTTCTCATGTCATATTTTGAGAAGTGTTGCATAACCCCACTCTATATCTCCTCCTTTCCCGCTTCCACTTTTTCCTTCTCTGCCCCTCTCCCCCTCCCCCTCTCTCTCTCTCTCTTTGCAAGCTATCTTTCAAACTCAGTCACTCAGTTGGCTCTGCACGTGAGTTATGTAAAAAGACAATTAAATATGCCCTGGAGTGCTGCTCCTAACATTGCCCCGCTTTCTTGACATTTTTATTGAGGATAAGGTGAATTTTGAGGCCCCTTCCTCCCCTCTCAATCTGTGTGGTAAATGATTGATTGTCTAACTGATGGGTCTAAAAATTGGGTTGGAAAATGGAAACTTCTTGCCTTCTTTTGTGGGAGAAAACTTTAGCATGTCATTTGAGGACCCATCTCTAAGTTAGTCTCTGGTCATGTATGGGAACATGGATTAGAGTGTGCTGCGCTTTAAAGCACAGGGGATTTACAGCAGAAGCATGAGTGATGCATTCAATGGGGGAAAAAAAGGTTTTATGATGTCTTCCTTACAGTGCCCCCACTCCATGAAGCAAGCTACGGCTTAATCACATTTCATAGTTTGTTTGCCAGATTAATTATTCATGTAGAGGAGGACTCACTTGTATGCAAGATTAACTTGCGGAGTGCACAGTGCCCAGTTATTTGATGATTATTTGATCATTTGATCATTTGGCAGCACTTGAGCCACCTGAGTGCTCTAGGTTGGGTAGTCTTGTGTGAGGGGGCAGTGTGGGTGAAGGGACGTGTGAAGGCAGCTCCCCTGGGAGGTTCTTTCTGTCTCTCTCTCTCAGCAACCATAGCGATCAGTTGCATCACGTTTGACTTTCCAGCCAGCACACTATGGGCCTTATTTACTAACAGGATTGCGCCCATTTCAGGCGTAAAATAGCGGTCGTAAACATAAAACGGTATTTACTAAGGGGGCGCATTTGAGTAGAGCCGCATATTAACGCTTTGTGGGTGTGAACTTGCAAACAGGTAGGATGGCACGGAAACGTGGGTGGTAACGTGGTCGTGAAGCGCAATTTAATGGGAGGAGAGAAGGTAAGTGCGCCTAATGACGTATTGCGTGGTATTTACTAAAATTGCCTGGCGAGCGCACGTCTCTGATTTGCGGGCTAATTCTCTGCCTCATAAAAGCACGTCTTAACCAGGAAGCGCATTTCCATTGAGTCTGAAAACGTTGATATGGCAGCAGTTATAAGAGCAAGGCGAAGAAAGAAGACAGAGACAGCGCACAGAAATAATTTTTTAAACTCCTATAACACTTTTTCAGTTAAGCGAATCACAAATCATTAGACGGTACAGGTTAACCAGCCACGCAATACTTCAATTGCTGGACCAGATCAGAGACAACATCGAACCCTCCACCCTGCGATCACATTCCATTCCATCAGTTGTTAAACTCCTGGCAACATTTGCAAATATTGGCCTCCGGATAATTTCAAACAGTTATAGCATCTGCAGTTGTTGTATCAGCCTTCACTCAGCCAAATATTCACCCAGGTACTCGACGCATTGCTATGGCGCACTGGTCAATATACATTTCCCCACTACGATAGCTGAAATTAAACTTTCCGAACGTAATTGGAGCCATTGATTGCACCCACATGCAAAAAGTCCCACCTTCAATCCACAAACACATTTACGGAAACAGAAAGCACACATTCATTGAATGTCCAGGTCATATGTGATGCCCACATGACCATTACTAAAGTGGTAGACAAATACCCTGGATCTGTCCATGACAGTTTAATCATCCGGATATATTGTAGTGAACCCATGTCACTTGTAGAATTTATTAATCTCGCCATGTACACATCTATATTGTTATAATAGACAGTTTATGGATGAATGCCACCAATAGCATATTCTTTATAATCGTGTTCTTTTAAACATCTCGCTGTAGGTGATGGCGGGCAGAACAACAACATAACGCGTGCACATTGAATCAGGTTCAGTGATTGAGCGAACGTGAACCATCTCCTCTTAGCTGAACCTTAGTTTTTCTTCCTCGAATCTCCATCGCGGCAGGCAGGCGACCGTCTTTTAACGGTGCGCTAAATAATGATTGCCCAGCGCGGGTCTGGTTTGATAAATACCACGGAAAATGCGGGGAAACACTGTGCGTTAATGTGCGCCTGGCAAAGGCGCAGATTAAGCTGCGGTCACAATTATGTTAGTAAATCAGGCCCTTTAAAGGGCGGAGTAAGCACAGAGTGCCCAGCGCGGATCTGGAAGCTGCGGTCGCAATCTTAGTAAATCAGGCCCTGAGTGTTTATGTGTCTCTGTGTGTGCCCGCACTGTGTTTGTAAATATGTGTGCGTCTGTTTATACGGAATATGTGGAATTAAAAGGAATCTATGGCCTATTGTCAGTTTAGTTATGCCATGTATGAAAAAGGCTCCTTTCTCTGTCTGTTTTTAAACTGCTGTGGATATGGTCAGAGATATCAAATGTGTGTGTGTGTGTGTGTGTGTGTGTGTGTGTGTGTGTGTGTGTGTGTGTGTGTGTGTGTTTAGGTTCACCTGATGAAAGACCAGCTCTCTGCAGAGGCCACGGCTAGGATCGAGGCCCAGGCGAGGGTGCACCAACTGCTCCTGCAGAACAAAGACCTGCTGCAGCACATTTCACTGCTGGTCAAGCAGGTACAGGAGCTGGAGCTGAAAATGGCCAAACATGGATCAAGTATGTGGATCACACGCACACACACACACACACACACACACACACACACACAGGCAGACAGTCAGCATCTGTCACTCAGTCTTCTTTTTCATCAGTTTTGTTTCGTTTTGGTGCTTTTCTTTTATCTTCACTGTTTCCTCTAGTCTATTACCTTCTCTCTTGTTCCGGTTTGCCTTTCTCTACATCACATACACACACACAAACACACACACAATTTAGTCTCCTTTATTTTCTTTCACCATGTTTCAGTCTAGTCAGTATTAATTCATCCCCTAAGGCGGCGTCATCCGCTCAAAAGCTATATCTTATTTCTGCTTCTGTGCACACACATTCCCACCCTATTATTAACAAACTGTGTGAGAACTTCAATTACACAAGCACAGATTGTTTTGGTCTCAACCGTGTGATAACTTAAATTACACAAGTACAAATAGTTTTGGCCTCAATCTTTCTTGATTGCATTGTTTTCTACTCCCTCCATCTAATCACTACCCCATGTTCTACTCACACGCCTCAGTGTTTCAGTTCTGGTCTGAAGTATCATATATTGCTTACCTTTACATGTTTCTTTATGCAGCAGTCTATGTCACCTGCCTTTTGTTGGTCCCTGTTCCCTGGTTAGCAGACCAGCCAGTTCTCCCCCATGTAGTGTTTTACCTAACAAAGCCACGAATTGTAGCAGGCTCCTCTTCTGCTGTACCTCAGGATCCACAGATCTCCTGTGTTAGTGAGTCTGCACTGGCCTAAAAGGGCTCCACACACAATTCCTGCGCATGTGATTACCTGCAAGAAGACTCAAAGGAACTAGTCTCTCTCTGAGTGAAGCAATTCAAAGCCTGTTCATGAGGTGTCTGCCAAGCAGTGTAGGCGTAGAGTGAGAGGGATGGGCATACTGATGTAGGTCGCCCCCTGCGTTCATTGCCTGTTATGATCCCCAAGGGTCTTCACAGGCCATAGAGTCCATTCTGTACAGTGCCTTAGGCCAAAGGCACATACGCTCAGGTAGGACTTCTCCATCTTTCCTCCTTCTCTCCCTCTCTTCTTTTGTCTCATGTACTTTCACAGGACAACCCTCTTGAGATCGCCCGCACCCTCGAATTCAGTCACAGAATACTTCTTTTTCTTTCTCTTTTGTTTTCTGTCGCTTTCTCCCTCTTGCACACTCTTTCGGTCTTGGTCTGTGACTCTCAAATTCATTTGGACAGTGTTACATATTCCTTGTAAACGAAATACATATAGACATACCCTGTCTTAGTCATGGCATTTTTGGAAGTAGCCTCACTCACTCTCCTTCTCTCTCCCTCACTCTCTCTCCTTCTCTCTCCTTCTCCCTCACTCTCTCTCCTTCTCCCTCCCTCTCTCTCCTTCTCCCTCATTCTCTCTTCTTCTCCCTCCCTCTCTCTCTTTCTCCCTCACTTTCTCTCCTTCTCCCTCCCTCTCTCTCCTTCTCTCTCCCTCTCCTATTTCTCTCTTCAGTGGGCTCCCTGGACAGTCTTCTGGAGATCACCTACCGTGCCAATGTCCCACCAGTGCTGTGTGACCCTACGACGCCGCGGCCCGATGACCTGACCCTCCCTCCGCTCGGTGACGGCACACAGCTCTTGCAGCCGCTGGCCAGCCCCTTAGGTAGGGACGAGTGCTTGGTCAAGCTTGAGTGTTTCCGCTTTCTCTCTGGGCCCCCCCAGCAAGAGCAGGGCCCCGGGTTGGTGCTGATGTCGGGCGGGGGAGGCCTCCACCTCCCGCAGCAGACCCCCTCCACCCCAGCTAGCCTCTCCCCGGAGACTCAGGACGAGCTGCTTGGCAGCCTGGAGTTTCTGAGGTTCCGTGAGTCAGGTATTGGTTCGGAGTATGAGTCAACCAACACAGACGATAGCGACGACCGGGACAGTTGGGGGGGCCAGGACGAGAGTACGCTGCGCCTTCTCAACGTGCTCAACAAGCATGCCCTCCCCGACTGCCTGCTGGATGACGAGATCGCTGTGTAGCCTAGCATAGCCCAGTCTAGCCTAGCGGCCAAAACCAATAATATCAGCCCTCCTGATTCCTTTCCTCAAATCCCCACACAATCGATCACATGCTTTGGTCTCGAATAAGATACGAGGCCAAGAGTCATTTTAATCAGGTCCTTCCTGTGCACGCCTGAGTCAGGGCACCCATCGTCTGTGCCGTCCTGTCTACCAGCAGTGGAAAGCAAAAGAGGGGGTAAATGAGTGGGAGAGAAGGGGGTTTTGGTTTGATAACACAAATTCCTCCAAGGTTTAGCCCAGCAAAGGAAGTTAGTCTGACTGTCCTGTCCAAAAGCCCCCAGAACTCTCAGGAGCCGTGGGTGTTTTGAGGAAGATCATATTTTTAGCTGAACATGGCATCTATACCGATACAAATGTGTGTATAAAGGTTAAGAAAAAACAGCAAAGAAAAACGCAAACATTTTATACTTGGTCTTGTGAATGTGTATATGTAAACAGTATGTCCATTGATGATTCAAATGTTTTTGTTTTCAGGTAATAAGTTATTTGTGCAAGCATGTACCATACGCAGTTCTGCGACCAGTCTTTGTTCTTGCAGTTTAGTTTTGGCGCACATCCGGTGATGTTTAGAGCCCAGTGGTGCTTTTTTTGCTTAGATCGTTACCATTTACTGAGACTTCTGAGGTTGTGCTGTGCTCTGTAACCACTACACTGTGCATGTCTGAAACGCAGCTCAAAACCCTTTTTCCCAATGACTGGAGATGTACATTAAGGAGCCACCGGCAATGGAACAAATCCGCAGCGAAATATAATTTGCGACTATCGATATCCTCTTCATCCAGTGTGGTAGACAGCACTGATCACAGACACTCCACTCCAGTGTCCTCTTCATGCATATTCAGTGGAAGGGGGGTGTTGCAACTAGTCCTAGTTATGCAATACGGATTTCCCACTACGGGGAAAGGCATTAGAATTGGGATTAATCAGGAATTGTATAATTAATCTGGACTGTAATTAAGTGCTTATCACACAGCATTTACACAAGAATGAATGCAGTGTCCTTTGACAACACTGGCCGGACTGGGTACTTTGAAGGCTTTTTTCTGGCTTCTTTTGCCCAACACAATTCCTTGTGGTTTAGGTTTTGCGTATCTTACCCACACATCCTAGAGAGCGAGCAATCATTGCTGCTTCACACTTCAAGCGAATTGAGCCGAATTTGTGCCACCTTGACATGCAAACACGGCACGCATATTGTTTAATAGTGCACAGCACACAGGACCCGTGCCATGAGGAAATGCAGTGCACAAAAGGCATTGCTTCACACTGTGTGACGAAAAAGAGAACGCGTCACAATGAAAAATCATTTCATTGTTTTTGCATATTGTTCTACTACCATCCAGAAGAAAAACACTAAAAAGGGATGACAACATCACACACTCCAAAATGGATTTGGCTTCTTTTATTTCAGAATCAGAATCAGACTCCAAGTAGGTTTTCACCTACCAGGATTTTTTTGTGGGACGTTGGTGCAAACAATAAACATACACAATAAACAATACACATATTAAGTTATTAGACACATATTAAGTTATTAATCATAGGAAAAACTAAATATAAAATATATTAAAACATTTACAGAATATGTATTTTACTCCTTACTGGAAAATTGTCCTACCAGGAAGTTCAATCTCTGTCCAATCACAGTCCTCTAGCAAAAAGGGGGCATAGCTGAGGTCAGTAAGCATGTACCAGTAGGGGACACTAAACTGGAAATTCAGTATCCCACGCACTAACATTGACTTAACCCTTTTTTTGACCCAAACATTTTTGTTAATAATTGGCCATGCCAATGGTTCATAGGGCCACAAACAACTTCAACAACAAGCTCAATATTTTTCAACTCCGTAAGAGGTGGAAGCATTGTCTATTAGTCTGCCGAGGAGGAAACTGTCTAATCTGTTTTCTGCAGACAGCTCCGTGGCGCAATGTTCAAAAGCAGATTACAAAATGGTGCTTAATGAGATGATGCTGACAAGACTGTTTGAGATAACCAGGTAATATGCCAGAAACATACTCCAGTCAACAAGGTTAACTTTACCCTGCCAACCTCAACCACGCTCCCTGTTTGTTAGGAGAGTTTGATTGGACAATGTTTAGATCTCCTGGTGGCAGGATTTCAGCATGTACTTTTTGAAAAAGAAAATGAGAACATTTAGAGAAAAGCCTAATCTATTTTGGAGAGATATAGCACGATTTCATCATAACATTTGTGTGTAATTTAATCCCTTGCTATTGTTTTTCTGGATGGAAGTTGAACAAAATGCAAATCAATGAAATCATCTCGCTCTTCATTGTGGCACGTTCTCTACACATTTCTCCCCCCAGCCCAAAGTCGTTTTGGCATTCCAGGGTGGCATGAATTCCACTCCATACAAATGGACACAATTTGGCAAATATGCCCTTGTGGAGGGCTGTGCTGCCCTGAAGATCACCTCCACCCACACAACCCTCTCTCTCTCCACCCTCTCCCACTGGGAGGCACCGCCATCTTTTCTGAGGAGGAGGAGGTTGCCTTCATTCCGGCTGGTGTGGTGTGCCAGATTGTCAGAGACAAGGCACAGACGGGCCTCTTAATGGCCCAGGAGTAGTAGACCGTGTCCAGGGCCAAGAGCAGCGTGATGAGGCGAGATGGCCGACAGCATCGCAATCACTACTCTACTCCGATTTGCCCCTTTTTTTCCCCTCTCTCCTTTGTTTGCCATCCCCGTATCTTTCTCTTCTTTTCTCTCATTCCCCTCCTGTTACTGCCAGTTTTCCAGCTCTCTGGACCCAGGCGCCATACCTGGCAGAATGTTGATGTTTTTTACAGTTTTTTTTGTATGTGTTTTTTCCCTCTATCCTTTTCTTCCCCTCCCTGTCTCTCGCTTTGAAGATCACTATGGCGATGTGGTGACAGAGCCCCTCTCTCGTCCTCTATTCTGCAGTAAGCCTCAGTAAGCTTACCTGAGCTTCTCTTTTTACAACCTTTGAGGGACGAAGTAAATTTCCCTTTTTCTTCTATGAAGGACTTGCTAAGAGGTGAAATTCAATTATTCAAATGGCCTCCACAACCTAGAGCAGTGCCCTGCCTGCCCAATTAGTTGACCGCTAATGTAGGACTTTTGAGAGCTACCTACAGTTACCTCCTCACGTCATGCATGGGCATATAAATCAAACTGAAATCCATCAGCGGTGGAAGATAAATTGCGTGGCCCGGCATGGAACACCCCTCCCCTGCAGTGAGTTGTTTTTTTCTCTCTCTGGCCGTCAGTGACTGCACAGTTGATTGGGTTCCTGGGAGACACCTGCATGGAGATCAAGGTTTCGAAATTCTGGTAAGACCCGTGTGGTTTTCAATAGTGTCCCATTACCCAGTGTCACTTTGATTGCCGTTTTGATTTCGGTTTTAAGTGGAAGCTGTCTCCACACTTTCAAAAATGATAAATGAGGATATATTCATTTTTTAAACCTAATTAGGCTCACATAATCAAAGCAGAAACATTGATGCGCTGTATTATTAGTGTATTTTTTGGAAATCATTTACATTCATTATCTCAATAAACCCATCTTGTTATGTTTTTATGGCCAACTAATTAGCCCAGCATAATTGTATAGGATCTTTGGCTACATCCCCCAGAGCTAGATCCAAAAAGATGATCACTGATTTGATGAGGCAGATAAGTCAGTGAGTGGACCCTTCTCCTTCACTGCAGAGAGTGGCCTGGGAAATTCAGGAGGGAATGCTAGTGTAACATGCTAAAGCAGGCATTGCCGTGTTCAAAGGCAGACAGTATGTGAGTGTGTATTGGTGGGCAGAGGGATGGGGAGGAGGGTGCTGATGCCATCTGTTTGTCACCGCTGCCTCTGCGCAGGGAGCCACTGCTCAGGCTCGTTCAGACTTCCCCTCTCTCTATCTCTTTCTCTCTAGTTCTCTCTCCCTCCTTCATTCATTCACTCTCTCTCTCTCTCTCTCCCTTTCTCACACGGTCTCTTCCCATCTCACTGTCTATTTATCTTCCTCTCTCCCTGGCATCCTTTTCAGTAGCTCTCTTTAGCTCTCCTTCATACAGGTCATAGATGTGTTTTAATTAGTCTGCCGTTTGTTTACAGTGACATTTACCACTGGCCTCTGCCAGCCATTAGAAGTGAACCTTTGTTATTTTTGTGTTTGACCTCAACAGAGAGACAGCCCTTAGCAGGTACTCTCCTTTCACATCCGTTCCATCCCCAGTAATATCACTGGAAAGGGTTCTTCTAACCCGCCATTGGTTTTCTATGTCGTATGTGTCTGGAACCGTCCCAAATAGGGGGGGGGGGGGGGGGGCCTTGAACAGAACTTTTGTCAGCATATGTGATGTTTAACGCTCAGGTTCATGTAGACTACGTGGAGGTTAATCAGGCTAAAAACACATACACATACACACATACACACATACACACATATACACATATACCCACACACATATACACATACACACAAATATACACATACACATACACATACACATACACATACACATACACATACACATACACATACACATACACATACACATACACATACACACACACACACACACACACACATACACATACAAATATACACATACACACATATACACATACAAATATACACACACACATACACATACACATAGAAATATACACACATATACACGTACACACACACATACACATACAAATATACACATACACACATATACACATACACATATAGATATACAGATACACATACACATACAAATATACACATACACACATATACACACACATACAGATACTCATACACATACACACGCACATACACACATTAATCTGGCTAAAAACACAGGGGCCTCTGGAGCTGGAGGCGGCTAGCGGCTCTTTTCATTCTTCTTACTTCTTAATCTTAATCTTAATCTTAATTGGAGTTTTGTCAGGCTCATACCCTGTGTTTGTGCAGCTGCCTCTTCCGGCTGATAAGTGTAAGCAGGCAGCCCCAGTCTGACCCCACCCAGAAGCCCACCCTACCACGCATACGCATGCACATACAAATATACACATACACATATACACACACACATATACCCTTACACACACACATATACACATACACACACACATATACACATATACACACACATACACAAATGCCACAGAAAACCACCTTCTAACCTCAAGTTCAGCCCCACCCACCCTGTGCCCCTCGGTTGTCCCAGAGAGATTTCAGAGAACCTGTAGGTCCTGCTTTTCCGCTCTTCCTCACTTTCTCACAGGTCACGGGAGTAATGAGCGGCGCTAGGCATTGCTATTCACCTCGTGAAGAGGCATCGTCGTCTCATTGAGCTCAGAGCAGACGACGTGAGGTCTATGGGCAGGTCTCTTGACTCCTTCCCTGTTTAGAGGACGCGTCCGTGCTCGGCATGGACACTCATCCTGCTCATAATCCCAGACACCGAGTAACTGTGCCAAAAGAGGAGGGTTGCATGCAGACTGACCTTGCAAAAACCTAAAAAAGGTTTATTGATTCAAACCTCCCAGAACTTAAGTGGGGAATGCTACCATGAAATTGTAAGGAGTCTGACATTCCCAATCAATGAGTTGTACAAGGAGCTGATGGCTGTGCCTAAGATCCACTTCCAGTCCAATCAGAACGGATCAATAATTTAATGATGCATGTCCATTGGTTAATCCTGCATAGAAGGTGTGATTAGAATTGAAGATTAAAGCAGCGGATCAGTATTGATCTTGTGTCACTTTGTAGGCTCACTATATGACTTACAGGATGTCAGACTCACGTACTCTATAAGTGCTCCAGAATCAAAAGGACAACGGTAACTTTATCATCTCCATGACTTGTGTCCACCTGTGTAATTCAGAGCAGTGTTCAGAGTGTTAAGACTACAACAATTAAATTGAATTCATGCTGAGTGAGTTGCTGAGAAATGGCAGTACAATGTTCCTTAAATAACTTCAATCTGGCTGGCACACTTAGACAAAAGGTTTAATCAACTGCCTCTGTCACCATTGGTGGCCAAGACCTGCACTTGAAATGGGACAAATTGCTATATCAAATATTGATTGGATAGATGTGAAGTGCATCAAAATAACATGTCTGTTAGCCTCCCTAAGTGGCGTTTTTATGGTAGTTTTGCGTGAGCTGCTCCCCTGGCTGTCACCCACTTTTAAAACACCCTCAGTCTTTTCTGAGAAGACACGGCATTACCACGGCGAGCATACATAATTCACATGATATGCCGAGACGTCTGTGTCTCTACCGAAAACCCTGGGTCACATTCACTCACACCAAATGTGATTCACTCTCTCTGTCTCTCTAATCTTCTCGTTCATTCTCTCCATCCCCCTGTTTCCTCCCTGTCTCTCTTCCTCTCTTTCATTCTCTCCATCCCCCTGTTTCCTCCCTGTCTCTCTTCCTCTCTCTTTCATTCTCTCCATCCCCCTGTTTCCTCCCTGTCTCTCTTCCTCTCTCTTTCATTCTCTCCATCCCCATGTTTCCTCCCTGTCTCTCTTCCTCTCTCTTTCATTCTCTCCATCCCCCTGTTTCCTCCCTGTCTCTCTTCCTCTCTTTTTCATTCTCTCCATCCCCCTGTTTCCTCTCTGTCTCTGATTGGCTCTCTTTCTTCCTCTCTCTTTCTGTCTCCTTAAATATATCCCTCTCTTCCTCCTCCTTGTCTCTTTTCTTTCCTCTCTTCTTTTCTGGGGCTTTGGCCTTTTTCCACTGCGATAAATCAGCGCCAAGATAGAGATCCTCTCCAGCCCGCCAAGCCACCCACAGAGGTGGCACATCTTACACTCAGCAGAGAGAGAGAGAGAGAGAGAGAGAGAGAGAGAGAGAGAGTGAGAGTGAGTGTCACCCCTTCCTACCCCCATCCCTTCACCCCCTCCCTAGGCCTCACAGTCACTGTCATTGAGAAGCACTTTATCAGGTGGTGGCCCAAGGACGGAGGCACGCGGCTAATGTGCTCATGCGAGGGGAGGGCAGACCTCGGCATGCATTTTTGTCAGGACAGGATTGATAACGGGAAGAGTGCTTCTAATCCCATTATGGCCTGTCTGCATTCCCAGCACCGCTGACCCGACCCCGTGACCCCTCAGCGTGAAGTAAGCAGCAGGAGACTCCTGCACATGTTAGAAAAAGTGTTCTGAGACCCCCACACCCCTACCTCAGCTCATCCCACCCCACTCCTTGCACACCAATGTATGTTAATGATTCATGTGGAAGAAGGAGGTGTGATGAAAAATTGATGTTTGACCCAGCTTTCATCGACCTGTGTGTTTACTGGCCCGCTTTATTCGCCTGCCCACAGAGGTAAAATGGGTTACAGCCCTTTATCCTCCAGTTCTTTCACTTTTTTTTTTTACTTTGAATTAGTGAATGACTTGAACTAAAATCTCCCTGTCACATACCGGAGTGTGTGTAATCTTTGGCCAACGTACCTTGAAGCTATAAATAAGACCTTTGAAGTACTCCAGTCCACCGGTGATTTGAGTTAACCACAGTAAATGACCTGGCAATATTGCTGTACACCAGGAGTAATCACTCATGTTTGGATGAGGGTGATCATTCAGGCAGCCTAGCTCTAATTATTTCACTTTTCTCATAGAAAGCACTATAATTAAGCAATCAGCAGGGCAATCATTTTTTCTAGGCCTCCATGCACTTAATATGTCAGAGGCAATGGTACATGATTTGCCCTCCACTCACGCAGAAGACGTTGTCGAGCAAGCCTAATGCACTGAGATGAAAAGATCATTTCATGACTTTTTTTTTTTCATGTTGCAGTACATCAAACACGCAGTCTACTGGCTAGCAGCCTTTTCCATCAAGAGAGGATTTTAATTGTCTCCAAGTAATTGAAACATCAGTGGTGATGCCATCATTGCCGACTAGGCTGTAGGCAGTAGAGAGCCCCCCCCCCCCCCCACTCCGTGTTTAAGAGCCTACCTGCATGGAGGAGGAAGGGGTTTTGATTGTACTCTTTCTGGTGTTGATGTGCGCCTGTTGCGAGAGTTGGAGTGAAATCATGTAAATGAGGACATGGAGGTTTTGGAAAGCATTGTAACTTAGGTGGGGGGGGGGGGGGGGGGGGGGGGGGGCGCTGAAAAGCATTCCAGTAGGACGAGTGAGGACTCCACACAGCACTGAGGCGTAGAAGACCTGGTTTCTCCGGCTTGTGACCTATGAGCAGAGTTCAGTTGGCGTTCAGTAGACCGTGATTGAATATGCTTGTGAGCACGGCAGGGTTTTTTTTATTAAGCTGTCAAGGTGTCCCGCCGCGTTTGTTTGTTTTCTAACCCCTCTGGTGAAAAAAAAAGAAAAAAACGACCCTGTTCACATTCATATCCTCTTCAGACTTTCAGGTGCAGCGGGTCCCACCACACATTGTGCTCCCCCTCTGTTCGCCACGCAGCTATGTGTACAGGGTAAATACTCATAAGTATCTAACCTGGAGTGGAAGTGCACTTATTCTGTACCTTGTCACTGATCTTTCTTTGGCTCAATAAACATTTCCTTTCTTACTCCTTCTCTTCTTCTCTGTATTTTCTTCTCCTCCATCCTCACACTTGTAGTTCCTAACCCCTTTCTTCCTTACACTCACTGTGCGTTAGATCTGTAATACACCTACAACAACCTATAATTTCCTCCTCCTATAATAACTTAACTGCATTTGAAGTTAAATTACCCTGAACGTCACTCCACGGTTTGCCTTCCTGGTGTTTGCCCTCGGTAGTTTACCCCTTCCTGTGCCCCCTGGCCCTGCTGGTGTCAGGCCACACATCTCTTAACGTAAACACTGGATGTCTGAGAGCCCACCTGCTCCAGACTAAACTCCCTGTGATCCCGATGTTCCTTTTTGTGCTGTCAGACACGGGGAGTGGCAGCTCATAAATTAACCCAGAATAGCTCCCGGGTTGCTGTACACACACCAAACCCCAGCTGCCTGCCCCAGATTATTGAGGTGCGGGTATTTAAGAGCCGCACACACACACTCTCCGGGAATCAAAGCCGAGTATTTTGTTGTGAAGGCCTTCCAGCCAGTAGGACAGGAAGGCTCGAAATGGCCAAGACACTGGTATACATGCTGGACTGCCAACAGAAAGAGGGAGAAGAAAACAAATCAATCATCAGAAGCTGGACCATTAAAGTGACGGCCTGACCGCTGTTTCCTCCAGTGACCAGCGAAGGAAACATCTGTGAAGTGGGAGAGGAAAACTGGCCTTTGTTTAATGTTTGTGAATGTTGCATGATGCATTATTCACTTCAAGGATAAACAGGCGTGTTGGCTCTGCGAAGTAGAAGACAGCTTCCTCAGAGTGTAAGTGAGGACAAGGAGGACGTTTCTGTCACAGGAACGCACCTTTGGGAAGTCTAGAGAAGAAATTTGCATTATTGTAGCTAAGCACTACGTAATTTGACTGAAGGGGAACTTTGGACTGACATGACTAAGACGTGTCAGACAGTTAACTAAGAGCTGCTGAACCCTCCATGACAGCAGCTGTCTGCGTTTGGTAAATGTGTTGTGTCTGTTGAAACTATGTTTGTGTATGAAACTGAGTTCATGTTTAATGTTTAATGTTTTTGTCGCTGCAGTTGGGGTCAGTAAAACCCCACCCCACACACAATCTCAATCGATCATTATATCTCTCAGTGAAATATACACTGTGAGAAAAAATAGTTAAATCTACTAACAAATGTTGATGCTCTAACTGTTTTGTTATTTCACTTAGTCTCCTGGTGAACAGTAACCTCAGGAGAGCCAACCATTATTAGTTCCCGCCTCCTCATTACACGGAAAGGCCCACAGTTATTGCCATAGCGATCACTCCCATGGAACATTAGTCCTTGAAATAGCCCTCTGGCCTCTGTGGGACTGGCTGGAGGAGAGGGATGCTATGTTTGTTCACCTTGTGTACTAATTAAAGATATGGTGGGTTCCCACTGTAGAATATAAAACCTTTCACTCTTTCATTCTCTCTGCCAGCAACAGCACGCAGATCTGACGGGAGTTTGAAATGTTACACACCATGCCCTGTCAAATATTTTGGGGGAGTTGTTTTTTTTCTTCTTCTTTTTCTTTTTCTTCTTCCCTGCATTTCAGATAAGCAAACAACAGTGGTTTAAATTGTCACCAACTCCTTCCCGGATCGTGACAGGCTAATGAAAGTACCTGTTCTAATGCCGGCTCTGTTTCTCATCACACCAACGCACAGACTAGACGCATCCTAATCCGACAGTCTGTTTTCAAAGCCATCTGTAGTCAGGTTACATTCATTAGATGAGGCTCGCCCACAGATATTCAACCTTCCCCTGTGTGTGGATGTATGTGAACATATCAGGATGGTTCCATACAGAATAGGGTCAATCAGCACTGTTTGATTTCTGATATGGTTTCCAGGAACACACTGTGTGATGGTGAAGGTAAAGATGTCTTTTCTGTATGTAAACAATTAACCAAAAGTGAAAAAAGCTTTGGTGAAACACACTAAGGCAATAATGTTCACCATAAACAGCCCCAGAGCTTTGGTGGAACATGTTTATGCTCAGCATTCATTCTGGCCCAGTGGTGATGGTATGCAACCCATCTTGAGTGTTTTGAGCCTCTATTTTGTATGCAAATGTGCACCTGCATAAGATTTGCTCTTTATGTCTCACTTCAATGCCTGCCCGAGAAATAATTTTCTCCACGAGGTAAGATGTCCTGAAATGGAAGCACACCAGAAACCCGTTTGCCTGAAAGTGTGATGTATCCCAGCAGCCTCATTTTCATTGTGGTTGTGCATTTTTGCATGTGTCATGTTCATCGCTTGCAGTTTGATGTGTAGTGCCGTATCATCTCTATCTGCTGTATGTGTTGCTGTCCCTTAAAACTGAAACGCTTTAGAGCCAGATTTACCCCAAGGTTTTGACCTCTACAGATGTATCGTCACGGTACCTTCAGTAAATCTGGCTGCTGAGTTTCCCCTTATTTGATGCCCAAGATAATGTGTTTTGATGTATTGTAGAGCTCCCAGCTTTGCTTGTTAAGATGTGTTCTGAAGAGGAGTACTCATGACATCTAACGTATTCTGTCCGCCCTCCACAGTTGACCAAAGCATGTTTGAGAACTCCACGGTTGCCCAGCAGCAGCAGCAGCAGAAGACCCCCAGCTCCAGAGCCTCCGCCCGCCGCCTGGCTGGCAGCACATCCAGCCCCCCCAGCAGCCTAGCCGATAGCTCCAGCCTCAGCGGGCAGAAGACGGGCAGCAGCCAGCACCTGAAAAACGCCCTCAACCTGGGTAAAGCCGTGGGGGCAAAGGTCAACGACCTGCTGCGACGGAAGGACCCCAACAGCCTGGGAGACATCGGCGTGACGGAAGTGAACAAGAACGTAGGAGCAGTGTGGTCGTGTATGGACAGCGGGCCTCACAGCGGAGTCAACAGCAGGTAACCACCTCCAGCCCACGAACATGGACAGGCCAGTCACTGGCCAGTGAAAACAAGTTCTTATTTTTGTAGTGGTGGTTCAGATCAAACACATTTGACATATGTCACTGAAATATTTCAATTGTCGACAGTGAAATCCATTTCTTACTATATTGGAGAAATACAATTCATTTAAAAATTGTATTGAATTAACTGAAATCTAAGGTCCGAAAGAGAACAATCTAATATGTGGATGTGTGTTTAGTAAAACACAAGACTTGAAAAGATCATGGATGTACAGAAAATGTCATCATCACCAACATTGTAACTAAGAGTTCATGTTGCTCCTACATTTAACAAGTCATTGTGATATCTGCCAAGAACAATCTTCCCATTTTCTCTATCGTAACCATAGTAGCAGCCACATTCTCCAGTGAAATGTTGATGAATAGCAGCAACCCTGCTCAGTATAAACACTGCCTGGTCTGGCCTGTCTGAGCGTTGGTTTTGTCAGCCCAAACTGCCTTATCTCCATTAGAAAATCGCATCACACTCCTCTGCTTGGCTTGGCAGAAGGCCATGAGCCAGACACAGGCGGCGCTTATGCAGTACTGATTGTGACTGACAATCCAGTTTGTGGCTAAGACACTGGTCCTGCTACTGAAATGCGCTGTTGTGGAACACATTCTGGCAGCGAATCCTCTGCCGGTCATCTTCATCTAATCATTGTATATTCCTGCACATAGATTTAATTGTAATAGGATTGATGCATATACAAAATGCATGAAAACTATTTTTCTATGCACATAAAGATTTTGCTAAATTGTGTCAGTATGTAGAAGTCAATAGATCTCCCTCAATCAAGCGTCCCAATCATTCTAAGATATAAGGTAATCTTTATTGGTCCTGAATGACTAGATATGAACCTAACTACAGTTTTGAAGGTGTTTCACTGCTTCAGTGGTGCTCAGTAGTCTAACTTTTATAATGCCGTGGGTAAACACACTCTCTCTCTCGAATCCTTATCCATAATAAACAATAAGCAATTAGCTTTTGTCATTTGCAGAAGACATTTCAGTAGATGAAGAATGTGCAGGTCGACACTTGGTTAATTACAAAGCCAATTCCTCCCTGCACATGTGAAATATGAGCAGTGGACTTTGCCAGCCTAAGTGTAGTTTATGACCATCAGGGAAATCAATCTGGGCAGTTGGGATATTTTGAAAAACCCGTCGTAAACAGCACACATTATAGTCACAGGTCTCTATCCATCACCGAGAGATGGAGTCTGTGACATCGCCATGGAGACAAGAAGACGTGCGTCGTGTGGGAAAGCTGTGAGCTTCAGAAACAGACTGCCGCCCAGACATTCCAACATCCACTGGCACAAGGGCGAGCTGACCTTTAGGGAAATAAACCACAGCTTTGCTGCTTTATTACAGGTTCCAGTGCTCCTAAGCCGATCAGAGACGCTCTGCTCCCCGTCACCTCAGCCCAGTCAGTAGCCGATGTGACAATGGTGTTTCTTTCTAGTTGTCTGGACATCCATCTTGTCATTATGTCCTCTTTTCGTCGCTTGTCAACTGTCAGTTCAAATGTGGGGGGGGCGGGGGGATTTGGGGTCAGTTGAAAAGTAGTCACAAATTGCTCATATTCTACTGGTACTGTATATTGTCCTCACATATTAATCAAAAGAACTGAAAGGCTTTCTCAATAAAGAAATGTAATTCTTATCAGCCTGACATATCACCATGTTCAATCTAGATCTTTCTTTCAAGTCTTCACAGGTTTTAATACATACTGACAAAGGTACATATGCACTCTAAAATAATCACCTTCATTTAGTGGAGTGCCACTGCAGTTAATTAACCCCATTATGGCAACCCTGGTGTTCGAGTTACAGAGACCTTCAGTGTCCGAGACCTCCTGTTTACCATCTCCCATAGGCATGCCTGTGTGCTCTGAGCAGCATCTGAAGTGCACTCACATCTGGGGACCGTGACCGTCAGCTCGTCCTCTTTCTCCTTCAGCTCTGAAGGTGATGGAACGTGCTAGCAGCCCCAGCTGTCTTTGACGCCACTTATCATACAGCACAGGTCCCCATTGACCTCACTGAACAACCCAATCCCTTCAACCGCACTCCCCACCTCCTTCTCATCCTCTCATGTCATCGTGCTCACTCGTTCCGTCTTCCCCACACACTTTCAGATTCATCCGCTAAATAAATAGATCCCATTAAATCTCCGCCCCAGATATTTGAGAAGAGATTGCCTGATGCATTTTCTATATTAAAGTGGAGGAAGGATGATGTATTGGAGCATGTTTTTCTTCTGGTTTGTTGCTGTGACGGCACCTTTTAGGTTTGTATTTCTTATCACACGTCATAGACGGCTCTCTTGTGCGTGCATGATTGATGACGATGCACAGGCTCTTTGACATGAGCCAAGTTAATATGGCAGTGTGGCTCGCCATTGTCAGTTACAGATGTGCTACAATATTGCACAGTATAGTGTGGATGCCCTTGAGTCAGATTCATATTTGATTTCTCCAGTTCCTCAGCTACTATCTGTACATCTGATTCAAAACAACTTCCCCAATCATTAACAACATGCTTGCCTTAAAACTTTGCTGAAGTTGCTGATGGTCAAGTTTATATATTAAAGACCCCCCTCCCCCATGTGTCTGTCTTTCTCTCTCCTTTCTCTCTCCTTTCTCTCTCTCTCTCTCTTTCTTTCTCCCTCTCTCTCTCTCTTTCTCTCTCTCTCTCTCCCTCTCCCTCCCTCTCTCTCTCTCTCTCCCTCTCTCTCTCTCTCTCTCTCTTTAGTCGTGCTTCCTTTGATGGCTTTCCTCGGTTGGACCCTCCACCCCCTACGGGGAAGAAGCGCGTGCCGCGGGCCCTGAAGACCACTCAGGATATGATGATCTCCTCCGACCCCGTGGTGGCCTCCCCCGAGTCCCCCGACTCCTCATTCCTGTCCTCCCCGGACAAGACTCCCCTCATCAGCAGCAGAGGGAAGGAGGAGGGATCCCTGCGGACAGCAGGAGAACCCGGGGAAGACTCGGAGAGCGATCTGGACACGTCCCTGGATGTGGAGATGAAATGTGGAGAGCAGCAGCGCCAGGCGGAGGAGAGAGAGGAGAGACAAGGTGGCGGGGTCACTAACCTGGATGCCCTGGTGGTAGAAGAAGAGGGGACCATGGAGGGCAAGAGAGCGGGGGACGGAGAGGAGGATCAGTCCCAGATCCTGCGCTCCATCCCCGACCTCATCCACAAGGACACCCTGGAGCCCAAGCAGAAGCTGGCGGGCCCTGAGGTGCGCCTGGCCTCCACACCCTGCCCCGGGAAGGACAACTACAGGATCAGCGTCGGAGACGAGTTGATGGAGAACGGCTCGCTCGACTACGGCACGCCGCAGAAGAGGTCGCCCAACGCGGAGAACGAGGAGCCGCACCCCGACCTGCTCTCTTTCGAGTAGCTACACACACACATACACACACACACTCCTCTTACCTCTGGCTCACCTAGGGCAGGGGCACTACGGTGTCGGTCATCTAACCCGAATATTCTGAGACACATAATGCTAAATCTGTTTTAGCGCTCATCTAGTGGGCCCGCGACATTTTAAAATACCATATCTAAGCTGTTTGAACCTGATGTATTGGGGATTTGTGGTTGACCTAGGTGTGGAGGAGGGTTGCGCTTGGCATTTATACTCTTCACTGTAAATGTCACTGAAGCAGCAGGTCTCTCTTCAGGGAGATGAGGACTTCCTGAGGGAGCCGTACCAAAGTGGCCTACAGTGGCACCCTAACGTTAGGATGCCAACGTCTTAAAAATGTTCTTACCAATGAGGTTTAGAGCAAAGTTGTAGTCGTGATGGACTGTATTAATGTAAAATGATGTACAACAACACAAATAAGTGTAAATGTCCTTAAAACTTCTTCTATCAGAAAATAGGCTTTTTAAAAAAAAATTGAAAAATTGTTTAACTTAACTTACAGCCAAACCAAAGTTAAAACTGTTTCACTGTTGTAAGATATTTTAATACCTAAGTGTTGATTCTTTTTTATGTGTAGTTATTTTGATACCGTCAATCATCCCTGATGGTCTTCCTCTGACCATAGACACATATTAACATCTGATTTCAGAACTCTTATTAACAACAGAACAGCCCTGCTTTTATAGTAGATATGCTGTCACTGAACACTAAATTGGGATCAAAACTGCCATGGCTGTTGCTTTAATATAAACACATATCTCTGAGCATTCCTAATGGAATCCAAGGACACGGACCACTGATGCGACTCTTCACACAGCAGCTCCAAGAATGAGAAAAATGACAGTGCTGCATGCACAGAAAGGGGTCTCTGTCTTTGAGGTTCAGGGACACAGACACCATTCCATCAGACTGCTAATGACTGCAATGCATATGCCTCCATACGTCTCTAATGACTGAGCAATGACCAGAGCTTCAGGTGATGAAGTGGGGTATTAACACACCACTTTGGCTGTTGTGGAGATTTACGGAGACAATTGATATCGGCCCCTCTGACTCAATTAGGTGCACTGGCTTTTTATTTTCCGCTGCGCTGCGCTGTGCTGTGCTGTGCTGCGCTGCCCTCTGAACATGAATATAAGTGTTCAGCACGGCCACTCCCTTTAAAGTCACTCAGTGCGTAAGACGCAGGGTTGCACAGACACAGCCTGTTTGTCACGGCAAGGTCGACCCGGCTCCTTGGAGCGACCTAAACAAGGTGTCTGTCAGCGCAAAGGTATGAGCACGGTCCTGTTGTTTGTGCAAAGTCTCCTCTACTCATACGACTTTGCTGTGCTGTTCTGATGCCTCAGTCTTCAGTTCTAATTCTTCACCTTACAAAACAACATCAGTGCTTAGAGCTGTTGCTGTGCTCCAGTATGTTTAAAGAGCAGCTAACTTACACTAAACACCATGAGCTCAAAGTCTAAACACTACTTGAAGCGGATAACCACTTATGAAATGACTGATCAAGAAAAGGCAGCCCTTTGACTTGCTGTATGTATTTTAGTCCAGGCTAGGCTTTTTACTGTGGTTGCACACTGCACCAATAATGACGTTTAATTCTGCACCGTTTTGTTGGTTCAGCTGAGATGAAGGAATAATCGAATGACCCAATGGTGCATAAAATAATCAGATACCAAGACTGAGAATGTGGAACATGGAATGTGGGAATGTGAGTGAGCATTTTCATATATTCAGATTTATATTTTAATTACCACTTGGGTGACATAGACTTTATTAATACTAATTCCTAACTATGAAAAAAGCAATAATCAAGTAATTAATTAGTTTTTATGATGTTGTGTAATTGATTTAATCTGTGTGTTGGAGTATGATGGATCCCTTCATCATTACTTTGAGGGGTTCACTAATGGGAGGCTGGAAGATCTGATGAAGTATATTTTTAAAAGAGATGTATTAGTGCATTAATAATGACCACTCTGTTGGCATTGTATGTGAAGTAAAATACTTTTTACTGAATGCCTTTATGATGCCTTTGAAAAGAAATACTACTATGTATATTTTGGGGGAAGGGTTTAATATTCATCCTATCGAAACACAGATATATTTTAGTACTTTTAAAAGACACATCACAAGAACTTTAGATTAAACTGTAGTTTCTTATTATAATTGATTTCATATGTTATTGTTTTGGTGTAATGACTTGTAAATTGTTAATTATGTATGGTCTAATGAATTTCAATGCCATGGTTCAATGAAGGAAGGAAATTAGTTGAGGAGCTGTGACGTACTCGTGAAGGCTTTGAAACACAGTCAGTGTCTGTCTCGTTTTCCCCTTGAGCTGAGCTATACACTGCCATTGTGTTTTGGAGGGAGGTTGAACTACCATAATACCACACTTGTCTGTGTGGCCTTTCAATCATAAAACTATATTCATTATAGAAAGGTAATGGATAACTTGTTTCTATTCCTTCCTAGTCAAGTGTTAATAGGTCGCCCTCCCACACTTGTCATAACAACCTGTTATGTGCCTTTCAACTGTCAAGAGAAATTGTGAGAAAAAAAGTATTTACTTTAGAAAAAATGTCCAAACAAGAATTGTGTTGATATATAGAAAAAAGGTATGCCGATGTTAAGATGCCATTGTTATCTATTGTACATCTTCATGCTGGCGAAGCTCTAGTGTGGAATGCCTCAGTAATGGAGTCACTGTAAATACTTCATGCATGGTGTCTATTTCACCTGAATACGAAGATGTTTTTATCACATTTGGCATCTATATTTTAAAGTGCCAACTCGCTTCTTTGGCTGATGTGAGGTATGAGGAGAAAGATGTGGGCGAACCTCACAGATGCGCTCCTCATCAGATGAGATTATTTGGCCAGTTTGTGCAGTCAGTCAGTCAAGGCAGGATCTCGAGCATTGGAACATTGTAGAAATGGAAGAAATGGAATATGCTCCTTACTGTAAGTTGGTATGGAAACCCCAAGGGTTTATTGCTGGCCGGATGTTTCTCAGTGGTTCATTCGGCTGAGTTGTGCGGGTTTTGAATAATTGCTGCTTCCACGGAAAGACTGGAATGTGTGTCAAGCCATGTAATGAAGTCTGATAAAGTTGGTGTGAGGAAGATGTTTGAGATTGCAAGCATGAACAGAGCCAGTTTGAGGAAAGTGAGACAGATATTATCTGGTCTTATGAAGACACACAGTCTTTGTTGTCAAGCTATGACGAGTAGACCTTACTGAAAATTGATTAGAGGAAAAAATGTATTGGATTATGGTGTTTTGGGGAAATGTATACTACTCTAACTGGATCTTCAGTTCTGGTCTCTTCCATGACTTGTTTCTTTTCCTATTCTATTTCTGGCATATCCAGGGTTTTCATTTTCATTACCCCCCCCCCCCCCCCCCCCCTCACAAATAACCATGGAAACTAGTCTCACTAATGCTTCCTGTTTAGCCAGCGCTTATTTGGATGGGCGCTCAGGTCTCTCCGTAGAATCTGCGAGATCTGCAGAGCACTGACAGCTTGTGGCGTTGGGTGTCAGCCTTCTCTGTCACAACAAACAAGACTTGGGTATTTGTACCCGTTGCAGGCATTTTCCCCCGGCAGAAAATGTCTGCTTTTTTGTGTGTGTATGCACTGAACACAGTTTCGCAGAGTGGGGTCATCCATTTCAAGAGCATAAGAATAGAATGCAAGGCACAGGCACTGTTGCCAGACTGCTGAAGATGTAAGCTTCCGTTGTATTATGATGTCCTCCTACACAAACATGCCTCAATGTCAACTTGCATTAGCATTTTCTGACTTAGAAAAAGCCCTCATCTCCCTCGGCATACAGCTGAATTCATCTTCTTCAGACAGAAATTTGCATCGTTGAATTTGAACTTGTAACTTTTTTTCTGTAGATTTCAATAATTTTGTCTGTCCCTTAATATTTGTCTGTGAAGATGAAGTGTTGTTTTCTTTTGTTCTTTCTCCTCCTGTATCATGGCGTATTCACTTTCCCTGTTACCAAGGGAGGACACACCTTAAACAGCTCTGTGCTGTTCCTGGAGCGATTGAGAGGTTTTATCATCCAACAGTAACTTGTAAAAAAAATCCGTCTATGTATTTAATGCACAAGCCATTTTTTTTTTCAGTGCAATGTTTTCATCATTTGTTTCAAATCAGTCAGGATATGAATGGATGGGGGATGCCATTGTGAATACGTGCACACAAATGGGCTCGAGATGGATGTGGATGTGGAGGGTTCAACTCGTACTGTAAACGCATCTGTACAAGGGAATCTGTGGTTTAATAAAGGCAACATGACAATTTTAAAAAGCCTGTTCATGTTTCATTTAATGGAAAAAGCAATGTCAGCAGCTTGGCCTTGTCATTAGGATCTGTCAGGATGGAGCTTTTTATAAGGAATGCCAGTGTCATGTGAAACCAGTTGGGGAGAGGAATTGTTGGCGTGAGATTTTTGACAGTTCTCATTTCAAAGAGTATGGGTGTGAATTGATGTGGCCCCAATAACTCAATTGTGTGTGAGTGTGGGCTTGAAGCCAATAGTTTTTTTTATTTACTTCAATCAGAACTGTCATATATTTTTTTTAAATGTACAAAGACAAAACTGGTAAAATTGTCCCAATTAAGCAGAAACCCATGCCTCCATGTTTGCACTGCCTCTCATTTTTTAATTAGTGATCAATTAGGGCTCTGATTTGCTTGCTGTGAGGCAGTTGTTCACGTTAATTGTGATTATTTCATTTCAAGCAGATCAGTGCAGCGTTAAAAGTGCACTCGGTTGTGAACAGTCTAAATCAAAAACACGTTCAGATGTAGGATCACATATCCGTCTGATAAATCAACTATTTTAACTGATCTTCAGATAGAAATCAGTATGATCTCTTTCTCCAGTATGATTTCATGTGAATCTATGTTTTATTCTGGAAATCATCTGTCAGCCTCAGTAACCATACTTTAAACAAAGAGGTAAGATCAAGTAGGAAAGGTTTCAGCATAGCCGAGAGGAAGCCAGTTTCAGGACACCTTGTCCTCCCATAGTCTCTCTCCCTATACTCTCCCTCTCTTTGAATTATAGATGTGCTGGGAAGCTTGGCATTAAGGCTTTAACACACTTTGCATACGGTCTGCTTTCACCAGATGAGGACATTCTCATCTGAAACTTGGATGTCAGAGGGACATGCGAGTTATATTTGTCACTGTCATATTAGTAATAAAGTAGACTGGAGCTGGCAAAGACTCATATTAGACACTGGGGTTTAAGACAGGAATGATTCAGACGTCAGTGTAACCTTTAATGACCTGTGAGATGGTAATGGAGTTGAATTCATCTAGGCTCTGGAGGCTGATGTGTGATGTATTTTTTATTTCTATATTGATAATCTGTCATCATCGGTATGATCTCTGTCCTTAAAAAGGTCGCATCAGCTTCTCCCCATCGTTTTCCACTCACAAATGCAGCTGTAGTGCTGGACCTGGCACAGTTCCCATTACCCCACCTTCCACTCCACTTCCTGGGCAAAAAATATACATTTAGGCTATTAATCGCATTCACATTTACTATGGAAACACATGTTTGTGTTTCATAAGGGGATCAATTTCCTACATTGTCAAGGCCAGGTTGGCAAACTGCAAGTTTTATCATCTTTTACCTCCTCAGATGTGAAACAAGAATTCCTCGTTGTTTGAAGTCATCTCTGCGCACGTTGTTAGACTGTCCAGGCATGTGATTTTGTAGGGTTTAAATCTCACCTGGCACGTCAGCTCCATCTTGCATTTTGTCGTAGTGTCTGTGATAACCTTTCCATGTAGATGCCTAGCAGATAATCACAACCCATGCATTTGAGCAGCACACTTTTCCTGCGGTTTGTGTGCAAATGATCTCCTGCTATCTCTGAATCTTCATCCAAGAGCCTTCCAACAATCCTGGAGTTATGTGGATTTATTGCAGCCTCCACAGCGGTGTGTGTGTGTGCGTGTGTGTGAGATTGGGTCCACAATGTTTCATTCATAATTCACAGCCTGGTTCTGCGGATCGGCCCTGCATAATTGGGTTCCTTGCCATCAGGCACCACCCAGAGAGCCATGAATATGCACTGAACGGGACAGGCTTTCCATTCCAGCACTCCAGCCTCCGTCTGCGGTTAACCACCGCGCACCAGTGTTTGTGTTCCAGAAAAGCCCTGTGGGCTGCTCTCCGAATAACTGGAGCAGCGGTGGCGGCGGCATTCATTTCACTTACACACACACACACACACACAGCTGAGACAGTGGAGCCTACACGCGTAGACAGAACTCAGCTACAGGCACCCCATTCAGTGCCCCTTCGTCGATTACCGAAGGGAGGTACTCTCTTTTGAGTGCCCACTTCAGCACCACGCGGTAGTCAAATTGACTACAGGCACTGAATGGGGTGCTACGTCAGAGATTGGAAGAAGAGCGTTACACTGTGCAAACAGTCACTCACTCATTTTCTACAGTTACTTTACAGTTATTGAGGTAAACAGACACAGGTGTATCTGGGTAGGGATCCTTTCCATGTGGTCACATACGATTCCATTGTCTGATAAGCCTGATGTTGCAGTGCTGTGTATGTTGGGGGGGAAAGGGGGCCAGTCCAGACAAAGCTTGCAAGGGCTGACAGGCTGGGTAGATGGTAGGCCTCTAAGTAAAGCAAGTAGTAAATCATGAGGAGGAGAGGAACCAAGAGAGATATACATCTCTGACTCATCCGGTGGCGCGATGCAATGATAGAGCTCAGAGAAGCCGTACAGTTCATTAACCCCTGGATGATTTGTACACATCCTACCCAGTGGTGTAGTGGTCCCTGGAGAAGTGGGTATACTCTTAATGTTTTTAAGCAGCCCATACAGCACAGGATAAGCGCCCTGTTTTGAGAAGTGGTTATACGCAATGCTGACTGTAAAATAAGTGGGTATACTCCGTATACCTGCGTAAACCCTGGACTACACCACTGATCCTACCTTTTGCACAACGCAGTGACACAGAGACTGAACAAAAATTAATGTTTCTGTCTCAACTCGATTTCTTTAAAACATTAAGAGTTACCTGACTTGCCCGTCATGGCTGGTCTTTTCTCACTGTTCACCTCTCTAATCAACTCCTAGCGTTTCACACAGATTCCCATCAGTGGGACCCCTGTCACCATGGGAACAGATGAGTTGGCCGCAGCCGAGAGAATAAGCCATATTCTATCGGCCTGATCGATCAGGGCGAGTGTGTGGGAGTTCAGGTGCACACATCCATTAAGGCCACCATGAGCTCATAGAACTTCTCCAGAAGGTGCAAAACGACTGGAGCAGTAATAACCCTAACTCTACCATATTTCAGTAGGATGTCGTCCTCTAAATTAATAACCTTAACGTGAATTAGTTCATGTTAATTACTAATTTTGATGCTGCTCGAGTTTTTGTTCTGACCACGAGGTCTTGGCTCTTAAATTAGCTCTCAGGGCCTTTGTGACCGTGGCTGAGAGAGGTTGTGTGCTGCCAGGGTAGAGGCAGGGAGAAAACTGGTGGTGCCATGTGTCTCCTGTGTGTTGCCCCCGGTAACCCCAGGGAGTGAGCGAGCCCCGGCTCCATTTTCACCTGGCTTTTGATGTGGGGTACGGTGAAATGCCACGCTTTAAGACATGTCCCCTGTTCCCAAAACGCAGACTTACAACCCCTCCCCCCCCCCCCCCCCCCCCCCCCCCCCAAAACAATGTGTATGTGTGTGGTGGACCGTAGAAGTGTAACAGTATAGCTTGATAAAAAGTATACAAGTATACAGAGGACTCATACTGCAAACCCATGACTCAGCCTCAGGTACACTAAGGCAATCTAGGGAATAACCTGAATCCAGCTTCCGGTGAACCAGGTTTTAATTATCAACTAAAAATGTGCATGAATATGATTAAAATTCATGACCTGAATGTAATTTGTAATTATGATTCTAATGAAAAATATACATTTTGAAAAGTTTTCTGAGCGGGACCTCATTGGCTAAACTGAAGGGCAATGAACCAATTACTGATCCAGACACGGGGCACTTCTCTCTGGGCCCAATCTGGATGATGCTCACCGATTACTGCTCGCACTAGGCTCCACTGGTACTGCACTCAACATCTGCTCTTGCGTCCCTCTGGCACTCAGTTCTGATATAGGCTGTTCACACCATCTACACACACACACACACACACGGCAGGGTCAGTTGCATGCGTCTCTCTGAGTGAGTGAGAGAGTGAGAGAGAGAGGCCTGCCCTCGGACAGGCTGTTTTTGGAATGTGTGGTGAGTGCAAGATCCCCTCCCCCACTCCCCTCCAAATCTATCAGTCTGTGTCTGTCCACTCCAGGGCAGAGATGGCACTGCACTAGAGCTTGACCGTGCCAGAATTTCACAAACTTGCTCTGTGTGGAGTCTGGAAGAAGGAGATCTGGCATTCTGCCATCACGGTCTTTCGACATTCCAGAATCCCGACGCTCCTGGGTTCAGAGCAATCCTCTCCAGTCTCACCTCGTGTAGGAGGAATCCCAGACAGGCCGGTGCAGTCTCACTCAGACAGTGGAGGAAATGGGAAACAGAGGGGGGATGTTAAAGAATGAGCACACAAATAGAGGAAGGTTGCCAGGTGTAGGACTTACAAAATCCCCATTCTTTGACATCAATAATTAGCACCTTTTTCTGGTCCAGATGAGCAAGCACTTTTAAGAGTGCCCCCAACTCAATGAGCACTGCTCCAGGATACGGCCTTCTCTTTTGTCTGGATCTCAGCGCCAGCGACACGTATTGTGGCCGTCTGTCTGTGCACACACACACACACACAAGGCCTTTTGATTGCACAAGGACCCTTTTATATGGCAGGCAGTAAACTGCAGTGCCCATAAACTGGCACGGATGTGGAGGCACAGGGAAACACAGGAAGTCAGAGCTACAGACAGGAGCTCCAGTGGAGGCATGGAGGGTCGTGAATGACGTGAGTTTCGCTGCAGGAAATAATATGGCAGACATGCCCTCCACAGAAAACCACCACAGGGAATATGAGAGTTGGGCTTAAACTAAGGTAAACGGGTCATATCAATAACAACATTTCAAATACAAGGTATATACAAATTCAAGGTTAATACAAGGTTTAAACAAATACATTTTTGGAGTATATAAGACTAAGACCCTATAAGTGTCGGGTTCATTGTTTTGTAGAGCCAGAGGAAGTGTGACTCACAGTTGATCACAGTTAAGACACTACCTGACAGAACCTTATTCGTTCTTCATTGCCACAGGCTATGATTCTATTTAGTGGTCAGTCAGTTTGCTTTATTTTTGTTTTATTTTGTTTTGGTATTTGCAGGCCCTGTTGCACCCCATTACTAGACTGGATTTGGAATATGCCTGAAAATAACTGTTCTTAGAACATTAACTTGGCTTGGCATGTCTACAGAAACGGTGCCAGCGTTGTCAAGGAAGCTTAAAGTACACTTGTTAAAAAAGTACACGTGTTACTGCTGCCCCCTATGGGTGGACCAAGCCACATGCACATTGATATTTAATACAGACTAAAGTGGCGGTTAAACTTGATTTTTGCAGGGTCACAGTCATGAAGATTACGGTATGTCTGAACTAAGATAAGAGGTATATATCAAGTAATAGATAACCTAAACATCCCTTTGAGGAAAATACAAACTAGTACACAACTACATTCATAAGGTCTGGATAAAGAAAGACAAGGTAACATGAAAGTGGATGTTGATGGTTTATTGTTCGACATGCAACCAACACCACACTCATTCAAACATCAACAGAAAGATCATCTCAACTTGCTTATGTGCCAGAAGTATCTCATCCAATCCAACCTTGAAATCATCTTTACATTCAAGTTTGCACATTTCACATTCCATTGTGTACCATTGAACTTCTTAACCCAATTTTACATTTGCATTGTTTTTTATCTCAGTTAATTCCCATCCAGACGAAGTCACATTATCGATTATCCAAGGAAGAGGCCTTCTAGGGGCACTGAGTGTGAAGCAGAGTGACGTGAGTCTTGGACTCAACTGAGCACGAACAAACAGATTCTGCGTCAAGCACACATCTTTCACTTTACTTTCATCTTTTGCTTTTCTCAAGCACAGGAACCATAAATAAGCCATGCCTCTAAACACCTTTCATCACTTTAAAGTGCACTGTCTAAAACGGGGATCCGTCATTGTCCAAAAAAAAATACGATGGGAAGAATCGTGATTGTCTTTGATATATATGTAACAGTGGAACATCACTTTAAGAAAAGCGTCTCGTGTCAATCCTTGAGACCATACATTAGTCTTTTGCTGAAACAAATTTCACAGAAACAGACACTTGTGAATATTGCCCCAATGTTCAGTGCGATGGTCTGTGCTCTTAGCTCAACACAAACAAAAAAACAAAACAAAAAAATAACAAACAAAAAACAGAGAAAGAGAGGAGTGAAAGAAAGGTACCTAGTAGGATGAGATGGAGTGGCTTTCAGAGCCCCCCCAACATGGCGTGGGCCACGCTAATGCAAAACCACCTCCATTACACCCTGGCAGCTAGCCATCAGCAGCCATTCCACATGAGACGCACATCATCTCATCAACCCCAGGCACACACACTCAAGGAGAAACCCTGATTGCTACAGCCACAGCTGGTCCCTCACCTGGCACATACAGCAATCAAGCCCCACCTCTCAGGTGAGCCTCTCCACCACCGCTGACACCCAACTTCCCGGTCGATTCCTTGGTGAGCGGGGAGAAAACGTCCTCAGAGGGGGGGAAACCTTTTCCACTGTCTGACTGCTCTGGGACATTAGCAGGTGAGGGATGAAACTGAGCAGCTTCTACAGCCATTATGGTTAGGGTTATGGAACTGTTTTTTGAGATCGGTGCTAAGTGCGGTGTTCCTCTCTTCAAAAGTCTGAGTATTCATTATGGAGCTGCCCCTAGGTTCACATTACTAGGCATGGAAGTCCTTCCGTTGAGAGGAAGGTCTACGTCAGACATCTAATATTCAAACAGATTACACGCCCCAGTTTTATTCATGAGGATGTTCTTTCTTTTTCATCCAGTCCATTTCACAGGGTTTGGTATTCAGACAGGATCCTGCTCCTGGACGCGTGCACGACAAAAGGCATTCGGCACTTCTGATGAGATCCGGAGGCATGAGAGAGTGGAAATGAGAACTGGCCACAGAGGCCGGGATAGATGAGGGACATTGGGTTCTAAGGACTCCAGTTCCGAGGCACACCTCAGGTCTCTCTGACATGCCCCAGTTTCAGTTTATTTACAGGCCTTCCAAACGCAGCCAAGACCCTCATTCTGATAATTATCTCCACCGGAAAGAATAATGTTTGGCCAATGCAGCAGACAGTCTCCCTCACGCCTTAAAACTCTCGCCAAGTCAGTGCTATAATCTCCAGCAATGGTGGTTATACATGTTGTATGTGCCTATATTTCAAAACTTAGCTGAACGTATGTGTGTTTTGTGATATAAAAGAGACTCTCTTGCGATTAAAATACTGAGTGCCTCTAGGTCTAAGCTCTGACCAAAGCGTGTGAAGTCTGCAGACCAGAAGCATATCGGCAAAGGCGGGTTCAGTTGAGTCCACACCCAGCTTTTTTCCTGTGGGACAGGCACAGGCTAGGCAGCCCCTGATAATATTCAGAATGGAGGGGGAAAAAGTCAACACTTCAAAGGGGCCCGTGTACAAAGGTCACAGGCCTACTTCATATCATACAATAGCTCCAAGACCTCGGCTCACCCACGGCTTGCCATAAATAATACCATAACCGGTACCAGGGAGAGAGGGAGGAACAATCTGCAGTGATCAGAGCCAACAGCCTCAGGGCTAGATCTAAGAGGTTAGTGAGGGCAGCTTAGTTTGGGACACAGTCCAATTCAGATCTCGGTACTGTGTGAAGGCAGTGGTTTTATCATCAAGGAGATTCCACTGAGCACTGCTGAAGAAACAAAGCCCAGGGAGAGAGACATAGAAAGAGAGAGAGAGACAGAGATAAGAAAGAATGAGACCCCCAATGCCAGCCAGCCCAGGGCACTAAGCAGGGCTGAGATTGCTGGGGCCTCAGTGCTGTGGACCACTAAAAGCAGAGATTTGTGCTTTTTCAACCTTGAGGGTAAACATGGCTAAAGGAAGACATCAGACATGTCCCCGGGCAAAGCAGAAAACCTATACTGATATGAGCAGAGAGGAACTGAGAGGAATCGGTTTAAAACGTTCTATCCGGTGTATTGCTTTGTGTGGGCTGCAAGCACAGAACTGCAGAAATGTGCCGTGTTAACGTCAGGCATTGTAATTGCCCAGTGGTTGATATTGCCTATTTTTATTAGCAGCTGATGGGTATGGTGAATATTTCTATTTCCATTCACATTTTGCTCAAGTGGACCATTTTTAAGCCACTTCACAGGATTAGTCAACTCAGAAGAGGAACATCTGGACAGTTGCCCAATGGACCTGTACATAGCATGGCCTAAAGGGGGCGCAATTGTCCAAACAAAGGCGTGTCCTGATTGCAAAAAGAGGTCTTGGCTCTCCCTCATACACACTTAAGCCCAATCCCAATGTCCCCCTAAACTCTATAGCCTAAGCGCTGAACCCTCACAGACTTAATTGATGCAACCTGGTGTGTGGATGATGCAGTGTGGGAGGCTGCAAGGGTATTGGTATGAATAGGAATGGAAAAGCACGCTGAATCACATTACCTTGAGGACGCCGAAACGTGGGCTTTTTATTTTACATTTTGACATTCTCCATCGCCATGAACGTGTTGCAGGCTCTTGCCTTACAGGGTGGACGAGAGGTAATGGTCGAATACTCAATTCATCTTTTTTAGTTTTTTTTGTCAAAACAGCATCGTTTAGCAAAAATGAAAAGAAATGGTTGATAAATAAACTAGGAGTGTAATACATCATATGCTTGCATTTATCTGATTTAATGTGTCAACTTAAATTGTTGGTAATTTAGTTCCCATTTTATGGCGGTTGTTGACTTTTTAAAAAATCTTTTTCTAAGGCTTCCAGGCTTTGTGCACTTGATATTTTGACAGCGGGTCAGGCCTAAGCACTCACGTATTTAGCGACAACGTGCACCAAAGTCCGTTGGCTCTGTACATTGGGCTTGGGCTTACACACATACCTCTCATTCCAAGTAGGGACGCACCCTTCATTATGTATAGCCACATGCCTTTCCCCCCATTCACTCCTTTTTAATTTGAGTCAATGTGGATACACCTGCCTTGCCTGCATGCCAGCCTGTAGGGCAGCACTGGGAGAACAGGCTCTGCCCCACTGCATAGCAGAACAGAACACAGGCGAACAAGTTCCGCCACTTCCGTGTAAACACTACTGCAATTCTTCCCACAGAGCACACTTTGCCCTGCCCTCCTAGTTCCTGGTACATGCTGGGAATTTTTTTTTTGCGTCGCACGTTCCGGCTAAAAGTACAGCGAACAAGGAATAGTTAGTGAGAATGAGTGATGACACTTGTTCAGAAGGTGCTCACCCCCCCCCCCCCCCCCCCCCACTACTCCAGCCTCCATACAAAGTCGAGTTTCCCTCAAAAAGGTAATACAGAAGTGATGTAAACAAACCCAACTGAAATCCCTGTAGCAAGAGCCCCCAGTGTGAGTTTTTGTTTGGAATTTCTGCAAGATCAAAGAAGGGGAACAAGAGAGCAAAGTGAACTCCATTGTGAAATAACGCACTCTATACTTCCTTGAGTGGTGCTTTGATGCTTCTCTTCCCCAGAATTTCACAGGGGCATTAAGGCAGGAAAATGCAGGGAAATGACAGACAGGTAGCTATCACTTTTCTTTTCTTTTCTTTTCTATGGGCCTCCAGGGGACTGTTCTCCAAAAGGACGTATCACTTTGAGTGAACACTTCTTCTAAGGGTCAACAAGCTGCACTCCTTTGAAACAATTAATTTGAAACAGAACACCATCACTCTCAGTTTCTCAGTGTGTGTGGCAGCTTGGCTAAACAATAATGTCAGGACAATAGTGTTTTATTCTGAATGTTGTGAACTTCCTCTGTTCTACATCTGTGAAATGTCCCCCGGATTTGACCGGAAAATTAAAGGCAGGTCAGTTGATTAGTCATCACACCTAACAACGATCCAATGCCACATCGCTAGGCAACACTGCAAATCAGACATTCCCACACTTACACAGTCAGGTTATATGGGCTCATACAAGTATTGGAAAACATTTTAATATATATTCCAAACAATGAAAATACTAACTCTTAATACTACACTTGACCCAGGTGTATCCTGTTTCACAGCTCACAATGGTGGGGTACGTCAACCAGTGCGTCTATATTGACTGGTTGTGTAGCTAAAGTAGATGTTCATAAAGTACCCTGGGCTAAACCAAATATTCCACAGACGAAAACAGCTAAATTATAGGTAGACCCTTACGCAACAAGCACTAATTTGTTTGCTTACGCTGATGTGCTTTTATCATTAGCTCCTCCAGCAAACAATTCTATTTAACACCATCTTCAGTTTGTTCTCCAGTAATGGATGATTAGAGAGCCGCTACCTTTGCATATCAATAGTACACCACACGCCATAAACACACCAGAACACACACAGAACAAGCTAAGGGCTCTCCAGCGGCAGAGCGGCCACTCGAGTCAGTGTGGAGTGTTGGCAAGATGCCACAACCCCCCCCCCCCCCCCCCCCCCCATATCACCCATCTCTATGGCTACGCATTGTTTCTGTTCATCACAGGCCTAGTGTCCCCAGGAGTCATCGAAATCAACATCCCTCATAACTGCTACGTGTACAGGCCTACATTATTTATAGACTGAGCAACACGTTTGTAAAACACACACACACGCAATTTCAACAAAGCTCTGTGTTCACTCAAATCAAAGGCAGCAATGGGGATGGGGGGGGGGGGGGGGGGGGGGTTGTGGCATCTTGCAGTCTGTCAAACAGTGTAAACGCACACAACGCGTGGTTACTACCTAAAAGCACTTCAGTTCATACTTTTGGACACGAAATCAACAACCCTGAAAATGTTGGAACACAACTGAAAGCAGTTAGTCATCAGAAGTGACAACTATGGTAGCTATGGTATCTAAGCAAGGCGTTCTGACCTTCACCATAATGCCAAACACTATCAAGCCCTTTGTATGCAACAATGATAGTGTGTGTGTGTGTGTGTGTGTGGGGGGGGGGGGGGGGGGGGGGGGGTACATCTCATCTGAAGTACCATATACTAGCACAAACTAAGTTTTCAACAACAACAAAAACGAATTGCATCATTACTGATTATTTGATTCAGAAAAAAACTCATATTCATGTTTTAGATGCAGATCCTCTGAGAACAATCAGGAATATTAAGCACTGAGGTAACATTTCACAGAGTCATCTCAAAGAGCTAAGCAATAATGAAATGGTGGCTGACGAGAGAAATTGAGTACCCCTTTTTTTTTTTGAATACATTTGAAAGGAATACATCAGGTTCATAAGATGTAATATTGAGTACAAAAGAAGACGATTATGTACCACAAAGTACCAGTAACAGTATAGTTTGTGTTTGTAACAGAAAGCACTTTGGGAAAAATTTGGTCCATTTTGAAATGGTACCTTTGGAATCCTTTTTTTCTTTCAGAATGAGGGGAATTATTTGGTAACAAAATATTTCATGTTTAGATTTCTAGGCGAGTCGATTGTTGCTTTAAATAGAAATGAGCCTCCCTCGTAATTTGACACACTTCATGAACAATGATGAGCCTAACCCGACAAACCATTCCTTTCGCCTGACATCAGTTCACCTCACTGTGTTTACTAAAGGCTGTGATGCTTAAAGTGTTTGTGCTCTTGGTACGGAATAGAATAGCAGTGGGATTTTGTCCATTGGCTCTCATCACATGTAGGCTTAATCGCCAGAGAGACCTAGCCTGGTGACACCAGCCTACGTATTTCCGCCTGAATTGATTTCAAGCTCATACTCAGTCTGGCCCAACCCCATTGACAATCGTCTCCAGAACTCAAAATTTTGCAGGACCAATCAGCGAACAGTTCAGAGCTGTGACGCAAAACTCGCCTTGGAGGAAAAGACACGAAAAGCTATCGGAAAAGTTGTCTCAACTCTCGAGAACATCAGAAAATTAAAAGGAGAACAAGAGTATTTTCTTGTAAGTTTTATGATTGGAAAGGACGTCGTAGCTCTTCTCCCAACTGGCTTTGGGAAGAGTTTAATCTACCGAATGCTTACTAAACGTTGCTGATTGGTTAAGGGAACTCCAATGATTTTAAACCTCAAGATAAGCACCCGCCGATCTCGGAAACCAAAATGCATTGGGTTGGCCCAGACTGAAAGACGGAATGAAATTGAGTCACAGGCTGGTAATGGCCAGGCTAAGAGAGACCATGCAACTGACACAACACAGTGCAAAGTAGGCCCCTGCTTCACTTAGATCATCCTGAACACCTGGCCAATACATTTAAACAAGCATAGGCAACCCAAGCCTACATATTTTTGGGTCATCCAGTGGGAAGACAAAACATATTTAGTGGTTTTAAACCAGAAATCCTCAAAGCAAGCTATTTTAACCAGAATGGGCAAATGTGGGTTCATATTATGAGTAAGTATTTCTTGCTCGCATTACATCTTGTAAACCATGATTTCTATACACCACATCCATGTTAACGATGAGTATGCCAATTTCAGAACCACAGCTCCACGGTTGCTACACATATAATTATAAGCCACTGTTGTTTCACTTCACATTGTGGGACGGCGCAGAATGTTTAGACACTCCCCGGTGAAATCAGACTTTGAGTTGTGATGGGGAAGCCATTGGCCCAGCTGAGATGGTATGGGTGAAGGCCATGTGATTATGCGTATCCAGGGGAGAGATTGTGTTTGCGGCCTTACTGCACAGTCTGATACAGGTAGCCCCTCTTGTAGGCACTCAGAGGGTAGAAAGTGGCCACCACGAACTTGCCGTCAAACGTCCTCCCGGTCAGCAGCCTCTGTGCTTCTTTGGAGTCTCCAGCATTTGCATATTCGACAAACACCTGGAGACAAAAATCAACCAGAAATTCACAATCCTCACAATTCCTATTACCCCCCCCCCCCCCCAGTCTCTGAAATGGCTTAAAAAAAGGCTATGCCTTACCTGGCCTTTGCCTGGGTTTTCTTTCGGGATTAACAGTGAGACAACAGACCCGTACTTCTTGCATTCCTCTTTCATGTCTTCTACGATGTCTGATTAGAGCAAAAGACCGAATGTATTCCAATGACGCCTTACAGTACAGAAAACTGGCATACAAATATTCGAGATATTTAAATAATGACAAGCTAATTTTGTGACATGCCAATATACATAAACATTAATGCATTAACTCTGAACATTTGCTTGTTCACTTAAGAGTGATAAAGATTTGTGGTGTTGATTTCATTTGTGGTCATGGCATCTCCATCCCATTTCCCTCTGGAGAAGTTGATCTCACCTTCATACTCATCCTCGTTGTACAGGTGACTGTCATCGATCACATTGAGAAGCCTCAGGACGGGAGTGGGTAGCAGAACCAAATCTTCTATGTGAGGAGCTGCAGTGAAAGCATCTGGGCATTAAACCACTGAACTCCCAAAGTCACAAGAGCTTCTCATTCAGGTCCTACTTTACACCAACTCCATAACTTCTTTTCAGGTACTGTTTTACAGTCTTGGCAAACAAAACAATTCTTTTTTTTTAGTTTTTGGGCTTTTTATGCCTTTAATTGACAGAGCAGTGAAGATTGTGACAGGAAATGAGAGGGAGAAGAGGTGGGGAGTGGACAGGAGAAATGGCATCGGGTCGGATTCGAACCCGCAAGCTCCTTGAGCTTCAAGCCCGAATGTGGACGGGGCTACTGTTTGAGCCACAGTGCCCCCCCAAACAAACAAAAAAATTCTAATGAAACATTACTATACAATAATGTGGAAAAAAACAGATCAATAGAGGCCATACATTTTAATGGACAGCATGTTAAGATAAGATTCCATCAGGGCTGTCCACAGTAGAAGTTCATGCGATGGCATTTTGATTCTCAAGCAAACATTCCATCATATTTCAATTAGGACTCTGTGGACCTTGGCCACCATGTGATGATATGCTGTGTGCCTGTGTGTCTGTGTGTCTGGTATTTAAAACTAACCGAAGGGAATGCTGAAGAAGGGGCTGATGAGGGCGGCGTCTGCTGTGCTTCGGAGTTTGGGGTCCGTGCGGAGCATGCTGGAGAGACCGGATAACACATCCTTACAGTGGGTTGGGATTTCGAACAAAAACACACACTAAAACACAAGAGCAATATCTGGCTCCAAAACATCTACACAAGTACATTTCACCATGTCATAACTCTACATTCATGACACATGAATGCAATGAGTAGATGTCTAGCTCATAACAGATATATTGGTCACAAAGACCTTCTCATCTAACCACTTTGACAGCGTACCTCTTAATAAGGTCTCTGAGGTGATACACCGGAATGGCGGGGCAGGCCATACTGTTCCTGGTGAAGATATGATCGATTATCGCAGCATTGTTCTCCTACAAAGACGTAAAATAATTTGACTCATTAGTGAACTTAGACAATAAAATTAGAAATGTGTTACCATACATTCTGGAGCAACTTCTATGTGTAACTCAAAAATCAGTGTGTGGTTTGAGGCCAAATTCACAATCAAATTTTGCAGAGTTGTAGACAGTCACCCCCATCCACAACTGGCGCCCATCTTTCACTACTGACCTTCCATTCCTGAGATCGGACGGTCTCTTTCAGCTTGATGCCGGAGTACAGCTCCAGGAGGATGATCCCCAGGCTCCACAGGTCTATAGTGGCAGGGCAGCCACTGTCCACCTCCAGCCCAGCCTGGGCCAGGGAGTTCTGCAGCTCTGCCTCGGGAGCCCGGTACCCATCCGTCTGGACGTACTTCACGTCCTGAGTGGTAAGGTCAAAGCAGTGTTAGATGAAATCTAGAAGACTGACATGATGCTCCAAATCAGCCATTGTAATTATGCTTCAGAAAAATACTTAATTACCCTCATGGATAATGAAACCTTCAACAGGAGGTGTTGTAAAAGCAGCATACTGAGCTAATCAGATCTTGCCAACTGTCCTCTAACTGTAGGACGAACATTATAAACATTTTTAAGCTGTTCCTTAGGGGCAGATGACAGTAAAGGGAAAAAAAAAAAAACCCTTCCAAAATGTTTTTATGCCTCCACATTTAAACACTAAAGCAACACTACACTCATATAATATCAGCCTCTCCTAAGTGCCACTGCAACATTTTGATGGACTAAAACTCGGGCACTCTAGCTCACCTGATGTCCCTCTTTGTAGCTTAGACCAAAGTCGATGAGCTTGAAGCACTCGTCCTCGGCGCTCCACAGGACGTTGCGTGGCTTCAGGTCAGCGTGCACGTAGCCTTCGCGGTGGAGGAAGGCCAGAGCCTCCAGCACGTCCCGGGCACAGTGCTGGATCATCCACATGGAGTGGCCCTGGTTTGAGGCACGCACCAGCAGATCGGACACGTTCAAATCCAGCAGCTCCAGTAGCAGGCAGCGCGTTGCCACGCCAACCGCACTGTGATTGGTGAACACCCCATACAGGGTTACTGTGGGTGGAGAACAACCCAGCAGACCAGCATTAGTATTCAAAACTCATGAAGTGCTATTTCAAAACTTAAACGGCAACAGATTGAGTTCTAACATGAATGGGCAAATGAAAGCTTGTCTCGATTTGATCTCTTGAGGTATGCCCTCTGATAACCTGCTGCCCTGCTCCGCCATGGAAAACAACATTTAATTTCTGTACCAATTGACCTTTTTAAAGAAATCATGTATAACATAGAGGACAGTGTCTGTATATTTGGTAAACATATTGTGCAAATAGAATGTGTGACATGTTACAAGTGATTCGATAAGATTAACGCAGTTATGATACTGGCGTAGGGCAAATCTGGTTGACAGAGTCTGCACCCATAATCACACCCTTTATGATTAAGTATATTGCTTGAAGGATAACGCTTTAAACACTGCAATGTACCAAGAGAAGGTACATGCATTTCAATGGTCAGAAGCGAGCCCTTAAAATGCCCTAAATGTTGACGAAGATGATAGCATCGCAATCACCATTATGGCAGACGTACCTATATTCTTATGTCCCTGGATGTCTTCAAGCACGGATCTTTCTTTGTGGTACCCGTAATCCCCACCCTGTGTGTCCGCCTGGAACTCCTTGACGGCAGCTGTGCTTGACCGGCCAGAGCTCACACGATAAACAGAGGCCGAGACACCCTGACCGAGCCGAGCCTGCACATTCCACATTTCTCCAAATATCTCGTACAACACCGGTGTCATGGTCTGATCTACGGTCGCCGGGGAAGGTGCCATCATTGCTGCTGCACTAACATCCGAGGACAATGACCCACTTGATTCATAACTGCAAGCCATGAAGTCAATATCTTTGCCTGATAACTACTACACAAACAGCCAAGACGAGAACACCTGTCAGCTAGCTTAAACAGTGACTGACCACGAAATTAGCGACCTATAACTTTCAGGTTCTTACAAGCTGGATTTCCATTTGATGGCTTTAGACGTTTCTGGCATCGTATGCCAAATTACACCTAGCGTCATGGCTGCCATTATTTTGTGTCAGCCTTGACTCTCAAGTTTTAACAAGATATCTAAAGTCACTTTGAGCTAACTAGATATCTTGACTACACAAGCTGGCTATCGCTAGGTAAGTTAGCTCTGTTCCCCGGCTAATTTTAGAAGGCAGAGATATTCCACCTTAAGGTACCATGCACCTTGGAGCTAAATGCGATGTATTCAGTCCCTGAACGATAACATATCTTTACCAATCACAGTGCAGTTTCTGTTATTTTATTTTCTTGTAAATAATACTTATTTAACACTACTCGATTAGATATTTTGCGTTTGTTTAGCCCGCCATTTTACCGGAAGTATCACGTTATCGGTCTAAATTAACCAATAACTACTTCCGTTCTCATTAAAGTTTGCTTTTACCAGATAGTTTTCATTTGTAAGAGACATACAGTTAATCAACTGTTAAATGCGTTTGCATCTTCTTCCCATTTCAACACGATTAACCCCAAAGCCGTAGTCTGAAACGCTTTTATTATGCTTATCCATAGAACATTTAAATAGGTAGACGGGCTCTCTGGCCTATCTGTGGAATGGTGTTTTTCTTGTGCGGCGTTATGAGCAACAGCAACGTCAGTCAAATTAGGAGACAAATTAGCCGTCTCGATTCCCGGCTACATTTAGAGATAATTGTCCCGAAATGAATCAGCTTTAGTATTTAAGAAACTTAAATTGCATAAAGTTAATTGCATAGCCATGATAACAAAAACGAATATTTTTTTTAAGGACTAACTCATTCCACAAACTTATAATATAAGTGTTTTAAAACAGGGAACATTGATAAACTAAACGAAATTGCATTGTGTTCAACAGGAAGATAATTTAACAAACACCTCACTGAAAAAACAAAGGATTATATCTTAATAAAAGTTAGGTTGATTATGTTCTGAACATCCTAGATATCAATAAAGACATGTTTATCTGTTATTCATTTTATCATTGGCTACACCCCAATATTTTAAAGATTACTAATCTTATAAACTGCATTGTGCCCAGTGGGAAGACACTGTGTGACACACTCTATCGATGATAGGATTGTGTCTGGATAATTGTGCGATGGAATGTTTTCAGAGCATACAACATTTTATTATTGATGGATCTCAACATGGACTACACCACAAATCTTTAAAAAATAGTCCATCAAACCGGCAAATTATTACATTATTTCCACACTCTACTAATGAAACATTGTGTCTGAAAAAAAGGCCTTGTTATTTCTTTCAAGTGAACTTTTGTAATTAAAGATTACAATTTTTAGTGATGCCACAAATACCTTAAAGAAGTGTGATGGTTTGCTTTCAACCGTTTACTGAAAATATCAACAATCGCAACATCAATAACGTTAGAACTTTTAATTTGGTATGCCATTCTCCGATTTGGTTTTATTTCCTGAGCTCATTGTTGCTAGCGGAACGGAACTCGTTTCTGAAGGGTGTTCCCTTGGATAAAGTTATTCTTGTGCCACGTCAAAGTGACGGAAGAAAGAGGTGGATCAGGGGCGGGTCACTTAACACTACGAATGTGTCCAGCCAGACAGGCAGGCAGCCTGAGTGGCAGAGAAACAGATACATCAGGACGAGCAGAAAGGTAAGAGTATCGTGTCAGATTAATCTACAACTCAGGAGAAAGCACTGTTTTGAAACAGCACTCCGCTGGCTAGAAAGATGCCGGCTGCTTGTCTATATTGTCTTAATTGTCTTAATGCTGGCGTCTTAGCAAATTTCACATTAGCAATTACTATATACTCAGTTCTACTATAGAATTGCTATGCTGTATTTGTGATAAAAACGCTGCTGGTTAGTTCATTTCACTCAAAGCGATGAAACTTAACGTGTATGATTTCCTTTTCTGGTGGAAATCGTTTACGTTGATTGAACTGACAGGCTGTCATTCATAAATGTACAGTGGTTGGTTAAGTTTGTTAGCTAGGCTAGCAAAACTTGTTGTGTCTATGCCAGCACCACATACCCTCCAGTCATTACAGAGAGTATAAGCCTGATCGCTGTTATCATACGATTCACAAAAAACCGCGACAACAGTGAAATTTAAAGCTGAGAATACGGTGACTATAAACTTGACGCTACATTGTAGATCTATTTGGTAGCTGTCTGGTTCTGTAGAATTGTTGGTCAGTGCATTGATCATGTCCTCGGGGATGAGCTTAGGTCAAGTTGACATGTTAACGATTTAGATATAATGAGGGCAGTGATGACCCTGAATAAGCTATGTAATAACAGGGTAGAATATAATGATGAATATAATGATAATGAAAACCAGGTGTTCACAGAGTATACCTCCACCTGTTCCTTTTCTCCCTCCAGCATTTGAGCGTGTCTTTGAACATACCAAGAATGGACATAGACAGATTGAGGGAAAGACTGGCTGAGGCTGGGCAGTCCCACCTCTTGCAGTTCTGGAAGGAGCTCAGTCCAGAGGAACAGACCGAGATGAGCCAGGATCTGGAGGGCATGGACTTCAAGGAGATCAGCGGATTCTTTAAGAGCGCCATGGAGACGTCCAGTCAAGCTAAACAAGAAAAGGTTGATAGTCGAATGGAGCCAGTGCCCAGAGAAGTTCTCGGGAGTGTGACTCGCGATCGAGAGTCTCTCAAAGATTGGGAGAAAGAGGGTAAGTGTCATAGTGTCCTCTTCATATGTGAAACCAAACCGAGTGTCCAGAAAGTGTAATTAGATTTTATTGCATCTTAACTGGTACTGAGCGGTGCAAGTGTGCAGGAAATAGCTATGGCCTTCCTTTTCACCTACTCATGGATATATACTCTGTAAATGTTATACAACACTCCTCCAAGATAGTGTTACTGCAATATCCTCCTCACACTTGGTACTCTGACACTGCCAGTATGACAGAGATAACACGGCTCAGTTGAGGCCTAGCCTCCAAAAACATGGAGAGAAAACAGTCATTATTTGAGGATCAGATCCTGCCTTGAGGAAGTAATCAAGTATGAGGGCTTTGCTATGTTGAAACCAGTAAGTGGGGGTCCTCGTGTTGGCTTGGAGCCCTGAGGGTCCCTTGATGAGGCCAACACTGAAGAGAACCACCAGTGGGCTGTGAGTGTGTGTGTGTGTGTGGGGGGGGGGGGGGGGTAGAACCATCTGGTATTATTTAGGCCGTTGACGCAAGAGTGGTCTACTACGCCCTCGTTTATGAGGTCATACGACATTGTGTCATTTCTGTATTCAGTTCTTACTCACAGACAGCAAAGAATTACGCCCAGCTATGGTTTTGCTGTTGAAATGCTCAATAAGGGTTTTAATGTGTGGAAAGAACACATACTTGTCAGTTTAACTTTGTCAAAAAGACAACTTGAACTTGAGTTCAACTTGAAACCACTGTTTAATTAGGTTGACTTTATGTGAAGTAGAACTGGACATTTTAAGTTTGCAGTTTACCCCAGTTAACCCCAGATTCTCCCAGTTTTAACCCTGTTTAACCCTGAATTTATGGCATTTGCAAAAGAAATGTGTTGACTGTTGAAATGATTGTCTGAGGTAGACTGTTGAGACTGAAGAAAGTTTGACACATCCGTTGGAATGCAACACATATGACATTTACATGTCTCATTGAAGCTCACAGATTAAAAAAAAAAGATTGAGAGAAATTAAAAACGTCCAGTTTTTGGCTTCACACTGGGCAGCTCTGTCAAAGAAGATAATTATAATTGGGATAATGATCCCTCTGTTTTCATTGACTGTGAAGTCAGTAAGGACACTGCCCTGTGTTAATAGGACTACTCACTCACTCACTCACTCACACTCTCTCTCTGTCTTCACACTATGTGTGTGTTTATTGTCTCTGTGTGTGATTTCTTCTTATTTTCTCTTTTCTCTCTGATTTTATAACCATTCACTTTTGTCTCTTTAATGACTTTCTTTTTGCTCTTGCTCTCTCTCTCTCTTTCTCGCTCTCTCTCTCTCTCTGTCCTCTTTTTTTTTTTCTCTGCTCTCCACAACATCTCTCTCTCTCCAGGACTCCGCTGCATTTCCCAGAACAAAGTTGCCGTTCTTTTGCTGGCTGGCGGGCAGGGTACTCGACTGGGCGTCTCATACCCCAAAGGCATGTACGACGTTGGGCTGCCCTCGCACAAAACCCTCTTTCAGATCCAGGCCGAGCACATCCTGAAGCTCCAGCAGCTCGCTGAGCTGCAGCACAACACCAAGTGCTGCATCCCCTGGTAAGCTGCTGCTGCTGCTACACTGACTGGCTCAATGGATGTTCCTCATGCCACAATCAAGGCCAAGTTGTATCAGTAGGTCAATTAGTTTAGATAGCACTTGCAAGATACTGTTGAGTTTGATAGCTTTGCCTATATAAACTAATTCTGTGATTGCTAAAGGGAGGTATTTATGACGGTTCATCTTACTGTATTGCGCTGTTATGTGGATGTTGTTTCTGTTGAAGTCTAATTCTAGTTCCATCCAGGAAGTGTTATTTTCCGAGAAACCCCGTGCTCTTCCATGACAATTCAAAAGAATTGCATGTCATTAAATGCACTTGGCCTTTATCTCATCTAGAGAGCAGTTAGGTCACATGCCTCTGATGTCTGCACTCATTCACTTGCATGTGGACGGATCACAGGGAAGTTCCGTGCTGTGATCTCTCGGAAATTAATTGTGCACATACCTGCATGATAATCAGCATGCACATTCTCCTTGAGTGAGCTGTACAGGACTTGATGGAGATCATTTCCAAGCACTGTTAATGACTTAAGAATGAATTAATCAAGTGCCTTGTATTAATATATTCCTTGTATTAATCTTGTGCTTATGAAAGCAGGAACTTGGCTTTTCTGTGTGTGTCTGTGTGTGTCTGTGTGTGTGTGTGTGTGTGCGTGTCCGTTTGTGTGTGTGTAACTTAGATCATTAGGTGCGACTAAGTCTGCATATGTACAAGAGCATGTTTAGACCAGAGGTGATAAGAAGGGTCGAACTGTGCTTCTTCCAACACGTGGTTATCCCTGCTGAACGCAAACTTCTGTCTATATAAACCTTGTGCCATGTGTTTGATATTACTTCACTTTCAGCCTTGTGCTGGGAGTGAGCAAGATTGCAATGGTTGTTGTTGTTGTTTGTCTAAAACATGGAACTCTGGAGTCCTGAGGTAACTACAGTGAATTTTCACCGTACAGGACTCACTGGCACAACTACCGTACCCTGTTTTCTGTGCCATGTTTGTGATTAACTTTATTAAGGTTACTCATTTAATCTAATTTCCTCCTGGTCGATCACTGTATAGAGGATGCTCATGGCTATTTTCATTACTATGTCATTATCTGCTCTAGATAGAAGCAGAAAAGAAATGACATACCACATGACATTACAAATGACATGGCTTGTGTAGCCCTGGGCCAAACTGTTCTTTTTACGTGGAGTGGTGACGAAGAAACCTGAATGAGCTGCACACAAAAAAAAAAATATGGTGCTGAGCAACTGCATACGCATTTATAGAATTGAACATTTGATAACATGCCTTTTGAAAGCCTGAAATCTTTTTCCTCAGAAAAGTACAAAATGTGTGACCTCTGTGTAACGTCCGTTCCATTTGATTGCCAACATGTACATAGGCTTTGACAGTTTAAACTTGTTGACATGACAATGACCACACTAATCAATAAATAATCCTTTAGGTACATAATGACAAGTGGGAGAACAATGGAGGCTACCAAAGAGTTCTTCTCAAAACACAACTACTTTGGCCTCAGCCAAAATGATGTTATAATCTTCCAGCAAGGCATGCTTCCAGCCATGGATTACAGTGGTAAAATCATCCTGGAGAGTAAGGGGAAACTCTCTATGGCTCCAGGTAAGATGGTATCAGAGATTTACGATGTGTTTGGAAAGGGTCCAACTAGCTTGTCTTCTTTCCAGCACTTGAAAGTCTTTTGAGTAAAAGGCACTTGAATGGACTGGTCCAATTTGCATTCAAGAATATATTATCTGTTTCTTTAGCCCTCTAAAATCTATTTCTATAAATTAGTTATTTTCCATTCACACATTACTTTTACATTGTACAATTAGATTTGATGACACTGCCGGGGCAGTGTGCCCGGCTTTTTTATTAGTTTTATAGTAGGGTTGTCATTTCTATGATCTTAATCTTCTTCACGTACACATTCAACCGGACAGAGATGAATCCGGCTCCTTGGGTGTGTCCTTGTAACCCGGTGCACTGTATCCTTGGTCTTTCAAGTCTGTATGATTGAAATGCTTCTCTCCGATCTCAGATGGCAATGGGGGTCTGTACAGGGCCCTCGGCACCCAGAACACAATCAAGGACATGGAGGGGAGGGGTGTCAGCTGTATCCACGTGTACTGCGTGGACAATATCCTAGTAAAGGTGGCCGACCCAGCCTTCATCGGCTTCTGTGCGCTGAAGGGAGCCGACTGTGGAGCAAAGGTTAGCCTGGGTGACACTTTACTGCTGGTCTTTAACATGCTTTTAGAGTCGTAACGCTAGAGTTTTAGGGTTAACAGACATACTGTACATAAAAGATGGATTAGGTATATTATCCAGTTATTGTGATACACATTTGACAGGTTTCAACATTGTGCATTTAGGAGTGTTAAATGTTTACTTAATTGTTAGTCCATGAACTCTTGTCATCTTATTCAAACATAAAGCAGTAAAAACTTAAGAGCACATTTAAGGGTAACTAGCACCATTGTCAAACTTGCACTTACTAAACTTCACCACTGGGTGGTGCTATTGTATTTTAAAGGCGCTAATGGGTAGTCCAGGCCGTGTCAGTAAGAAAACGTGAACATTATGTTCTTTACAGCATGTTCTACCAACTTCACTAATGATAACACTGCAGCTTAGGTTTTTGGTACGAAAGTGGAGCACCTTGATAGAGTGTATAAAAGTTGTATCGCCTATTTGGTGTTAAAACAACATTGCCAGGCAACGTAGTATATCAGCAAGCAACACAGCACAGTATGAAGTGCCATGTGAAAAATGTTTGCCTCCCTTTGCACACAATGGGTTTTCTCATAGAGCACTATTCTGAAAAGGGTGACCATGAAGAATTTACTGGGAGCAGGAACAGGAAACTCTAATAGCTTCTGCTAAGATATCAAACTGCAGAGTACACATGAGTGTTGTTCTAAGATTTTTAAATAATTCAGTGCATTGAAGTGTGAATATGTGTTTTTAAGGGTTATCACAGACAGCAGTAACTAAAAAGGCTCTCATATTCTTTAGACATAAAGTCCGCATCTGTTGTGCATACAGCTCTAAGAAAACGTGCGGAAGTAACACACATGTGTCATAGTAATTGTTTACACTGAATATAGCTCTAAGAAAGTGTGAGAAAGTAACTCTGTACATATAATTGTGAGTGTTTAAGCATGTGTCACAGTAATTGTTTAAACTATGTTCCCTATTTGATCAAATTGCTTTAAATTCCTTGAAAATCCTAACAGTGTAGCTTCATATCAGCGCCTTGCGTACTGATATGTTGCCCAAGTGTTCGCATATGGCCTCAGTATGCACCTGGCCCTACTGTCCACTAGACATAACTGATGCGTCTACAAAAGTCTCAGGGCTCCACAGGGATGGAGGAACTGCTGGCCCCCGTCTCTGGGACGCTTGTTTCCACCGCCTGATTCAGTCCAGTGGCTACGATGAGGGGAATAAGCTGCAATAAGCTGTCATAAGGCTACCTTTTCTTCACATCTGTGGACATTCCTTCACACTCTGTCTGTCCCAGTTGGTCATTACTTGCCTTTTCCCCCTCCTTAGAGCAGGTTAGCGATTGCACACCCGCAAAACTCTCAAACCAGACAAAGATGTTCAACGGCACTACATGGCCAGCGAAACACATAGCTTAGTGTTCTGGTTCCCCCTGATTGATGCCAACTATTTCTTGGTCATTTTTGCCCATCAACTTTATAGCAACATAAAATTGGACCAGGAAAACGTCCCAATTGATTTAAAGCTGTCAAAGTCATTTATTTTCTTGGCAGTGGGCTTTGCCCGGTCAGATGTTAAGGAAATGCCACAGAATCGCCTGCCAAGAATATAGGTATGTTATATTTCGGTTAGATGTATATATGCGAGTTATGATTTGATTAAATATATGTACAGTATGTTAAATTTGGGTTGGATATGAATATGTATGTGTGTTATGATTAGGTTATGTATAGGGATATTCTATAGAGGTCCCTCTTCTTAAAGGTAGAACGCTGAATGACAGTCCGTGCAAAGGGAGTACATCATTTGAAAAAGAGTTTGGGCACTTTCCCAAGAATCCTGTGATGTGGCATTGAAAGCATTCGTCATTCTATAGGGCACCCAACCAGTGACTAATCCACAATTACCCAGGAAATAATGGCAACTTTCTTTTTTGCGTGCACACTCTAAATTCAATGTTCGAGACACGAAGGCTTTGGTCAGTGCAATCAAGAGAAATACCTTTCCAAATTCATGTCTGTATACCACTCAGTCAAACTGTGTCGTTGAGTTCTGGGCGAAATGGTAAGGAAACAATTCCTTCGTGACTCCGGGGAATCTGTGGTGAAGAGGGCCTTGCAGGATGAAAGGCCAGACCACCCGCCTCATTGTAAATTGTAAAGTATACCGCTAATGTGGCTTCCAGCTCGAAGCCTCCTCCCCAACACAAACCCATCATCAACAGTGAACTTTGTAATTTGTAGCTCGCAGATGGACTCTGGGCCCTTTTTTTTTCTCTCCGTCCGTGTAATGCCGATTCCTGTTTTACATTAACATGGGAGATGTTGGGGTACCGTGCTTTCCTTTTACACGGCATGACCATTACTGAGTGGTGCAAATAAGCTGTGTCCCACATCTAAATCACATGGTGGAATTTTGTAATTTTGCAATGTATGTGAGATGGAATGACATCCATATTTTGTGAAGCCTGCCGAAACCATTTCTGACATCTGCACCAAGCCTGCCAGACTGGGGTGGTGGCCTGTTTATAAATAACTCCTGTAGACAGACGTCCATTTATTTCATGGACCCGACGGCCTCTGCTCTTGTGACCTCACTCACTCGCAGGTAGTGGAGAAGACCAATCCAACGGAGGCTGTGGGCGTGGTCTGCAAAGTGGACGGACGCTACCAGGTGGTGGAGTACAGCGAAATCACCTTGGCAACGGCAGAGCGACGGAGCTCGGATGGGCGGCTGATGTTCAACGCCGGCAACGTGGCCAATCACTTCTTCAGCCTGTCGTTCCTGAGAGACATCGTCAAGTGAGTCAGGCCCCCACTCAGAGTGTGACTCACGCACGACATCAGTGCTGTCTCGCGCTTACCCACTCGCTCATAAACTGAAGGGTAAAATAATGAGCAGTAATTGAAAGTAAACTCCCTGGCATAGAGCTATAGTAGTCATAGTGTAAACGCTCATACCATGGTGTCTAATATTCGTAAATCAAAATGGAAAATGGATGGCATCATCTCTTGCAGACAGGGAGGCACGATGTCAACTGTAATTGACAGAAACGGCCCCTGCACTGTACAATGCCATGTGGCAACTACATTAGTCAGGGTTGAAACAAGGATGTATTCTTATGACAACTCCATGTGGGTCATGGGCCTGGTTATTCTTAGTTAGATTTTATCGTTTGTTTTTTCCCCCACAAAGATGGCCTACTGGGTACAGTACATTGAATCCAGATTGGGGCAGGTATTTGGTAAATGGGTTGTTGCTAGGCACAGTACCTTGATTTCCATATCTTAAGAGCCCTGCAATATTGTTAGTTGTCATCAAGGTAGTGATTATTTTAATATGTGCCCAGAATATAAGATCATGAAAAAAAAACACATCTGTAATTTTTGTATGTCTGGACATTGGTATTTGAAATGCATGATGTATTTGCCAGTCTCTCCTTTGCCTCTCTCTCTCTCCTCTCTCTCTCTCTCTCTCTCTCTCTCTCACTCCATCTTTCTCTCATTCTTAGTTTTATGAGAGCAACATGAACAGAAAGTACATGTTCCATTTTTTTATATCCTGTCTGTCTCTTCCTGTATCTGTCTGTCTGTCTGTCTCCTTCTGTCTGTCTGTCTCCGTCTGGTTCCCCCCCCCTTCTTTGGCTCCATCTCTGCATCTGTCCTCCCCCCAGTACCTATGAGCCTCAGCTTCAGCACCATGTGGCACAGAAGAAAATCCCCTATGTGGACACACAAGGCCAGCTAATCAAACCCGACAAACCCAACGGGATTAAAATGGAAAAATTTGTCTTTGACATCTTCCAGTTTGCCAAGTAAGTGAAGCAATTATTTTTTTTCCAGCCCATGTGCTACACACAGACACACACACACACACACACACACACACTGAATCTCCACTTGCATAACAGCAGGTCCACAAGCCTACTCCCAAACCTCAACACACCCATACTCGGTCATATACTGAAACACACACATTTACACACTGTAACACACATTTGTAACATAGCCACCTGACTTGCCACTTGGCTTCATTCATATGCTTATATGCATGCATATGAAGGAACACACACATTCTGAGTTCATGTAGACAGCTTGTTTACACCCAAACTTCCTTACTGGCAGACCCAACAAGCCCTAGGCCCTGTTTGAAAACTCTTAAAATGCTGTCTTACTTCCTTCCCTCTCTTAAACAAGAGAAGGAAGGACTGTTTGAAATCCCTACATTTTTCTTTTCCAGGTTTATAAGATACCTTAAAATCACTGCGTAACAGTCTTTTTTCAAGGTACTGGTAGGAGGCTGAACCCAGGAGCGCTCAGTGCAGCAGACATTGCGACTCACTGCCCTTCAGTGCCCTGGCTCTAGTTAAGGAGCTCATAGAAATTCCGTTACCACCAGGAGCCATTACGTCAGCCTGGAGTCATGCAGCTATTGGGAAGCCTTGTTAGAACCCAACGGCATCTTGCAGAGGGATTCCTCCTCCATTTTGTTTGTCTTGAGGTCAAGGACTTCAAGCTGTTTTTTCGTAGTCAGTTCATTCAGAGTGCAATCAGATATTGATCAATCAAAATTCAAACTCCATGGCTACTCCAGTTCAAAGAGCAGACCTACATGAGGCCTTCAGATGTTACCTTCAGAGCTCAACTGGTTGAGCATCCTGGGTGTCATGCATGCTCACAAGGTAAGTTACAAAGAAGCACAAAAGTACTGACCACAGAACATATGGCTTCACTGGACTGGACCCGAGCTCACAGGTTTGTCTGAAATGTAAGGCCTTTCATTTAGGGCCTTAAATGTAGGCTTTGCACTTTTGGATCAAGGTTATTTTCCTTGCCCATTCAAAGGGCATAATGTGGAAAATGAAGGGCCCGTTGTGAGCTACGGATCAGACTAGCCACATGCTTCTAGTGGCATTGCGTAGGAAGCAGACTGACTGGTCAAGTACCTATTCATTGACCGTCTAGAACTGTACTTCTTCCCAGGAAGTTTGCGGTGTACGAGGTGCTGAGAGAGGATGAGTTTTCTCCGTTGAAGAACGCGGACAGCCAGGATGGGAAGGACAACCCCACCACGGCACGCCACGCCCTCATGTCCCTCCATCACCGGTGGGTGCTCAATGCCGGCGGACATTTCATCGATGAGAACGGCACACGAGTCCCCGCAATCCCCAGGTGCGACCACACACACACACACACTCACACACACACACACACACACACACACACACACACACACACACACGCACACGCACACGCACACGCACACACGGACAGACCATGTCAATGCATACTAAATTCCCAAACAATTGTACAGTACATTCGTTTTTTGTTTTCCACACTAGTCAAATGATTGTAAAGAAAGAATTATTCAACATGCACACTTGTACTGCATAAAAATGCTGTGCGAAATTCTCCAGGAATATTTTGTTGCTGAACTTGCCTTGATTTGATGAACCAACTGTCTTGATGTGAGCCAAAGCAATGTGCTTGGGCACACAACCACCCAGGGTGGGCAGCCCAGAATGAAGAGTATCCTAATGCAGTTAATCATTTAATACAATTTCTGATATCACCTTTTTTTTTTTTTTTTTTTTTTAACCTTTCTTTTTTTATGTCACCTCCACAACCAGTGCCATGTAAAAACACCAAATACATTTATTAGTCCACATCTTTTATTTTTTCATTCATGTTATCTCCTGTGTAATATTTCTAGACACGGACCAGCAGGGAGTGTTTCACCCGGTGTCACCCAGAAGTAACTATCCCCTGTGTTTTTTTTTTTTTAAGTGCATGGTGGTGGGGCTTCCGCTTTTCTTTTTTTTTTTTCTCCCTCACAGTTAGACCTCGCCGCTAACCTAGCCATCACAGAAAATGGGACAGGTACCTCGACCTGACTGAGGTGGTGGTGGGTGTCCGTGGCCCTTGTGCCAACAGGTTCTTGCTGGGATTGGTCCTCTCTGTCGCTAACTAACAGACAGAACGCTATGCATGTGGGGGAATTAGGCATGTCATGCAGTCAGGGAAATGATGCTCATGTGTGCAAATCCATGGTTATGGAGCACCTCCAAATCAAATGTCCGTTTTCTCCATCTCTGTCCTCGCTCTCTTCAATCGCTCTCTCTGTCTTTCTCTCTTAAACCCATGATTAATGTCCAGTGGAAGAATGTATTATTTTAAGCCTTGCAATGAAATAAACATTCTTTGAAAAAAAAAACATAGTCCTAAACATGTACTTCACTGCACATCCAAGTATGTGATTTGAAGGTATGTTGATTAGTGAAAATAAATGATCGAAATGATTTCGTTCACTCCAAATTCCTACTGTCAAATTCATGTAACATTGTAGCTCTGTATCAGCACAAGTGTAGAAATCCTCACTACAGGCCATGCAAATATCAGGCAAAAGATATAAAATAATAAGTTGTGTATATATATATATATATATATATATATATATATATATATATATTATTAGTGTAGTTCATCTACATTGTTACTTAAGTAAGCTGACCAATGCCACGAAGACAAACCCTTCAGTAGTTCATGGACTCAGACTAGGCTGTTGGTCTGAAGCACCTGCTACATGTCAATATGACCTCTCCTGTACCTATTCTTGCTTTGACTCAGTTTGACTGTTTTCCCCCACAGCTTGAAGGATGGCACAGAACTACCAATCAAATGCGAGATCTCTCCACTTGTCTCCTATGGGGGAGAGGTACAAAGCCAGCTTCTGCCGTTTTTAATCCATTCCAACTGTTAGAAGGCTAAGTTTGGCATTAGCCTTAGAGAGTTTTAAAATGTCAATAAATCTATTACAACTGTCATAATGTAGTTTATTTATTTGACCTGAGAACAGGATGTCTCTCACACTAAAACCTGGCCTAATAATTTTGTTTTGGCAGGGATTGGAAGAATTGGTGAAAGGCGTCGAGTTTCGCCCCACACTGGTCATTGACAAGGATGGACTCCATCAACTGGTCAAGAACGGATTGTGAGGAACAAGATGGCGGCAGTCGAAGAACCAAATGGAAACTCCTTCATCTGTTTGCCTCTCGAACTGGGGAAACTGTGAAGTTATTGTGCAATAAAATGAAGGAAGGAGGCATCTTGTAGCCAACTGCACAAAACCCTGTTAAAAGATTTAGATATTTATTTTGTGAAGACTTATTTTTTTTATCTGCACCTTGTCACAGGTTCTGGCCAATATTTGCATTTATCCCTTCAATTGTACATAGATTTTCAGCACAGAACAATGAATGAGATCAAATGTTATTATGATTATTGTTATTGTACGAAGGGTACGTAGGGATGGTTTGTGGGATATCCTATATGGCGTAATTTGTCAAACCGTTTGTCTTTTGCCAAAGTTGCTCCACGTCTCTCTGCTCTACCATGTACTCGGATGAAAACTTTTCTTTCTATGTAAGTTTCACCCATTGGAGGATGGACTAGCAGGACTTTGATTAAGCGCACGGTTGAGTTCCCCCCGGCGAGTGTGTGTGTTTGATGGGTATGTTTTTTGGATTAGGGATCCAGGATCGTTGAATCAGAATTTCCAGCACATGGTTTATGAGGGAGGTTTCAGATGGGCCGGAGCCTGCTAGACCGCCGCAGCCATTCAGGAAATGTGCTCTGTGGCTCCTCGCAGCCAACTCCCCCATCTTTCTCTCTCTCTCTCTCTCTCTCTTTTCTCTCTTTCTCTCTGGCACTCTTCTCTCTCTCTCTTTCTCTCTCTTGCTCTTCTCTCTCTCTCTCTTTCTCGTGCTCTTCTCCTCTCTCTCTTTCTTTCTTTCTCGCGCTCTCTTTCTAACTCGCTCTCTTCTCCTCTCTCTCTCTTTCTCTCTCCCTCCCTCCTCACATCTCTGTCCTGTCTCTGCTACTCACGTTTCTTCCTCTCCTCTTCTCCTTCCTCTACCCTGCCTCTGTCCTTTTCTCCACTCCACTGTTTCCCATGCCGACTCTGCAACTGTGTCTGCTCTCTCCTCCACAGACCCACCCCCCGTACACACACACACACTCTCTCTCTCTCTCTCTCTCTCTCCCGTTCTTTTCCCCTCTTTTATCTCTTGAATTCAACAGACCTTATGGAAAGAAAATAAATATTTTTCTCCTTTTCCGTTTGTTGTTATAGCAGTTGGCATACCAAAACATTCAGATGGTACACACAGGAGTCTGTCTGTCTTCACCTAAATAAACCAATACCGAAGTAACTCTCATTGCTGTGTTTTATGTGCTGTGCAAAGACTGAGATAATGATGTCCTACTAATTCCCTACACCTGCACATGATCCAAATATCTTCATCAAGAAAGAAGATAATAAAGGATATAATGTAATAGATGAACTATAGCTAGTGATCGCTATAGATAGTGAGCTAGACCCCTGTATTCACTTCAACAGGGTGTGACTAATGTGCAAGTATGATTGACATGCAATTTCCACAGTGGCAGCTATATACAGCTAATGAATAGATGTCACATTCCCACATCACATGCCCTCCCTTTCCTTCTGAAGAACAAAGATGACATACAGCGTAAAACGCCACGAGTTGACAGTTGGGAGAAAAGAGTCATGCTCTTCAGAGAAGCCTTTTTAATAAGGATGAGTTCTTGACAAACACTACATTTTTTGTACTCCAATGTGAATGCATTCGACCTGCGCTCAGTTTCCTCTTAGTAGGGGTCCTAAAAGTAAAACCCTCTATAGGCCACGTGTGTCAGTTTTGCCATCAGAAATCTGCCTGCATGACTCACATCTTCAGATATAAGGAGGACCTGAGGGCAACTCAAGCTTATATTTTGGAACAGATGTGTCTGGTAGAAGCAGCTGCAGATGTAATTGGTCGCTTCACTGGGCTTAGTGCAGACATGTATGGAGCAGAAGAATGGAGGCAGTCACCGCATAGGCTGACTTTGTTCAAGATCAAAACTTGAGATTTCCTTTAGAACAGGCGGGTTGAGATTGAGAATGTGAAATTTATTGCAATGATGATTATGTGTTTCGCTGAATGCACATTTTTATAACCAGAATTGTGATATCTTATTATTCATCATCTGTCTTTTTGAAACTTGAAGATCATAGTAATTAGCACACTTTCACATTTCTGATCAATATTTGTCTCAACAGTGACTGCAGGCATTATTTCAGATCAGCTGATGTCTATTTAATTACAAATTATTACTTCCTGAAGGTCAGATTTGAGGGATTAGCATCCATCCCCTGGTGAAGAGAGGTCACCATTTCCTAAAACAGTTCTTATCTACTTTCCAGACCAAACTGAAAATTACACATTCTTCTTGGATAAATCTCTGAGCGTGTCAGAACCAGAGGTACAGAGAAACAGCACTGCTTTCCTCATTAAAGTGCAGTGTTCTCCTTCTCCTCCTCCCCTGTGTGTGTGTGTGTGTGGGGGGGGGGGGGGGGGGGGGGGGAGGGGGGATCTACCCTTTAAAGATATGTTCCTGCTCCTCAGACTGCTGAAGGAGATGATGTCATCCCCGTAAAATGAATTTTTGTCAAAAAAAAGTTGAAGTAGCGACAGAGTGACTGCACATTAAAACAGTACTTTTAAAGAATAGCTTACTTGTGAGTGATACTGCTAGCTGCAGTGGATATATTGTCAATATGCTATTAGGGTTTTTTCTATTCATAAAGAGTAAAATGCATTTTTCAAAATTGCTAAAATACACCATTTTGTCTCATTTTGATACAAAAATAATCCATACAAATATGAATAAAAAGTAGAAAGCATCCATTTTGCACTGATATTGGGCTCATACACAACAATGTGCTATGAGATTCACATCAAGCTCAAAATCAGTTTTTTTTCCCATGAACTGTCGCTGCTGTGACCTAGGATCTTTTTCACTGTTGCCTTAGGCTGTCAAAAACAAAACAAATTGGGGGGGGAAAACTCTGCAGATTGGTCACTAGAGTCTGACTTAATTGGAACCTTATGTATGGCATGTGGAATTCTGGGACTTTGGCATGCTCCCAGGAATCTTCAGAATGTAAAGTTTCTTTCCCTCTTTCCCTCTCTCCCTCTCCCTCTCACTTGGTCTCCCTCTCACTCCAGCTCTAGCTGTGTGTCTCCCCCCCTCCTCCTCCTCTTTTTTTCTTTTTTTTTTCCAGGGGTGTCTTACATCAGCTCACAGTCCTGAGAGTTCGCCCTGAGAGAGGAGCTTGAGGGAAAGGATTCTAGCACCCGCTCTCCGACACTGGCTGAACTGGATTACGAACTTCTTGGGACAAATGGTTTGAGAGAGGAAGCTCTTCAGAGGTAGGTCTTGATGGTGTCTTTAAACTAGCTCTTTCATTTGATGAATGTGTGCGAGTTTGTTTGTTTTTCTTTTCATAATGCAAGAATTATACAGCTCTTGAATTCTTAAGCCCTGAAGTTCGTCTGTGGCAATAGGAACATATATTTATTCTGAGCTGGATTAATTTCAGTGAGTAAGTCTAAGGATTTTGGTAACTGATTTTAGTGTATCTGTGTCTACTTTCTCTGTATTAGTTGCTGTTTGCATGGCAGACCAAAATAGCAGATTGCAGAGTAACTATCGCTCAGGACTTCACTGTGAAAGAACTGGTGCAAACCAGCTGTTTTGGAGAATGGCTGATGTGGTGGCTATGTGCAACTCTAGTGAATAGAAACTTCCAGTTTACAGACATATAAAAGACACATCTCAGAATTATTTATAACTTCATGTCACTTTGCATAGGATGTGTATTATTCTACCTATGGACTTATGGACTGAAATCATTCCTTTGCTGCCAAGGTTTTTATTGTGTATATTGACCCTTTACTATGTGAATTATAGATTAGATAAATCTCGTAATCATTAGTTCAAAATACATATTATTTTTATTTATAAATAACACTAATGTTCACTCATATTTCTCCAGCAAACACTGCACACCTTTAAGTGGTCCAAAATGAGTGCATTTGGACTGCAACATTCAAACTGACATCATAGGTAATTTCTAAAACAGTAAAACCCAGAATGGCACTGAAATATTAATTACTTATATTTTGTCAGTGTTGTATGTCTGTCATGGTCCCCCAACAGTTTTCATACCACATTTATAGTAGGCCTAATTGGAATGTTCCTTAGAGCTATTTGTGCACATTTCTTTGTGTCTCTATTGCTGCCACTGATGACTTCCGTTGTCATGGCCACACTCGATGCTCTAGAGGTGTTTGTGGCAGAATCAAAATACTGCAAGGTCAAGGTGCCCTGATATGTGACCCGCATCCTATTCCGAGCAGCCTTGTTTGCATTGGACACGGTTCATGACCTCACTGCTGGGAATATCCAGGGATGAACTCTCCAAGGCCTCAACATGTGCTTCAAGTTATCAGAAATA